>NC_037295.2:1205000-1805000 GCF_000002775.5 Populus trichocarpa
CATATGCAACAGGCATGTGTTTTCCGTATTGACTCGTACAGAAACAAATTCTGAGTGATTTTCTTTCTCCATTGGGAATCAATCAAATCCACAAGCTATGAAACTTTCCTCATCCTGAAGCGAGTAATTCATGTGTATATGAAGGTTTCCAATGCCCCTTACAGCATGACAAATAAGAAACATGGCTAACGCAACAAACAAAATTGCTCATGTAGATCGATCACTCTATTTTTTTGCTAAGATCTGAACAGGGGAACAAGCCTGGTGGACCTTCAAAAAGCACAACCGGGTCGGGTTAACATAAATAATATGGACAGGATCAATTAATGGGCTTCACATGTCTAGCCTACCATACACACCATCGAATGAATATTGGAGCAATCATATGGAATATGAATCCCAGTGGGGCTTTGTGGCCACGTGATTAGCTTAAACTAGATTATTTACCTGAACTGTATTACTAGTAGGGCAAAGTTTTTTTCAATGTAAAAAAGATGTTGAGGTGATGATAGTGTTTTTTTTTTTAAAATAAAAATAATTAAAGACTTAGGTTGTTAACTTGCCGTAGTTTAATAAATACAATTAATTTAATAATATGATTAAAAAAAGACAACAACAATAAACAAATCGAACTAAAAAAAATTCACAATGATCAACTAAAAAAAAACGCTCGCCAATATTACATAAATATATCCTTCTAGTATTTGATAACGAAGCAAAAAAATCAAATGGGAATGTGACAACCTTATTAAAAAAAATACGAATCTCAATTCTAAGCAATCAAATGTTAGAGGACAAAATTAAAAAAAAAATCAAATTAAAAAAGAACAAAAAAATGATTTGAGTCCACCCAAGTCAGTTAGCCAAATACATAACCTAATCTTGAGATCAGGATAACCTTGTAGAAAAAAAAACAACAAAGCTCAAATCTCAAATAATACAATGTTGAAGGGCGAAAAAAAAAAAAACAATCCAATCTAAAAAAACAATGGAAAAACAAAAGGGCATGTGTTAACCCACTCTTAACCCACTAAATTACGACTCAAGACATGCAATTGAAATAACCAAAAACAAAATCATAAAATTCAACCCCTAACCAACCCAATATTAAAAGATGATTTAAAAAAAAATTATTAATTTTTAAAAATAACCTAAAAAAATAAAGTGAACTCAACCTCATCTTCAAAACTTGTAGCCTAAATTATGAGCATGTAACCAACCTCATAGAAGGTAAACCTATAAAAATAACGAAATCAAATCCCTAATTAATAAAATATTAAGGAATGGAATTAAAAAATAATCAATCAAAAAATAAATAATAAGAAACAAAATAAATAATAATCAAAAAAATAATTATTGAATTATGCTTCATCGAGGTGGTGCTTCGATGAACTTGTAATGATCATGGACTGTAAGAGGAATGGTGACTACATAGTTTTGCCAGTATTCTATGATGTTGATCCACCTGAAGTCGCTGTAGCATTATTGGATCATGAAAAGTGTTTAAAGAAGGAGATGGAGCGAGTGAGTGAAGGATTGCTCTGAAGAAAATTGCAGATTCAGGAGGAATGGTTTTAGGAGATGGGTAAGTTGTATTTCTGAATGAAATTGCACATAGCATAAACTAGAATGCTGGTAGTGAACTCTTAATTTTTTTCAGGTTTGTAGTAAAGCATTTAGACAATGACTGATATTACCTCTCCAATTTAGAAAAAAAATGTACCACTCCCAACTCAGTGAACATTAAAGAAAAATAAAAATAAAAGAAACTCTTTTTTCTCATTTTCTGATATTTTCGTTCTTTGTTACTTGAAAAAAGCAATGATTTCTACATTATTCCATTTTCGGTTTCAATCATTGACGCACAGCCTGGTACTTTAATTTCTTTTTTCCAAGATACTAAGATTTTGAAACTTTATAGAGAGACTACTAATTATCATATATTGCATTTTTCTTTTTGATGCAGGCATGAGGCACAGCTTGTCCAATCTATTGTCGACAAGGTCTCAAAGAAATTGGATCGTAAAATATTTCATATCCCCCTTCATTTCATTGGAAGAGATCCTCTAGTAAAACATATCAACTTAATTATGGTTGCAAGAATATGGCTCCCACAGTTCTGCCTTTGATATACTCTATGGGATTGGTGGAGTAGGGAAGAAAACCATAGCAAAGAGTGTTTATAACCAGCAGTTTCATAAGTTTGAAGGTAGGAGCTTTCTATCAAATGTTAGAGAATAGTCAAAAGAATCCAATGGTGTAGTTTGTCTACAGAGGCAACTTCTTTCAGATATCCTAAACAAGACTGCTGATGAAATACATGATGTTGATGAAATGCATTATGTTGCAGAAGAAATCTTATTGTTCTTGATGATGTGGACAAATGGGACCAATTCGAAAGAATGCAATTGTTGGCATGCGAAATTGGCTTCGCCAAGGAAGTAAATCATTGTAAGAACTAGAAATAAGGCTTTGATTGTAGCTGATGGTGAGTGTGTCAAGTGCAAAGATGAACCTCTAGATACCAAAAAAATCACTTAAACTTTTGAGTTGGCATGCCTTTGGATAAGCTTACCTAGTTGAAGATTTTGTGGAGGAATCTTGGAGAATAGTACATCATTGTAATGAACTTCCATTAGCCCTTTGTGCTATTGGTTCTTCATTATTTGGTAAAAGTAGAAAAGCATGGGAAATCGCATTACATGAAATGGAAGTGATTCCAAATTGTCAAGTTCAAAAGGCTCTTGCAAAAAGTTCCAACTCTCCTGATGATGATTATCAAAAGAACTTATTCCTTGATATTGCTTGTCTATTTAATGAAATGGATAGAGATCATGCAGTTAGGACACATGATGGGCTCGGTATAGGTGCAAAATTTAGGATTGACTATCTCATCGACTGATGTCTTGTAGAAATTGTTAAAATAAAAAATGATAAAAAGTTATAAATGCATCAACTCGTAAGAAAGATATGGGAAGGGAAATTACTCGTCAAGAATCTGCATGGTATCACATGGAAGCTTTTATAGTTTTGAAAAAAACAAGTGTCAGAGTACCTGGTTCGGTTTTCCTATCTGCATGGTATTTAGGTGTCTTAAAATGTTCATGCTTTTAAGACTTCTTTTCACATTTACTTTCAATATTTTGGAAGCATGATGCCGAAAAATTGTGTGGCCTTACCTTGTATATGCATGAATCAGTACAGAAGTTTTCTGTACTGATTCAACGGTTCGCCTGCAACCGCTGCAGGCTTAACTTCTTTCAACAATGTCTTCTTCCTACACTCCTATCTCAATAGTGGCTTTCTGAGTTTTTCTTGGGGTAACAATTACAAATTGACCAAACAAGTTTTTTTTTTTGTCCTCAGCACGGATGCGTTTAGAAAGATGCAAAATGTAAAATTTCTCCAGCTAAATTACACAAGTTCTACGGAAGTTATGAGCACTTTTCCCAAGAATTTGGTGTAGTTATGTTGGCATGGATTCCCTTTGAGATCCAAACCAAAGCACTTCTGCTTGGAGAAGCTTGTGGCTCTTTATATATCTAATCCAGAACCAGTCTAATTGTTGCTTGGAAAGGCAAACTGGTATGTATCTAGTCTCTCTATACAACTATCTCTCTTATTTTCAATGGACAGCAACTGATTTCAAGTGTTTTCAGAGTCTCTTCCAAAATTTAAAATTCTTGATCTCCGTTGCTCATTTTATAAGTTCTGATTTATTTCAACTCTACATTTTTGTTCTTGTATATCTAGAAACTTTTCCCTTTGCTCATTTTATAAATTTTGCTTTGATGGAACAGATACAACTTTAGGGCAACAGATTCAATGTTGTCCTTGAATGTGATGAAAATGAGATGTTAAGGTGGTTTCACGAGGAGGAAGAACAGGAGTAGCTACTTTAGAAAGAGTATGTAGAGTACTTGTCATTCAAAATATCCTCACCCGCTGCGCACCGGATATGTGGCTTTGATCTATTCACATGGTTTTCTGCTATGTCAGTATGCAATCCTTATCGTCTTGTTTATCTTGAAATCAGAAACAATACGAAGGGGTAGAGTCTGGGTTTCTTACCCCTCAATAGCCATCAAATAAAAAAAAATTATTTTTTTTTAGAAATGTTTTTGAAACACAAAAACAAATATAATCTAAGTCAATTATTTTATAAAAATAAAATTATTTAATTTTTTGTTTTAAAATAAATTATTTGATGTTGATCTGATTCAATTTCATTCAGAGTTAGCAAGATTTAGTTAAATTAATGTTTTTTATTTAAATTTAAATTTAAATTTTATTTATAAAAAATCTGATTTAGAAGCTTTTTATATCTGATAACAAACTATTAAACACCTCAAATTCCATAAATCTTAAATTCTAAATAAACAAGAAACTAAATTATTTAAATGAAATACTAATCTAAAAAATATACTGGTTGACTAATTTATTTAATTTAACCAATTGCTTTGTTTTTCAATTAATTCTTCATAAATCTACTTTACTTTCAACAGATTCAAATGATGCAACAAGAATTACAGGCCCTAGTAAACTTTCCAAGTAAGATATGGAGAGGCTTATCCTCCACGTGCCTTTATCTTACTGGTGGGTGAAGTAAGAAGAACCGTGTGAGTTGATGGGAGGGATTATGTGTTGTGTGTGTGTCTAATGTCCCTTTTGGTAATTATAGCAAGAATTACAGGCCCTAGTACACTATACGCGTGATAAATGATTTGAGCAATAAATAAAAAAGGGTCCTCACGCGGAAATGGCCCATACCACAGCGACTTCTAAGGCTGACTTTATAGCATCTCCAACGTAATATTATTTTAGTTTTTTTATGTTTAGTTTACATATTTTTTAAAAAATACTAAATAAAATGTTAAAATATTTTTTATCTTTCATAAATATTATTAGTGCTGCGTTTTAACTCTAATTAAATTATAAAGCATAAATTTATATGCAAATTTGAATTTGAAAGGAAACCTTATCTATATACCGGATCATAAATCCAAGAATCGAATCATGATAAATGTTGTCCTGCAGGTCAACCCAATAACTAGAATCAGAGAAACAGATATACTGTAACCAGCAACTTCCCCTCCTACCATCCCTTCCAATTCCAATGATTCAAAGACACAAACCTTGCTGTCTTATTAAAATGATTCGTTCTCTGCAATATGTAAAAAAATTACATATCTGAGATTAATAGTTGGAAGTGTTGGAAGAAAAATCAGTATTTGGGAGGAAAATAATTTTATTAAGTGTTTTTTTCTTGTGAATTACTCTCTATATATTTATTTTAATTATATTTTTTATTCTAAATTTATTTATTGACCTCAAATTCTAAATAAATAAGAAATTAAATTACTTCAAAAAGAATATTAATGAACAAGAAATATAGTTTTGCCAACTTAATCAGTTAATCAATTTATTTAATTTAAATGGTTACTTCATTTCAACTAATTGACCGATTCTCAACCGTTAAACTAATTTAACTAATTCTTCAACTAGGAAAATGTTGAGTACAATGGTTGCATGAAGAGGAAGGAAAGGATGATGACATCCAATCAAAGGATGAAGTTATCAATGCCCACAACAGTAGCGATGATGCAGCACACGTAGCCAAAGTAGAAATAGCTTCTCGTATTTTTAGAAATTATTATTGTGGTTTCTATTGTAAATCCAATTATGGCAATATCGATCGAATTTAAAAGATAGAATTAAAATTCAATAACAAAAGCGGAAAGCTTTTGAAAAGCTTATCAGGAAAATAGTTTTGTATCTCTAGTAATCTTCCTTCTTTCTTTGTATAGCATGAGATCTTTTATTAATAAATATTTGTAATGCCTTTCACTTTTTTTTCCCGCTTTAATATATTATTATTTTATTAATTAATTTTTATTTATAAAATCTTGTATTTATAATAAAATATATTAAATATTTTATTTTACTTGTCAACCTTTTATTGATCAAAATATATGTAAAGATCCATTTTATTTTCATGTTATTTTATCTGTTTTATTTTATCTTTTTATATAAAAATAATACATGGTAAAATTTAATTGTTAATTTTTTTTTGTTTCTATATAGTGAAATTTGATTGGTAATTTATTTTTCAACATATACCCTTTCCAGATAAGTTCACTTGTAATAAAAAATAAGTAGATATGTTTTAAAAATATAATTAAGAGGGTTTTATAATTTAAATATATTTTATTTTAATTAAAAATTACTTTAATTATATTAAATTTTCATAATAAATTAACATAGATTTTTTAGTGCATGCACCGGTAAAGATGCAATTGAATTAGTCTTTCATAAACCAGCACTGTACTGTCACCCATGACCTTAAACAGTAAAACCCTTTTTTTATCAACATTATGAGGATCTTGGAATTTGTTTTCATTTCCCTGGTTTTTGTCAATAACAGTTGTTCTAGGAGACGCGAAAGCCACAAAGTTCTAACCACTTGGACTTTTTAATGGTTGGCTGTTGGAGCTATATCATGGCATGCTCTGTTGATTTGCCCAACCCATTCTCTTGATGCAAGATCAAGTGCTGAAAGCAGGTTTAAATCTTCAAGAAATTGCTGAGTATGTCTGAGGAGAAATAGACTGCTAACCATTTTCCAAGAGGCAACCCATTTGCTGTTTTCTCTTAAACAACTAAAAAACGTTCGAGTTCTCTTCCAATTTTCCGATGAGCCAAGTCAACGGAAAACCTCACATACTCTTTTGACAACAGAATCCTATTACTATCACACCATGGAACCTCCATTCTTATAGAACCCCCACTCAATAAACCTCTTGCCATCAGCACTTGTAATCCCTGATTCCCTAAACCCACACTTTATAGCCAAAGACACAAAACATTGTGCAGCTTCAATGTCCCTCCACTCCACAGCAATACTCAATGGCTCAAAACGGAACACCAGTCGGTAGCCGACCCAGTAGCTGATTCAGAGTCATGATCCTCCACGTGCCTTTTTCTTATTGGTGGGTGGTGTTGATGCTGGTTTTGGATGCGAGAGGATGGAGATCCGGCCAGAGCAGGCGCACAGCGAGGGTGAATGAGTTGGATTATGCGGGTGTCTAATGTCCCTTTTGGTAACTATGCCTGGCATTCCTATATAATAAAATATTTTATTTATAATATTGTGCCACATAGACTTGAAGGGTTGTCTTAAAAGTTTGGAGCAGAACCACTTATTAGATTACTGATACAGAACAGCAGCCACAACTGAAGAGAGAAGGGAAAGGGAAACTTGCAGGTACTCTCTCTTTCTTATCTCCTGTTTACTTTGGTTCCAGCTGCTGTCTTGTTTTCTTTGTTGATGATCACTTAGATTAAACCACTGTTAGTGACTACTTGTTCATCATCTCATCTTATCATGCCACTCAAAAATTTATAAACTAACAAATTCACCTCCGTGGGCTTTGTAAGGATTACAAGATGTGTGCTTTGTAAATAATTAAGGCTTGCATAGCCAGATGGGGATCCTTAATGACTTTCCTTTCCTGCTCCATCCGTGCTTCTAAATGCGTGGTAGCAAGTGCGGTTAAAATATGTACAGATATTTCTCTGAAAGGGCTTGGGGGAGTTGATTGCTGGGAAATAACTTAAAAAATGTTTTCAAGAAAAAGTTAGATAACCATATATAAATACTTCAGCTAATTGCTGTGCTATCGATCTTGAATTATCGACATTCATCCTGCAACTTTTTTTTTTTTTTTTTGCTAGTCTCGAAATGGCTTCTGGGAAATATCAAGAATCCTCATTTTCACGGTTCTCTAATTGTAAATATCAAGTGTTCTTGAGTTTTAGAGGTGAAGACACCCGCAAGAACTTTACCGATCACCTCTACACAGCCCTGGTTCAAGCAGGGATTCACACATTTAGAGACGATGATGAAATTGGGAGAGGAGAAAGTATCAAGTCAGAGCTCCAACAGGCAATACAACAATAAAAAATATTGATAATCGTGTTCTCCAAAGCATATGCTTCGTCGCGGTGGTGCCTGGATGAACTTGTAATGATCATGGAACGTAAGAGGAATACTGACTGCATAATTTTGCCGGTCTTCTATGATGTGGATCCGTCTGAAGTCAGAAATCAAACAGGGAGCTTTGCTGCAGCATTTGTGGATCATGAAAAGCGCTTCAAGAAGGAGATGGAGCAAGTGAATGGGTGGAGGATTGCTTTGAAGGAAGTTGCAGATTTAGGAGGAATCGTTTTAGGAGATGGGTAAGTTGTATTTCTTGATGAAACTACACATAACATACTAGTAGAATGCTGGTTCTGAACTCTTAATTTTTTCAGGTTTGTAGTTAAGCATTTAGACGATAACTGATAATACCACTACAATTTAGTGAAACTATAACAATCCCAACTCAGAGAACATACAAGGAAAATAAAAGTAAAAGATTCTTTTTTCTCTTTTTTTTTTCCTTGACTACCTGAAAAAACAAAGATTTCTACATTATTCCATTTTTGGTTTTAATATGTGGTGATAACATAGCTACAAAAGTAGCAATCAATCATTGACCCACAGCCTGGTTTAATCTCTTTTTTCCAGGATACTAAGATTTTGAAACTTTACGGAGAGACTACTAATTATCATACATTACATTTTTCTTTCTGATGCAGGTATGAGGCACAGCTTGTCCAATCTATCGTGGAGAAGGTCTCAAAGAATCTGGATCGTAAAATATTTCATGTCCCCCTTCATTTCATTGGAAGAGATCATCTGGTAAAATATATCAACTCATGGTTGCAAGATGGCACCCATGGTGCTGCTATTGCTATACTCTATGGGATTGGTGGAGTTGGGAAGACAGCCATAGCAAAAACTGTTTATAACCAGAACTTTCATAAATTTGAAGGCAGGAGCTTTCTATCAAATGTTAGAGAAAGGTCAAAAGAATCCAATGGTGTAGTTTGTCTACAGAGGCAACTTCTTTCTGATATCCTAAACAAGACTGCTGATGAGACACATGATGTCGATGAAGGGATTATAAAGATTAAGGATGCATTGTGTTGCAGAAGAACTCTTATTGTTCTCGATGACGTGGACAAATGGTACTAGTTCAATGCAATTGTTGGCATGCAAAATTGGCTTTTCCAAGGAAGTAAAATCATTGTAACAACTAGAAATAAGGCTTCGATTGTAGCTGATGGTGAGTGTGTCAAGTGCAAAGCTGAACCTCTAGATAACAAAAAATCACTTGAGCTTTTCAGTTGGCATGCCTTTGGACAAGCTTGCCTGGTTGAAGATGTTTTAGAGGACTCTTGGAGAATAGTACATCATTGCAATGGACTTCCATTGGCCCTACGTGTTATTGGTTCCTCATTGTCCAGAAAAAGTATGGGAAAGTGCATTGCATGAAATGGAGGTGATTCCGAATTTTCAAGTTCAAAAGGTTCTTGCAATAAGTTACAACTCTCTTGTTGATGATTATCAGAAGAACTTATTCCTTGATATTGCTTGTTTCTTCAATGGAATGGATTACAATTATACAGTTAGGATACTAGATGGACTTCGTATAGGTGCAAGATTTAGTTTTGACAATCTCATTGATAGATGTCTGGTAGAAATTGTCAAAATAAAAAATGATAAAAAGTTATGGATGCATCAACTCATGGATATGGGAAGGGAAATTGCTCGTCAAGAATCACCCAAATGTCAAAGAATATGGCATCATGTTGAAGGTAGGAACTTTCTATCAAAAGTAAGAGAATAATCAAAAGAATCCAATGGTGTAGTTTGCCTGCAGAGGCAACTTCTTTCTGATATCCTAAACAAGACTGCTGATGACGTACATGATGTTGATGAAGGGATTATATCAAGGATGCATTATGTTTCAGAAGAAATCTTATTCTACTTGATGATGTGGACAAATGGGACCAATTAAATGCAATTGTTCAATGCAATTGTTGGCATGCGAAATTGGCTTCGCCAAGGAAGTAAATCATTGTAAGAACTAGAAATAAGACTTTGATTGTAGCTGATGGTGAGTGTGTCAAGTGCAAAGATGAACCACTAGATAACAAAAAATCACTTAATCTTTTGAGTTGGCATGCCTGTGGACAAGCTTACCCAGTTGAAGATTTTATGGAGGAATCTTGGAGAATAATAGTACATCATTGTAATGGAATTCCATTAGCCCTACGTGTTTTTGGTTCCTCATTGTCAAGAAAAAGTAGAGAAGTATGGGAAAGTGCATTGCATTAAATGGAGGTGATTCCGAATTTTCAAGTTCAAAAGGTTCTTGCAAAAAGTTACAACTCTCCTGATGATGATTATCAGCAGAACTTATTCCTTGATATTGCTTGTTTCTTCAATGGAATGGACGAGGATTATGCAGTTAGGACACTTGATGGGCTTGGTATAGGTGCAAGATTTAGGATTGACTATCTCATCGACTGATATCTTGTAGAAATTGTTAAAATAAAAAATGATAAAAAGTCATAAATGCATCAACTCGTAAGAGACATAAGAAGGGAAATTGCTCGTCAAGAATCACCCAAATGTCAAAGAATATAGCATCACATGGAAGCTTTTACAGTTTTGAAAGAAACAAGTGTAAGAGCAACTGGTTCTGTTTTCCTATCTTCATGGTATTTAGGTGTCTTAAAATGTTCATGCTTTTACTTTCTTTTCTCATTTACTTTCAATATTTTGGAAGCATGATGCTGAAAAATTGTGTGGCCTTACCTTGTACATGCATGAATCAGTACAGAAGTTGTCTGTACTGATTCAATGGTTCGCCTGCAACCGCTGCAGGCTTAACTTCTTTCAACAATGTCTTCTTCCTACATTCCTCTCTCAATAGTGGCTTTCTGAGTTTTTCTTGGGGGAACAAGTACAAATTGACCAAACAAGTTTGTTTCTTGTTCTCAGCACGGATTCGTTTAGAAAGATGCAAAATGTAAAATTTCTCCAGCTAAATTACACTACGGAAGTTATGAACACTTTCCCAAGAATTTGATGTAGTTATGTTGGCATGGATTCCCTTTGAGATCCAGACCAAAGCACTTCTGCTTGGAGAAGCTTGTGGCTCCTTATCTATCCGGAACCAGTCTAATTGTTGCTTGGAAAAGCAAACTGGTATGTATCTATTCTCTCTATATAGCTATCTCTCTTTTTTTCAACGGACAACAACTGATTTCAAGTGTTTTCACAATCTTTTCCAAAATTTAAAATTCTTGATCTCCGTTGCTCATTTTATAAGTTCTGCTTTATTTCAACTCTACATTTTTGTTCTTGTATGTCTAGAAAAATTTCCCTTTGCTCATTTTATAAACTCTGCTTTGATGGAACAGATAGAACTCTAGGGCAACAGATTCAACATTGTCCTTGAATATGATGAAAATGAGATGTTAATGTGGTTTCACGAGGAGGAAGAACAGGAGTGGCTACTTTAGAAAGAGTTTGTAGAGTACTTGTCATTCAAAATATCCTCACCCGCCGCGCACCGGATATGTGGCTTTAATCTATTGACATGGTTTTCTGCTATGTCAGTATGCAATCCTTATCGTCTTGTTTATCTTGAAATCAGAAACAATACGAAGGGGTAGAGTCTGGGTTTCTTACCCCTTAATTTTTCGACAGAATTTTTGGCTGAAAAATCTGAATTGTTATGGCTAAGCTATTGGAAATTTGGGGGCAATGATCCTGTATTTGATAATGGTGATGAATTCAGTGTTTACAGATGATCTAGTTGTTGTGCGAATGTTGCTTGAAGACGAAGGTACTGATGATAATAGCAGCTCATCAAACAGTGAAGTTAACACAATGATGATGTGCCTGTAGCAAAAGCAGAAATAGCTTCTATTATTCTTAGAAATTATTATTGTAGTGACTGTTGTGATTTTGATAATGAAATTGTTGTGTTTTTTTTAAAAAGAAATTGAATGTGAAAATAATGATGGGTTGAATTGAAAATTTCTGAGATTTGGTATTACATTGAAAGCTTTTTTTAAAACATTAATTATATATCATAGTTTTAAAACCCGACCCGGTCATCGACCCGGTCCAGTGACCGGGTCACGGGTCAGATGGGTTGACCCGGGTCAACCCAAAAAAAATATGCTCGATTCCTTCAGACTCAGCAGCAACTGCAAAGGGAGAGTCATAATCCTCGCTGGTTGAATTCATGGACGCAACAGTTGCGATGGTCCAGGCAAGAGCCTGAGGACAAGATCTTCCTCCATGTTCTTGAAGAATCTCCTCGATCTCAGAGCCGAAAAGATTATCGAACAATCCATCGGTACCAGCAACCACAATATCCCCCTGCTCCACATCAAATTCACCAAGGAAAACCGAAGCCCGGCGCTTACCCTTCTGAACCCAATTCCCCAACGAAAAAGGGTAGTTGAAAAAGCTGTGCTGTGTCGGTGACCTGTAAACAAGCCTTTTCCCTCTGAAAACCATGAAACCGCTATCACCCACGTTGGCATAACACAATCGGTCTCTTTTAAGGGTAACAACACAGGCAGTGGATGATCCTAAAGCAACAGTCTTGGAATGCGTTTTTAACAATATTTTCTTGAGATTAACATCCCCTTTAGGCTTCAAGGATCGAAGAGCTGTGAGATAATTGGACATAAGTTCTCTTGCGAAAATCCCAGAATCAATTCCTTTCATAGCCCATCCACCAACACCATCAGCCACCCCAAAGGTTTGCCTTTCTTGGCAAATAAAATGAGCGTCTTCTCCCAAACTTTCTGGGTTCGACTCCAACTTTTTAAGAAATGGGTTTGACAAATTCTTGAAATTAATTAGGTGTTCTTCTCACTTCTCTGCTCTGCAATGCTCGTCTCTCTGCTCTTGTCGTTTTGGAATTTGGCTTTTTAATTGTAAAAGGCTAAAACGACGTCGTTTCGGGCATAAGAATATAAAAAAAAATAAACCCGGGTCTCAGCCGGGTTTGGCCGGGCCGGCCGGGTCCCGGGTCGACCCTCCGGGTCGACCGGGTCTGGCCGGGCCAATTCCCAGCCTGTTTTTTGCTTAGACCCGGCCCGGCCACAGGCCCAGGTCGGCCGGGTCCCGAGTTGACCCGCCGGGCCGGGCCGGATCTTAAAACACTGTTATATATACCGTGAACTTTTTGGAGTAAAATAAATAGGAAGAAATGGGTCATAAATAAAATTAGCAAATTTTTGGAGGGATCTAATTGAATGAACCCTTAAATATACTTGGCGAGCAATCATGCGGCGAGTCCTAGCTGATCTGGCTACCATAGGCCTAAGCTCCTCCCCAATCGAGCATTCTTGAAGGATGTTGTTGGAAACACAACCATAACCCCCAGGTGGTCTAAATGTAGAGAAAAGTTAGTCAGGTTGAATAATCTCAACAGGTATATTTCTCATTATCATCCCTCTTCAAACGCATCCCCATCGTGACCCTGCTTTATCAGAATCATCACAGAGAACTTTTCAGTGATAGGAAGTCGAATATGTAATCCATCCTCCCGAGGATAAACCTTCCTCCCGAGATCTAACCATCCAAAATTCTTCAGAATGTCTTTCCCCAGTTTTGCATACTTCTTTTGAAGTTGTTGTACCAGTTTGAAGAAACATACTTATGTTTCTCATCCTCAGAGTTCAAGACAGGACTCTGAGTTGAACACTCTGCATTTCCAACACGAGAAACTCTCTCTCTCTTTATTGGCATAAGTTTGTCTTCTAAAGACACCAGCAGAAATGTTGTCCAGCAGGGCAACCCAACGAGTAGAACCAGAGAAACAGATACCAGCAACTTCCCCTCCTACCATCCCTTCCAATGCCACTGATTCAAAGACTCAAACTTTACTGTCTTGTTAAAATGATTCGTTTTCTGCAATATGTAAACAATTTGCATATCTGAGATTAATAGTTGGAAGTGTTGAAAGAAAAATCAGTATGATAGGAAATTGATAGACAACAATGTAATAAGCAAAATTAAAAACAAGAAAAAAATTTGAGAAAAAAATAATCTTATCAAGTGTTTCTCTCTTATATATACATTCCTCTCTGTATTTATATTAATTATATTTTTTATTATAAATTTATTTATAGAACTTAAGTACTAAACAAATAAGGAATTAGACTGATTTTTCACTAATGTGAAAATTCTCGCAACTTAACTGATCGACTGATTTCATTTATTCATTTAATTTAACCAATTGCTTTGTTTTTCCGAGTAATTCTTCATATATTCGATATATTCTTTCCAAGTTGTGATATGAAGAGGCTTGATCCTGCACGTGCCTTTTTCTTACTGGTGGGTGAAGTAAGAAGAACCGTGTGAGTTGATGAGAGGGATTATGTGTTTTGTGTGTGTCTGATGTCCCTTTTGGTAACTGTAACAAGACTTACAGGCCCATGCCACAGAGACCTGTAAGGTTGACTTAAAAGCAAAAAAGTTTGATGAACTGATAATTCTAAAATAAAATTATTTAAAAAACAACAAAGATAAAATATTTTATAATTTAATTTTGAAAAATAAAATTTTAAAAAAAATATTCAATCTAAAAAAATAACTGAAAAACAAAAGAAATTGTGTTAACCCACTAACACTAAAAACTCAAGACATGAGATTGAAATAATCAAATAAAAAAAAAACATGAAATTCAACCTCCAACTAATCCAATGTTGAAAGATGATTTTTTTTTTTTAAAAAAATTTAGTTTTAAAAAAGAAACTAAAAAAAAATATCAACTTAAGTTAATCTTCAAAACTTGTAATCCAGATTATGAGACTGTAACTAACCTCATAGAAGGTAAACCTACAAAAATAACAAAATTAAATTCTCAATTAATAAAATATTAAGGGATAGAATTGATAAAATAATCAATAAAAAAATAATAAGAAAAAATAAATAAATAGCAATAAAAAAATAAGGATCAAATTTTATGTAAAAATAAAATAAAATACAATATTAATGGACAAAATTGAAAAACAAAATCAATTAAAAAAATAATAATTAAAAAATTAAAAATTAAATTTAATATAAAAATTAAATTTTTATTGACATTACAAGATATTTATATCAAGAACACACTACCGAATCATAAATAAAGTCAATGCAAATAGTCTATTTACTTTCAACAGAAAGAAAACGCTAGAATCAATTCAATTACAGGCCCTACTAAGCTTCCCAAGTCAGATATAAAGAGGCTTGATCCTCCACGTGCCCTTTTCATACTGGTGGGCGAAGTAAGAAGAACCGTGTGAGTTGATGAGAGGGATTATGTGTTGTGTGTGTCTCTAATGTCCCTTTTGGTAATTATAACAAGAATTAGAGGCCCTAGTAAACGCGTGATAAATTATTTGAGCAAATTAAAAAAGAAAAGGGGCCTAACGCGGAAATGGCCGATACCACAGAGACTTGTAAGGTTGACTTAAAAGCAGAAAATTGATGAACTGATAAGAGAACATCAGCGAAGGGAAAGTGAAGATTCCCTTTTAGTATAATGGCCGATACTCTCTCTTTCTTATCTCTTTTAGTATAATGTTATATTGTGGAATGTAACTTAAATTAATTCACTGTTAGAAACTAATTATTGATGATCTCATCAACCGATTTTGTTGGTTCAGCATAGAGATTTATCATATCTACAAATATTTTTCTGAAAGGGCATGGAGGAGTTGATTGTTGGGAAATAACTTGAAAATTGTCTTACAGAAAAAGTAAGATAATAATATATGAACACTTCAGCTTATTGGTGTGCTGTCGATCTTGAACTATCGACTTGAATCCTGCAATTCCTTTTTTGTTTGTCCAGATCTTTGTAAAGTCTTATCTTTGCTAGACTGAAATGGCTGCTGGGAAATATCAAGAATCCTACTCTTCTCGGTTTGCTAAGTGTAAATATCAAGTGTTCTTGAGTTTTAGAGGTGAAGACACCCGCAAGAACTTTACCGATCACCTCTACACAGCCCTGGTTCAAGCAGGGATTCACACACTTAGAGACGATGATGAAATTGGGAGAGGAGAAAATATCAAGTCAGAGCTCCAACAGGCAATACAACGATAAAAAATATCGAAAATCGTGTTCTCCAAAGCATATGCTTCGTCGCGGTGGTGCCTGGATGAACTTGTAATGATCATGGAACGTAAGAGCAATACTGACTGCATAATTTTGCCGGTCTTCTATGATGTGGATCCGTTTGAAGTCAGAAATCAAACTGGGAGCTTTGCTGCAGCATTTGTGGATCATGACAAGCGTTTCAAGAAGGAGATGGAGCAAGTGAATGGGTGGAGGATTGCTTTGTAGGAAGTTGCAGATTTAGGAGGAATGGTTGTAGGAGATGGGTAAGTTGTATTTCTTGATGAAACTACACATAACATAATAATAGGATGCTGGTTCTGAACTCTTAATTTTTTCAGGTTTGTAGTTAAGCATTGAGACGATAACTGATAATACCACTACAATTTAGTGAAACTATAACACTCCCAACTCAGAGAACATACTAGGAAAATAAAAATAAAAGATACTTTTTTGTCATTTTTTTTTGCTTGACTACCTGAAAAGGCAAAGATTACTACATTATTCCATTTTTTGGTTTTAATATGCGGTGATAACATAGCTACAAAAATAGCAATCAATCATTGATGCACAGCCTGGTTTAATTTCTTTTTTCTAGGATACTAAGATTTTTAAACTTTACGGAGAGACTACTAATTATCATACATTGCATTTTTCTTTCTGATGCAGGTATGAGGCACAGCTTGTCCAATCATCTGGTAAAATATTAAAGAAACTGCATCGTTAATTATTTCATGTCCCCCTTCATTTCATTGGAAGAGATCATCTGGTAAAATATATCAACTCATGGTTGCAAGATGGCACCCATGGTGCTGCTATTGCTATATTCTATGGGATTGGTGGAGTTGGGAAGACAGCCATAGCAAAGACTGTTTATAACCACAACTTTCATAAATTTAAAGGCAGGAGCTTTCTATCAAATGTTAGAGAAAGGTCAAAAGAATCCAATGGTGTAGTTTGTCTACAGAGGCAACTTCTTTCTGATATCCTAACAAGACTGCTGATGAGACACATGATGTCGATGAAGGGATTATAAAGATTAAGGATGCATTGTGTTGCAGAAGAACTCTTATTGTTCTCGATGACGTGGGCAAATGGTACCAGTTCAATGCAATTGTTGGCATGCAAAATTGGCTTTTCCAAGGAAGTAAAATCATTGTAACAACTAGAAATAAGGCTTCGATTGTAGCTGATGGTGAGTGTGTCAAGTGCAAAGTTGAACCTCTAGATAACAAAAAATCACTTGAGCTTTTCAGTTGGCATGCCTTTGGACAAGCTTGTCCAGTTGAAGATTTTTTAGAGGACTCTTGGAGAATAGTACGTCATTGTAATGGACTTCCACTGGCCCTACGTGTTATTGGTTCCTCATTGTCAAGAAAAAGTAGAGAAGTATGGGAAAGTGCATTGCATGAAATGGAGGTGATTCCGAATTTTCAAGTTCAAAAGGTTCTTGCAACAAGTTACGATACTAGATGGATCAACTCTCTTGATGATGATTATCAGAAGAATTTATTCCTTGATATTGCTTGTTTCTTCAATGGAATGGATTACAATTATGCAGTTAGGATACTAAACTCGATCGAGGGACGTCATGCCAAGCATGAACTTCAATCTGATAAATATTTCTCCCTTCAATGGCTTTGTAAAGATATCTGCAACTTGATCATTTGTCTTGCATGATATCAATTCAACTTCTTTGTTCTTCACATGTTCTCGGATGAAGTGATGACGTGTATCAATGTGTTTACTTCTTTCATGATACGCTGGGTTCTTGGCTAATGCAATCGCTGATCGATTATCAACATAAATCTCTGTAGGATTTTCTTGAGGAAATCCCAAAAACTTTAGCATATTCCTTAACCATATTAAATGGCATACAGTTGAGTTGGCAGCAACATACTCAGTTTCACAACTTGATAACGTTACTATCGATTGCTTCTTGGATAACCATGTGAAAGATGTATCTTCCATGAAAAAGACAAATCCTGTTGTGCTTTTCCTTTCATCCAGATCTCTACCCCAATCACTATCCGAGTAGCCAACAAGATTGAAGTGTGTACTTGAGGTATAAAACATACCTTTATTTATTGTTCCTTAGATGTAGCGAAGAATTCTCTTGGCTGCATTCAAGTGAGACTGGTCTGGTGTCTCCATATATCTGTTGATAAGTTCAACTTCGTAGAGTATATCCGGTCTGGTACATGTCAAGTACCTTAAGCTTCCTACTAAGCTTTTGAAGTAAGTTGGATCAACATTTCCAACCTTACTCTTCCTCAATTCCATTCCATTCTCAACTGGAGTTGATACCGGATTGCAGCGTTCCATCTTAAACCGTTCAAGAATATCTTTGGCATAACTGCTTTGGGATACAAAAATCCCTTCTTCTTTCTGCACCACTTCTAAGCCAAGAAAATGTGCCATCAGACCAATGTCTGTCATCTCAAACTCTGGTACTATGCTTTTCTTGAAGTCTTCAAACATGGTAGGATTGTTGCCGGTGAATAGCAAAATCATCAACATATAGGCACACAAATAATATGTTGCCATCTGCTTCTTTCTTCACATATATTGCGTGTTCATATGGACATTTTTCAAATCTATTATCTTGAAAATACTTGTCAATTCTGGTATTCCAAGCACGCGGAGCTTGCTTCAAACCGTAGAGGGCTTTCTTCAACTTGTATACTTTGCTTTCATTTTCAGCTTCAATGTATCCAAGTGGTTGTTCAACATAAATCTCTTCTTCTAGGAAGCCATTCAGAAATGCTGACTTCACATCGAGTTGATAGATCTTCCATCTATGTTGTACAGCTAGTGAGATCATCAGTCTGATTGTCTCTAGCCGGGCTACTAGAGCAAATACTTCTCCATAGTCAATGCCTTCTCTCTATTTGTAGCCTTTTGCCACTAATCTTGCTTTGTATCTTTGCACTTCTCCTTTTGCATTCTTCTTTGTCTTATAGACCCATTTGACACCTATTGCTTTCTTGTTTTCTAGTAGATTAGTCAGCTTCCAGGTATCATTTTTCTCAATGGCATGTATTTCTTCATCCATTGCTTCTATCCACTTCTCTTCTGTGATAGCTTCGTTGAAGCTAAGTGGGTCACTATCTGCAAAGAAACAAAATAGAGTTGTATCTTTCATGACTTGAGTGGCATCGTACAACTCGTCTAGATTTCTCGTCCTTCTCGATCCTTCTGATGAGGATGATGATGATGGTGTGTTTCTCCTATTGAATACAGGGAATCTGTGTACCGAACTTTGTGGCTCATTTGCTGGCAATATTGGACCTTCTGCAAGTACTGTTAGTACTTCCACTTCGTCTTCAGGGATCAAATCAGTGCTGATCCATTTGACTGCTTCTTGGTCATCATTCCATTGCCAAGTTTTATGTTCTTCAAAGATAACATCTCTACTCATAATTACCTTTTTTGTGATGGGATTATACAACTTGTATCCCATCCTTCTATCACCATATCCGACAAAGATTTATTTCTCGCTTTTATCATCGAGTTTGGTCCTTCTTGCATCTGGGATCTTTGCATACGCCACACAACCAAAGACTCGTAGATGAGTAACACTTGGTTTGTGACCACTCCATGCTTCTTGTGGAGTGATAACTTGCAAACTTCTGGTTGGGCAGCGATTCAGTAAATACACTGCACATAATACAGCTTCAGCCCAATATTGTTTGGGCAGCTTCTTTGCTTTGAGTAGACTTCTTACCATGTCAAGAATCGTTTGATTCTTTCTCTCAGCTACACCATTCAACTGTGGTGTATAAGCTGGTGTTGTCTGATGTCTGATGCCTTGTTGTGTACAAAAAGCTTCAAAATCATTTGCTGTGGTTGGGCAGCGATTCAGTAGATACACTGCACATGATACAGCTTCAGCCCAGTATTGTTTAGGCAGCTTCTTTGCTTTGAGTAGACTTCTTGCCATGTCAAGAATCGTTTGATTCTTTCTCTCAGCTACACCATTCAGCTGTGGTGTATAAGCTGGTGTTGTCTGATGTCTGATGCCTTGTTATGTACAAAAAGCTTCAAAATCATTTGCTGTATATTCTCCACCTTGATCAGATCTCACGGTTCTGATCTTATAGCCACTTTTCTTCTCAACAATTGCTTTAAAATCTTTAAAACAATTGAACACTTCTGACTTCCTCTTCAGAAAGTATATCCATGTCTTTCTGCTAAAATCATCAATGAAAGTAAGGAAGTACCTATTTTGTCCAGTTGACATAGGCTTTATGGGACCACACACATCTGTGTGCACTAACTCGAGTGGCCTCTTTGCTTTCTAGTTGACTTCTTTGGCAAAACTGGATCTGTGATGTTTGTTGAGGACACAACTCTCATAAACTTCATCTGGATGATCAATGTGAGGCATACCTTTGACCATCTTCTTGCTTCCTAGCATCTTCAGACTCATGAAATTCAGATGTCCAAGCCTTAAGTGCCAAAGCCACTCTTCACTATTGGTGATGGCACTCAACCAGTTTGCTGCATCATATTGGATGTTTAAAGGAAACATCCTATTCTTGGACATTTTCACATGGGCAATTAATCTCCAATTATAGTCTGTAATTGTCAAATGGCAATTCTTTGTGAAAAGTGTATAACCTTTCTCCATAAGTTGACCTATGCTCACCAAGTTCTGCTTTATGGCTGGGACATAGTAGACATCGACGATGTAGCTATGATTGCCATTCTTCAACTTGATTGGGATGTTGCCTTTACCTTTGAATGGAACTTCTGATGTATCTCCAAAAGTGACTAGACCTTGTATGGTCTCATTTAGATCGCCAAATAGATCTCGTTGGCCACACATGTGATTGCTGGCTCCAGTATCTAGATACCAAATATTGTCTTGATTCTCGACAAGTCCTTGTTGGACAAATAATGCAGCTGATCCTCTGATGTTGGCATCTTCCTTTGAATAGTTGGCTTGTTCACGTACCTCTAATGGAGCTTTCCTTTGACATTCAGTGCTATAGTGCCCAAATTGATTGCAATTATAACACTGGATATTCCTCTTGTCACGGTTATTGTAACCGCTTCCTCTTTCTCTAGGAGTGAATGATTGTTTTCCTCGACCTCCTCTGGTGGTGTCTCTACCACCTCTTCCTCTGAAACCTGTATTCCAAGATCCTCTGCCTTGAAATCTCTGAAATCCTCCTCTTCTTTGTTGACCTCTTCCTTGAGTGGTATATCCACTTCTTGAAGTCTCCCTTTACTCATATCTGTCTTTGAGAGACAACTTTGCTTGTAAGGCATGCTCAATTGCAAAGAACTCATAAGCTCATCCACCATCAACTTGTGCACTTCTTTGGACTCTTCAATAGCGACAACAACAAAATCAAATTTTGGATCTAGGGATCTCAAAATTTTCTCAGTAATCCGAGCATCTGTGAGGGCTTCTCCATTTCTTCTCATCTCATTGACTATCACCATAATTCTTGTGTGATAATCAGAAATAGATTATGAGGACTTCATTTGCAATAATTCAAATTCACCTCGTAAGGATTGGAGACGAATCTTCTTGATTCTGTCAGCACCTTTGTATTTTTGTTGGAGAGCCTCCCATATTGCTTTTGATGTTTCTGCAGAAGCAATTATCTCAAATATTGCTTCATCAAGACCTTGATAGATGATGGTCTTTGCTTTGTTGTCTTTCTTTCTATTGGCTTTGAGGACTTGCTTTTCTGCCTCTTGTAGAGTATCTTCTACTTCTTTGGACTCTGGTTCATTATAACCATATTGCACAATCTCTATACACTTTTGTGAACCAAGAAATGCCTTCAATCTGATACACTAACTATCATAGTTGTCTTTGGTTAGCTTCGGGATGAGTGTTTGTGCATTTTCTGTAGTCATTTTGCTCTTTGAATGACTATATCACCTTTTAGCAGTTTGAATTTGGCAAAACAGACACCGTAGATGGATCCGGAATGATCAAAATAGTAGCAAACCGGTCTGACTTTGTTGAAAATAGGTCAGAAATGGGCTGAACCGGTCAGAAAAACGATTCTGGACGTCGGGCGATTCGCTGGGGTTGAACCTGGAATATCCTGGGGAATATTCTTCAGCGCGACTAGCGGCTAGGCTCACAAAACGGCTTGGCAGCTTGGCTTCAGGATATCAGCTCGACTAATGGCTTGCGGCTTGGCTCGGCTTACACAGCTCGGTGCGGCTCGAATATGGCGCGCGTGCGGCTCAGTTGTCGTCTACCTCTAGGCGCGTGGGCAACAATGGCAGAATCTTCAGGCGGCACGTGTGGGCTACCTCCTGCTCCGATGAAGCTGATTTTTGCACCAGTGAGTTTGTATGGATGAACTCTACACCGTGGAATGATCAAAATGTGTTTTTGACAACTTTGAAAATTTGGGTATATCCCAAAACTCTTCTGTTTTCTGACGAACGGGGCTCTGATACCAATTGTTGATGGGAGAAACCACTGGAGGTGGCTTTGAAACACTCAGAGGGGATAAAACACACTGTTTTATTTCAACAACAATAAGCTTACAAATTAAACAAAAGCTTTTAAAACATACCCTCTCTTTCTCTCTAATCTCTCCACACATAATAGCGTAAATTTAGCTGCCTATTTATACACAAATTGAAAGTAAAAAAAAATCAAACTTCAAGTGTGAAGGCGGCTGGCGGCATACAGCTGGCGGCTGGCGGCTGCAAGTGGTGGTTGGTGGTTGCCTTCCTTGACCTTCTAGAGATTGAGTTTACTTCAACACAAACAAGTTTGTTTCTTGTCCTCAGCACGGATGCGTTTAGAAAGATGCAAAATGTAAAATTTCTCCAGCTAAATTACACAAGTTCTACGGAAGTTATGAACACTTTCCCAAGAATTTGATGTAGTTATGTTGGCATGGATTCCCTTTGAGATCCAAACCAAAGCACTTTTGCTTGGAGAAGCTTGTGGCTCCTTATCTAATCCAGAACTAGTCTAATTGTTGCTTGGAAAGGCAAACTGGTATGTATCTAGTCTCTCTATACAGCTATCTCTCTTATTTTCAATGGACAACAACTGATTTCAAGTGTTTTCACAATCTCTTCCAAAATTTAAAATTCTTGATCTCCGTTGCTCATTTTATAAGTTTTGCTTTATTTCAACTCTACATTTTTGTTCTTGTATATCTAGAAAATTTTCCCTTTGCTCATTTTATAAATTCTGCTTTGATGGAACAAATAGAACTTTAGGGCAACAGATTCAATGTTGTCCTTGAATATGATGAAAATGAGATGTTTAGGTGGTTTCACGAGGAGGAAGAACAGGAGTAGCTACTTTAGAAAGAGTATGTAGAGTACTTGCAATTCAAAATATCCTCACCCGCTGCGCACCGGATATGTGGCTTTGATCTATTCACCGAGTCTGGGTTTCTTACCCCTTAATTTTTCGATAGAATTTTTGGCCGAAATGATGTCAATAGCCATCAACTTCTCCTCTTAATTAGATTTTTCTAACTTGATTCCTACTTCAGGATTTTTCTAATTAGATAAAAATTAATCATAAGGTAATGTGAGCCTGTACAAGTTTCAAGTTCAAAGAGCTTTCACTTGAGAAGATATGTTAGAGAATAATATAAATTATATTTTAAAACCTCATCTAACAACTTAAATAATTAAATTAAAAACAAACCATTAAACACTTCAAATTCCATCGTATCCATACAGATATAATTAAAATTTAGGGATTTAATATTATGTTATTAAAATAAAGGGATTAACTAAATAATAATTTACTTCACAAAAAAAATTGTTAAAGGAATACAGTAATACCAACCACGAAGCAAAAGATTTGAGAAAAGAGAGAGAAACCGAAATGATGTTAATAGCCATCAACTTCTCCTCTTAATTAGATTTTTCTAACTTGATTCTTACTTCAGGATGTCAATAGCCATCAACTTCTGGAATTTATTTTCTAACTTTTTTCTTACTTCACGATGTCAATAGCCATCAATTCAATAGCACCAAAATTAGTGATTATATTGAACATCCAAGTCTTGATCAAAATAAAACCAAAAAAGTCCTCACGCGGAAACATTCCATACCATAGAGAGAGTGGACTTGTGGGGATGACTTGTCTTAAATTTACAATCCACCCTTTCTCTCTCAATTTTGAGAAAATTAAAAAAAAAAAAAAAGGTCCTAACGCGGAAATGGCTAATTAATTTAATAAAGTCAATACTGTCAAGGTCAAGTGAGAGAGTGCTTTTGTAACGGTTTGTCAAAGACGAAGTACTTGCTTGAGAACATGGAACGATGAAACTTGTGCCAAACACGTTATAAATAGCCACCAGCTGAATGCTCTAGCTGTCTTCACACTTGAAGTTTGATTTATTTTATTTTTAATTTGTGTATAAATATACAGTTAAGTTTATGTTATTATATGTAGAGAAATTAGAGAGAAACACTAAAGAGAAAGAGAGGGCGTGTATTAAGCTTTTGTTTAGTTATTGTAAAGCAGTGTATTAAGCTTCTTGTTGTTGAAATAAAATAGTGTGTTTTATCCCCTCTGAGTGTTTCAAAGCAACCACCAGTGGTTTCTCCCTCCAACAATTGGTATCAGAGCCCCATTCGTCAGAAAGCAGAAGCGTTTTTTGGATATATCCAAATTTTCAAAGTTGTCAAAAACACATTTTGATCATTCCATAGTGTAGGTTTCATTCATACGAACTCACTGATACAAAAATCAGCTTCATCGGAGCAAGAGGTAGCCCACACGCGCCTCCTGAACATTCTGCTACTGCATATAAAATTTAGTACGGTTGTGTCCAAGGCAATTTAATATTTTTGCATAAATAAAATAATAATTAATCTCAAAAAGTCGGTTGTGCGTGTACCTGACACGAACGTGCCCTAGGTTTTTCCACACTCTTAGAACGATGCATATATACGACGTCATCTAGCAACAAAACTTCGGCTTTCACAGTGGCATTTTAATCTTTGCAGCTTCGCCTCCATTTCTAAGCAGCGTGTAAAATATATTGGGTTTTGCATTGGTTATTTTTCTAACTTGATTCTTACTTCAGGATGTCAATAGCCATCAACTTCTGGAGTTTATTTTCTAACTTTTTTCTTACTTCACCAAGTCAATAGCCGTCAACTGGTCAAGCCTAGACATTCCGACTTTCTGCTTCCGGCATTAATTAGCCATGGAAAATTCCTCACGCGGAAACGTTCCATACCATAGAGAGAGGGGACTTGTAGGGATGACTTGTCTTAAAATTACAATCCCACCCTTTCTCTCTCAATTTTAAAACCATTCGCCCATGTCTTGGGCCCAGTTGTAGAGTTGGTCTGATTACATATATAGGGTGTCTTTGGTATTATATGTTGGAAGTATTTTTAAAAAAATAAATTTTTTTTTTTACTTTTTTTACTTTAAATTTATATTTTTTGATCTTTTCAGATTATTTTGATGTGTTAATGTCAAAATTAATTTTTAAAAAATAAAAAAAATATTATTTTAATGTGTTTTGGAATGAAAAACACTTTGAAAAGCAACCGTTACCATACTTCCAAACACGCTTTTAAAATAAATTTTGGGTAACTGAGTTATCCAATTAACTTAGGTCAATTATTTTATAAAAATAATTATTTGATCTGATTCAATTTTATTGGGAGTTTGCAAGATTTAGTTAAATTAATATTTTTTTATTTAAATTTAAATTTTATTTATAAAAAATCTAATTCACGAGTTATATACGAGAACAAACCATTAAACACCTCAAATTTCATAAATTTTAAATTCTAAATAAACAAGAAATTAAATTATTTAAATGAAATACTAATCTAAAATTTATACTGGTTGACTAATTTATTTAATTTAACCAATTGCTTTGTTTTTCAATTAATTCTTCATAAATCTACTTTACTTTCAACAGATTCAAATGATGCAACAAGAATTACAGGCCCTAGTAAACTTTCCAAGTAAGATATGAAGAGCCTTATCCTCCACGTGCCTTTATCTTACTGGAGGGTGAAGTAAGAAGAACCGTGTGAGTTGATGGGAGGGATTATGTGTTGTGTGTGTGTCTAATGTCCCTTTTGGTAATTATAGCAAGAATTACAGGCCCTAGTACACTATACGCGTGATAAATGATTTGAGCAATAAATAAAAAAGGGTCCTCACGCGGAAATGGCCCATACCACAGCGACTTCTAAGGCTGACTTTATAGCATCTCCAACGTAATATTATTTTAGTTTTTTTATGTTTAGTTTACATATTTTTAAAAAAATACTAAATAAAATGTTAAAATATTTTTTATCTTCCATAAATATTATTAATACTGTGTTTGAACTCTGATTAAGTTTTGAATCATAAATTTATATGTAAGTTTAGGTTTTCATATATATGAAACTTTAAAAGAAAACCTTGTATATATACTAGCCATGAATCTAAAATTCGGATATGATAAATGTTATTCTGCAGGGCAACCCAACAACCAGAATCAGAGAAACAGATATACTATAACCAGCAACTTCCCCTCCTACCATCCCTTCCAATACCAATGATTCAAAGACTCAAACCTTGCTGTCTTATTAAAATGATTCGTTCTCTGTAATATGTAAAAAAATTACATATCTGAGATTAATAGTTGGAAATGTTGGAAGAAGAATCAGTATTTAAGAGGAAAACAATCTTATTAAGTGTTTTTTTCTTATGTATTACTCTCTATATATTTATGTTAATTATATTTTTTATTCTAAATTTATTTATTGACCTCAAATTCTAAATAAATAAGAAATTAAATTACTTCAAAAAGAATATTAATGAACAAGAAATATAGTTTTGCCAACTTAATCAGTTAATCAATTTATTTAATTTAAATGGTTACTTCATTTCAACTAATTGACCGATTCTCAACCGTTAAACTAATTTAACTAATTCTTCATAAATCTACTTTACTTTCAACAGAAAGAATTACAGGCCCTAGAAAACTTTCCAAGTCAGATATGAGGAGCCGTGTGAGTTGACGAGAGGGATTATGTGTTGTGTGTGTGTCTAATGTCCCTTTTGGTGATTATAACAAGAATTAAAGACCCTAGTAAACGCGTGATAAATGATTTGAGCAAATTAAAAAAAGAAAAAGGGTCCTCACGCGGGAAATGGCCCATACCACAGCGACTTGTAAGCCTGACTTAAAAGCAGAAAATTGATGAACTGATAAGAGAACATCAGCGAAGGGAAAGTGAAGATTGCAGGTACTCTCTCTCTCTTATCACTTAAATTAATTCACTGTTAGAAACTAGTTATTGATAATCTCATCATCCGATTTTGTTGGTTCAGCATAGAGATTTATCATGTGTACAGATATTTTAAAGAAAAAATAAGATAATAATATATGAACACTTCAGCTTATTGGTGTGCTGTCAATCTTGAAAACTGTTTTATTTTGTTCAGATCTTTGAAAAGTCTTATCTTTGCTAGACTCGAAATGGCTGCTGGGAAATATCAAGAATCCTACTCTTCACGGTTTTCTTATTGTAAATATCAAGTGTTCTTGAGTTTTAGAGGTGAAGACACCCGCAAGAACTTTACCGATCACCTCTACAAGGCCCTGGTTGATGCAGGGTTTCACACATTTAGAGATGATGATGAAATTCGGAGAGGAAAGAATATACAGCTGGAGCTCCAGAAGGCAATACAACAATAAAAAATAGCGATAATCGTGTTCTCCAAAAACTATGCTTGGTCGAGATGGTGCCTCGATGAACTTGTAAAGATCATGGAACGTAATAGGAATGCTGACTGCATAGTTTTCCCAGTATTCTATCATGTGGATCCATCTGAAGTCAGAAATCAAACTGGGAGCTTCGCTGCAGCATTTGTGGAACATGAAAAGCACTACAAGGAGGAGATGGAGCGGGTGAATGGGTGGAGGATTGCTTTGAAGGAAGTTGCAAATTTAGCTGGAATGGATTTAGGAGATGGGTAAGTTATATCTCTTGATGAAACTATACATAGCATAAGACTAGAGTGCTGGTCGTGAACTCTTAATTTCTTTCAGTCAAGTGTACTGATAAGAAAACATCCAAGAAAAAAAAATACTTATGATTTCTTCTTCTTCTTCTTTTTCGATCATGATTTGGTTTTAATAGGTGGTGATAACGCACCTACAAATTTAACTATCAATCATGGACACGCAACCCGGTTTAATTTCTTAGCTAAATGTTGTTTATTTCTATCCTTTATAGAGAGGCTACTAATTATCCCACGTTGTATTTTATTTTTTGATGTAGGTACGAGGCACAGTTTGTCCAATCTATTGTGGAGAATGTCTCAAAGAATTTGGATCCAAAAATATTTTATGTCCCCCTTCATTTCATTGGAAGAGATGCTCTGGTACAAGATATCAACTCATGGTTGGAACATGGATCCCATGGTCCTGCCATTGCTTTACTCTATGGAATTGGTGGAGTTGGAAAGACAGCCATAGCTAAGAGTGTTTTTAACCAGAACTATTATAAATTTGAAGGAAAGAGCTTTCTCTCAAATTTTAGGTCAAAGGATATAGTTTGCCTACAGAGGCAACTTCTTTTCGACATCCTAAACAAGACTGTTGAGATAAATGATCCTGATGAAGGAATTCTGAAGATTAAGGATGCATTATGTTGCAGAAGAACTCTTATTGTTCTAGATGATGTGGACAAAAGGGACCAATTCAATAAAATCATTGTCATGCAAAATTGGCTTTGTAAAGGAAGTAAAATCATTGTAACAACCAGAAATAAGGGTATGTTTTCAGTTAATGATATTCAGTGGATCCGGTACAAAGTTGAACTGCTAGATGATGAAAAATCACTTGAGCTTTTCAGTTGGAATGCCTTTGGACAAGCTAACCCTGTTGATGGTTTTGTGGAAGACTCTTGGAGAATAGTACATCATTGTAATGGACTTCCATTAGCTCTTGGAGTTATTGGCTCTTCATTGTCCGGAAAAGGAAGAGAAATATGGGAAAGCGCATTAAAACAAATGAAAATGATTCCTAATTTTGATGTTCAAAAGGTTCTTCAAATAAGTTACGACTTTCTTGATGGTGATTATCCGAAGAACTTATTCCTTGATATCGCATGTTTCTTCAATGGAATGGATGTGGATGATGCAGTTAGGATAATGGATGGGCTCGATAAAGGTGCAAGATTTGGGATTGACAATCTCATCGATAGATGTCTTGTTGAAATCAACAGTGATCAAAGGTTGTGGATGCATCAACTAGTAAGAGATATGGGTAGGGAAATTGCTCGTCAAGAATCACCCAAATGTCAAAGAATATGGCATCATGGGGATGCTTTTACAGTTTTGAAAGGAACTACTGTAAATAGCTCAATTTTTTTAAATGTCTACTTAAATGGTTTGTGGTGCCTTGACATATTCATTCATCTACTTTCCTTTCTCATGTACTTTTAATAATATTATGCAGGATGCTGAAAAATTGCGTGGCCTTACCATTGATATGCATGCATTAATGGAATATCATTATGCAGAAGTTGTCTGTACTGATTCAATGGTTTGTCGCAAGCGCCGCAGGCTTAACTTCTTTCAACAATGGCTTCCCGATTTTTTCGATGGGGGAAAATTACAAACTGGCCAAACAAGTTTGTTTCCCATCCTCAGCACGGATGCTTTTAGAAATATGTCAGATGTAAAATTTCTCCAACTAAACTACACTAATTTTCATGGAAGTTTTGAGCACTTTCCCAAGAATTTGATATGGTTATGTTGGCATGGATTGTCTTGGAGCTCCATACCAAATCACATATGCTTGGAGAAGCTGGTGGTTCTTGATCTATCCAGAAGCTGTCTAGTTGATGCTTGGAAGGGCAAACCGGTATGTATCAAGTCTCTTTATAGCTATCTCTCTCGTTTTCAATTGATAACAACTAAATTCATGTATTTTCACAGTTTCTTCCAAAATTGAAAATTCTTGATATCCGTCACTCTCGTGATCTCATTAGAACCCCAGACTTCTCGGGTCTCCCAGCCCTTGAAAAGCTAATACTTGAAGACTGCATCTGTTTGGTTCAAATTCACGAATCTATTGGTGATTTACAAAGATTGTTGATCTTAAATCTAAGAAATTGTACAAGTCTTATGGAGCTTCCAGAAGAAATGAGTAGATTGAATTCACTTCAAGAGCTGGTTTTAGATGGTTGCTCAAATCTTAACAGCCTGAATATGGAGTTAGAGCATCATCAGGGGCGCAAGTTGCTTCAAAGTGATGGAATTGTTGGAAGTACATCATTCATTACATCTCTTCCATTGAAGCTATTCTCTCCCTCTAGGTTTTCAACTAGGAAAATGTTGAGATTTACCTCGTTTTCACTGCCACGCTTCTTGGAGAGTCTAGATTTAAGTGGAACTCCAATTCGTTTTCTTCCAGAAAGCATCAAGGATCTTGGTCTACTCAGACACCTATATTTAAGAAATTGCAAAATGCTTCAAGCACTCCCAGAGCTTCCATCCCATTTGGATTCGTTAGATGTGTCCTTTTGCTATTCACTGCAAAGACTTCCAAATCCAAACAGTTGGACTGAAGGAGATGGTTGTGATCACTTAGTCGAGTTCCAAGATCGGATAAAGCAAGAATTAATGCAAAATTTGGACTCTCACATGTTCAGAATAATAGAAACGGTTTGTGCTCAAACACAGACATCGAAATTTAAGGTCCTCCCTCACCCATTTTATTGTTTTGGAAATCTACATTTGAATACTTTTCTTTTGCTCATTTTATAGACATTGTTTTGGTGGTACAGATAACATTTATGGATGGCATATTCAACGTTGCCGTATATGTATTTGATAAAGATGAGATGTTAAGGGGGTTTTATGAGGAGGAAGAAGAGGATAAATGGCTAATTCAGAATGAGTTTGTAGATAACTTTTCATTCAAAATATCCTCACCTCCTGCGCACCGGATATGGGGCTATACTCTGTTCACAAGGTTTTGTATGACGTCAGAGTACGCTCTCTTAGATCCTTTTTATATTATAATCAGAAACAATACCAGTGGTCGATACTTGCGTTGTCAAGCCTATCTCCTCCCTGTGAGTTACAAGCGTGGTGTTCGTGAATTCCAATCGTTTATGCACAGGAAATTAGGGGGCGATGATCCTACATTTGATAATGGTGATGAAGTGAGTATTTCAGTGCGTCGAAAAAAACCAGCTATCCAAATAAGGACGATTGGAGTACAATGGTTGCATGAAGAGGAAGGAAAGGATGATGACATCCAATCAAAGGATGAAGTTATCAATGCCCACAACAGTAGCGATGATGATGATGATGCAGCACACGTAGCCAAAGTAGAAATAGCTTCTCGTATTTTTAGAAATTATTATTGTGGTTTCTATTGTAAATCCAATGATGGCAATATCGATCGAATTTAAAAGATAGAATTAAAATTCAATAACAAAAGCGGAAAGCTTTTGAAAAGCTTATCAGGAAAATAGTTTTGTATCTCTAGTAATCTTCCTTCTTTCTTTGTATAGCATGAGATCTTTTATTAATAAATATTTGTAATGCCTTTCACTTTTTTTTCCCGCTTTAATATATTATTATTTTATTAATTAATTTTTATTTATAAAATCTTGTATTTATAATAAAATATATTAAATATTTTATTTTACTTGTCAACCTTTTATTGATCAAAATATATGTAAAGATCCATTTTATTTTCATGTTATTTTATCTGTTTTATTTTATCTTTTTATATAAAAATAATACATGGTAAAATTTAATTGTTAATTTTTTTTTGTTTCTATATAGTGAAATTTGATTGGTAATTTATTTTTCAACATATACCCTTTCCAGATAAGTTCACTTGTAATAAAAAATAAGTAGATATGTTTTAAAAATATGATTAAGAGGGTTTTATAATTTAAATATATTTTATTTTAATTAAAAATTACTTTAATTATATTAAATTTTCATAATAAATTAACATAGATTTTTTAGTGCATGCACCGGTAAAGATGCAATTGAATTAGTCTTTCATAAACCAGCACTGTACTGTCACCCATGACCTTAAACAGTAAAACCCTTTTTTTATCAACATTATGAGGATCTTGGAATTTGTTTTCATTTCCCTGGTTTTTGTCAATAACAGTTGTTCTAGGAGACGCGAAAGCCACAAAGTTCTAACCACTTGGACTTTTTAATGGTTGGCTGTTGGAGCTATATCATGGCATGCAAGATCAAGTGCTGAAAGCAGGTTTAAATCTTCAAGAAATTGCTGAGTATGTCTGAGGAGAAATAGACTGCTAACCATTTTCCAAGAGGCAACCCATTTGCTGTTTTCTCTTAAACAACTAAAAAACGCTCGAGTTCTCTTCCAATTTTCCGATGAACCAAGTCAACGGGCAACCTCACATACTCTTTTGACAACAGAATCCTATTACTATCACACCATGGAACCTCCATTCTTATAGAACCCCCACTCAATAAACCTCTTGCCATCAGCACTTGTAATCCCTGATTCCCTAAACCCACACTTTATAGCCAAAGACACAAAACATTGTGCAGCTTCAATGTCCCTCCACTCCACAGCAATACTCAATGGCTCAAAACGGAACACCAGTCGGTAGCCAACCCAGTAGCTGATTCAGAGTCATGATCCTCCACGTGCCTTTTTCTTATTGGTGGGTGGTGTTGATGCTGGTTTTGGATGCGAGAGGATGGAGATCCGGCCAGAGCAGGCGCACAGCGAGGGTGGATGAGTTGGATTATGCGGGTGTCTAATGTCCCTTTTGGTAACTATGCCTGGCATTCCTATATAATAAAATATTTTATTTATAATATGGTGCCACATAGACTTGAAGGGTTGCCTTAAAAGTTTGGAGCAGAACCACTTATTAGATTACTGATCCAGAACAGCAGCCACAACTGAAGAGAGAAGGGAAAGGGAAACTTGCAGGTACTCTCTCTTTCTTATCTCCTGTTTACTTCGGTTCCAGCTGCTGTCTTGTTTTCTTTGTTGATGATCACTTAGATTAAACCACTGTTAGTGACTACTAGTTCATCATCTCATTTTATCATGCCACTCAAAAAATTATAAACTAACAAATTCACCTCCGTGGGCTTTGTAAGGATTACAAGATGTGGGCTTTGTAAGGATTAAGGCTTACATAGCCTGATGGGGATCCTTAATGACGTTGCTTTCCTGCTCCATCTTTGCTTCTAAATGCGTGGTAGGAAGTGCGGTTAAAATGTGTACAGATATTTCTCTGAAAGGGCTTGGGGGAGTTGATTGCTGGGAAATAACTTCAAAAATGTTTTCAAGAAAAAATTAGATAACCATATATAAATACTTCAGCTAATTGCTGTGCTATCGATCTTGAATTATCGACATTCATCCTGCAACTTTTTTTTTTTTTTTTGCTAGTCTCGAAATGGCTTCTGGGAAATATCAAGAATCCTCATTTTCACGGTTCTCTAATTGTAAATATCAAGTGTTCTTGAGTTTTAGAGGTGAAGACACCCGCAAGAACTTTACCGATCACCTCTACACAGCCCTGGTTCAAGCAGGGATTCACACATTTAGAGACGATGATGAAATTGGGAGAGGAGAAAGTATCAAGTCAGAGCTCCAACAGGCAATACAACAATAAAAAATATTGATAATCGTGTTCTCCAAAGCATATGCTTCGTCGCGGTGGTGCCTGGATGAACTTGTAATGATCATGGAACGTAAGAGGAATACTGACTGCATAATTTTGCCGGTCTTCTATGATGTGGATCCGTCTGAAGTCAGAAATCAAACAGGGAGCTTTGCTGCAGCATTTGTGGATCATGAAAAGCGCTTCAAGAAGGAGATGGAGCAAGTGAATGGGTGGAGGATTGCTTTGAAGGAAGTTGCAGATTTAGGAGGAATCGTTTTAGGAGATGGGTAAGTTGTATTTCTTGATGAAACTACACATAACATACTAGTAGAATGCTGGTTCTGAACTCTTAATTTTTTCAGGTTTGTAGTTAAGCATTTAGACGATAACTGATAATACCACTACAATTTAGTGAAACTATAACAATCCCAACTCAGAGAACATACAAGGAAAATAAAATTCTTTTTTCTCTTTTTTTTTTCCTTGACTACCTGAAAAAACAAAGATTTCTACATTATTCCATTTTTGGTTTTAATATGTGGTGATAACATCACTACAAAAATAGCAATCAATCATTGACGCGCAGCCTGATTTAATTTCTTTTTTCGAGGATACTAAGATTTTTAAACTTTACGAAGAGACTACTAATTATCATACATTGCATTTTTCTTTCTGATGCAGGTATGAGGCACAGCTTGTCCAATCATCTGGTAAAATATTAAAGAAACTGGATTGTTAATTATTTCATGTCCCCCTTCATTTCATTGGAAGAGATCATCTGGTAAAATATATCAACTCATGGTTGCAAGATGGCACTCATGGTGCTGCTATTGCTATACTCTATGGGATTGGTGGAGTTGGGAAGACAGCCATAGCAAAGACTGTTTATAACCAGAACTTTCATAAATTTAAAGGCAGGAGCTTTCCATCAAATGTTAGAGAAAGGTCAAAAGAATCCAATGGGGTAGTTTGTCTACAGAGGCAACTTCTTTCTGATATCCTAAACAAGACTGCTGATAAGACACATGATGTCGATGATGTTAGTTAGTGGAGACAAACAATGTCCCACCATATGCAAGTGGGAATACCTGATCTCCCACTTGACACATGGTGGAGGACACAAACGGTGGGCATAAATCATGGCATGATTTATGCGCTTCACTCCTAGCTTAATATATATGTATGCTCAGTGAAGAGCTGGAGAGTTAGAGTGTGAAGAACGCAGAAAAGAAGAAAACACAGAGAGAGTGAGCTAGAGAGAGTTGAGTTGAGTAGAGAAGTTTTTCTCCTCCTCCTTGTTTTATTGTTTGTATTGTTACTAAGCTTGATTAATACAAACCAGTAGCTCCGTGGAGTAGGCAAGTTGCCGAACCACGTAAATTTGTGCGTGTTTGATTGCTTGAATGACCCAACAACTGGTATCAGAGCTTGTTCTTGAAAAAGAGGGTGTTTGATCCAAACTCAAAAATCAAAGTTCTCAAAACATGTTTTTGACATTACCATCGTGTAGAGGAAGAAGATACGAATTCACTGGTGAAAACCCGGCTAAGAACTGACGTCCTGCATGCCCGCACGCGCCGACACGCGCCGACGACAGCATTGCCCACGCTTTCCACGCGTCGTCTTCGCTCGATTGTCTGCAACTGAACCGGGGTGACCCGCCATGTAAGCAGCCAGTCAGCAGCCACGCCAGCAATTCTGCACAGTCATCCGCCACGTCATCATACCAGTCAGCAGACACGCCAGCACCTGACACGTCAGACAAAAGCGTGCGTGCATTTCCCATGTCAGCAAACAGTGGGCCACGTCATCCTGCCACGTCATCGATTTGGGTTTTGATTTAGTGCTTCGCAGACACTATTTTGGCCTGACACGCGGCTTCATCTGCACCGTCTGTTGACCTAAAACTTTGACTGTTAAAATCTAAGCCATCCGAAGTCCGATTTGGGTGATCTCAGTGTCGTTTCCAATATTTTGGGCTGTTCCGGACTGATCTGTAAAGTCAGATTTGACAGATTCAAATCCGAGACATATTAAAAATGGCAGATGAAATAAAGGCCGCGAGAATTGAAAAATTTGATGGAACTGATTTTGGATATTGAAAAATGCAAATTGAAGACTATTTATATGGGAAGAAACTTCATCTTCCTCTGCTGGGGAGCAAACCAGAGAATATGCCAGAAGAAGATTGGCAAATTCTTGATAGACATGTTTTGGGCATTATCCGGCTATCCTTTTCAAGAAGAGTTGCTCACAATGTTACAAAAGAAAAATCCACTGCAAAATTGATGGAAGCCTTGTCTGGGATGTATGAGAAGCCCTCAGCAAATAACAAAGTGCACCTGATGAAGAAGTTGTTCAACTTGAAGATGACATAAAGCACCTCTGTTACACAACATCTTAACAACTTCAATACCATCACAAATCAATTGTCATCTGTTGAGATTGAGTTTGATGATGAGATCCGTGCACTCATTTTGCTAGCTTCACTTCCAAGCAGTTGGGAAGGTATGAGGACGGCCGTGAGCAACTCAGCTGGAAAATCCAAACTGAAATATGATGACATCCGAGACTTGATTTTAGCTGAAGAAGTGCGAAGGAAAGACTCAGGTGAAAGTTCAAGTTCAGGATCAGCTCTCAACATTAACACTCGAGGGAGGAGACAGGATAGAGGCTTATCCAGAGGCAGATCCAAATCAAGATACAGAAGTAAAAGCAAGTTCGGACCCAGAAAGCAGGTTGAATGTTGGAATTGTGGCAAACCTGGTCATTTCATGAGGAATTGCACAAAACCGAAAAAAACTGAAGCTGACTCTGCAAACGCTACCACAGATGAGGTGCAAGACGCTTTGATTCTTGCTGTACAAAGTCCAATTGATGATTGGATTCTTGATTCTGGTGCTTCATTCCACTGTACACCACTCCATGAGATGATGTAAAATTATGTTGCTGGAGATCACGGTGTAGTCTATCTGGCCGATGGACAACCAATGGAGATTGTGGGTATAAGAGATGTGCAAATCAAGACAATGAATGGATCTACATGGAACTTGCAAAATGTAAGGCATGTTCCTGGACTAAAGAAGAAGTTGATCTTAGTCGGACAACTTGATGACAGTGGTCATTCAATTCTTTTTTCTGGAGGTATGTGGAAGATCTCAAAGGGAGCAATGGTTTTAGCTCGTGGAAAGAAAACTGGCACCCTGTATATGACCACAAGATTTGCAGACATTATTGCCTCTACTGAAGCAGAAAATCAAGCACAACTATGGCACTGTAGACTCGGCCATATGAGTCAAAAGGGGATGAAGATACTTCAATCGAAGGGAAAGCTGCCAGAGCTTAAAAATGTTGATCTAGACATTTGTGAAAGCTGTGTTCTTAGAAAACAGAAGAAGCTCAGTTTATTAAAGGTTGGCAGGACCTTAAGACCAAGAAAGCTAGAACTGGTACACACAGATTTATGGGGACCGTCTCTAGTAGCATCTCTTGGAGGTTCTCTGTATTACGTGACTTTCATTGATGATTTTAGCAGAAAGGTATGGGTATACTTTCTGAAAAATAAATCTGATGTGTTTGAAACATTCAAGAAGTGGAAGGCTATGGTTGAGACTGAATCAGGTCTGAAGTTGAAATGCTTGAGATCCGATAATGGAGGAGAATACATTGATGGAGGTTTCAAAGAGTATTGTGCTGTTAATGGTATCAGAATGGAAAAGACCGTTCCAGGCACACCGCAACAGAATGGCACTGCTGAACGGATGAACAGGACCATCAATGAACGAGCTAGAAGCATGAGGTTGCATTCTGGGTTACCTTAGACATTTTGGGCCGATGCAGTTCATACTGCAGTTTACTTGATCAACCGTGGACCATCAGTTCCTTTGGAGTTCAGATTGCCCGAGGAAGTATGGAGAGGAAAAGAGGTACAACTCTCTCATTTAAAGGTCTTTGGGTGTGTTTCCTATGTGCATATAGATTCTGATGCTCGCAACAAGCTAGATGCCAAATCCAAGAAATGTTTCTTCATTGGCTATGGAGATGAAGAATTTGGATTTCGGTTCTGGGATGATCAGAACAGAAAGATTATCAGAAGCAGGAACGTGATCTTCAATGATAAAGTTTTGTACAAAGACAGATCAAGTGTAGAAACAGACATGGTTGATTCAGATACAAGTTCACAAAAATCTGAATTCATAAGATTAGAAGGGCTTCCCGATGTTACCGAGCAGAACAAAACTCAAGAGTCTTTACAAGAAGATTCAAGCACATCTGTACCCACCACTACACAAGACGATGCAGAGCCAAGTGAACCAATTGTTTATGTTCGCAGGTCTTCAAGGACTGTAAAGCCCCTACAACGGTTCACACTTCTACTGAATTATATTTTGCTGACAGATGGTGGTGAGCCGCTAAGTTATGAAGAATCCTTACAAGATGGAAACTCAAGCAAATGGGAGTTAGCCATGAAGGATGAGATGAGTTCGTTGCTGAAGAACAAGACCTGGGGGCTGACCACACTACCTGAAGGAAAGAAGGCTTTGCAAAACAAGTGGGTTTACAGAGTAAAGACTGAGCATGACGAAAGCAAACGGTTCAAGGCAAGACTTGTTGTAAAAGGGTTTCAACAAAAGAAAGGGATTGACTACTCTGAGATATTTTCTCCAGTTGTGAAGCTCACAACAATCAGAGTTGTTCTGGGGATAGTAGCAGCAGAGAATTTACATCTTGAACAATTAGATGTAAAAACAACATTTCTTCATGGTGAATTGGAGGAAGACATTTACATGCAACAACCAGAGGGGTTTGCAATACAAGGAAAGGAGAAACAAGTCTGCAAGCTAAAGAAAAGCCTATACGGCTTGAAGCAAGCTCCAAGACAGTGGTACAAGAAGTTTGACAACTTCATGTGTAGTTCGGGATACACAAGATGCCAGGCTGATCATTATTGCTATGTCAAATATTTTGACAACTCCTATATCATTCTACTATTATATGTGGATGATATGTTGATTGCATGATCCAGCATTGAGGAGATTGACAAGCTGAAACAACAATTGTCAAAACAGTTTGAAATGAAGGATCTGGGAGCTGCTAAACAAATACTTGGCATGAGAATCATCAGAGATAAAGAGAAAGGCATACTAAAGCTCTCACAAACAGAGTATATCAAGAAGGTTCTCAGCAGGTTTAGTATGGATAATGCTAAACCAGTAAGTACACCTCTGGGGAATCATTTCAAGCTCAGCAAAGACCAGTCACCAAAAACTGAGCTAGAATGTGGATACATGGATAAGATTCCATACGCCTCAGCTATCGGCTCTTTGATGTATGCTATGGTCTGTACCAGACCAGACATTGCCCATGCAGTGGGAGTTGTAAGCCGATATATGAGCAATCCTGGAAAGCAACATTGGGAGGCGGTGAAATGGATCATAAGGTACTTAAAAGGTTCATCGGAGACATGTCTTACCTTCACAGCTGGTGGTTTGAAACTTGAAGGTTTTGTAGACGCTGATCTAGCAGGAGATGTTGATAGCAGAAAGAGCACTACAGGATATGTATATACTCTAGGAGGTACTGCTGTTTCCTGGAGTTCTACCTTGCAAAAGATCGTCGCTCTTTCAACAACAGAAGCTGAATATGTTGCAGTCTCAGAATCTGCAAAAGAGATCGTATGGTTGCAAAGTTTCCTGAAAGAATTGGGCAAGATGAACGGAAATGGTACTTTGTATAGCGATAGTCAGAGTGCAATCTTCCTTGCCAAGAATCCAGCATTTCACTCCAGGACTAAGCATATTCAGATCAAATATCACTTCATCCGACAATTGCTAGACGATGAGCAACTGATGCTAGAAAAGGTCTGTGGAAGCAAGAATCCAGCTGACATGTTAACCAAAGGAGTTACACTTGATAAACTGAAGTTGTGCAAAACTTCAGTTGGTCTTCAAGGATAAAAGATGATTTCATTGTTTGTCTCCAAGTGGGAGATTGTTAGTTAGTGGAGACAAACAATGTCCCACCATATGCAAGTGGGAATACCTAATCTCCCACTTGACACATGGTGGAGGACACAAACGGTGGGCATAAATCATGGCATGATTTATGCCCTTCACTCCTAGCTTAATATATATGTATGCTTAGTGAAGAGCTGGAGAGTTAGAGTGTGAAGAACGCAGAGAAGAAGAAAACACAGAGAGAGTGAGCTAGAGAGAGTTGAGTTGAGTAGAGAAGTTTTTCTCCTCCTCCTTGTTTTATTGTTTGTATTGTTACTAAGCTTGATTAATACAAACCAGTAGCTCAGTGGAGTAGACAAGTTGCCGAACCACGTAAATTTGTGTGTGTTTGATTGCTTGAATGACCCAACAGATTAAGGGATTATAAAGATTAAGGATGCATTGTGTTGCAGAAGAATTCTTATTGTTCTCGATGACGTGGACAAATGGTACCAGTTCAATGCAATTGTCTGCATGCAAAATTGGCTTTTCCAAGGAAGTAAAATCACTGTAACAACTAGAAATAAGGCTTCGATTGTAGCTGATGGTGAGCGTGTCAAGTGCAAAGTTGAACCTCTAGTAACAAAAAATCACTTGAGCTTTTCAGTTGGCATGCCTTTGGACAAGCTTGCCCGGTTGAAGATTTTTTAGAGGACTCTTGGAGAATAGTACGTCATTGTAATGGACTTCCATTGGCCCTACGTGTTATTGGTTCCTCATTGTCCAGAAAAAGTAGTGAAGTATGGGAAAGTGCATTGCATGAAATGGAGGTGATTCTGAATATTCAAGTTCTTGCAACAAGTTACGACTCTCTTGTTGATGATTATCAGAAGAACTTATTCCTTGATATTGCTTGTTTCTTCAATGGAACGGATTACAATTATGCAGTTAGGATACTAGATGGACTTAGTATAGGTGCAAGATTTACACTTAGTAAAATTTGTTGGAATATTGCCAATTATGTGGCTGCCATTGTCAAAGAAGATGGCTGCCATGTGAGAGTCAAAGAGGGCTGTTGGTGCAGCATTTGCAGCCCCTTGACATTGTCAAAGAAGGAGGCTACAATGGTGGGTTGTTGGTGGCAGCCAACAACCATTGTCTAATGTCAAAGTTTGGCAGCCACCACTGTTGACAAAGGAGCAAGAGGAGCTGTCATTGAAGCCTATAAATAGACACCAAGAGTGCAGCATAAAATGAGAGAGAGCAAGAACAAAAGAGAGAAGAAGAGAGAAAGAAAGAGAAGGGCTGCCACCAGCAGCCCTGCTGCCTTATGCAGCTGCTGCCCTATGTAGCAATGAGAGATGGGAGTTGAGTGGATGTGATCCTCCTCCGTGTGTTGTATTCTTTCTCTATCTCTAATAATATTGATCTCTCCCGTGGATGTAGGCGATTTGCCGAACCACGTTAAATATTGTGTCAGTGTGCTTAGCCTCCTTTGAGCAATGATCATGAACACCACCGTTCCGCAGGGGGAGCAGAAATCCCCAACAATTGGTATCAGAGCCACCACTAGTGGTTTCTCCCACCAACAAATTGGTATCAGAGCTTATGGTTTAAAGTGGTGTTTGATTTTTGCTCAAAAATGAATGTTGTCAAAATTGTGTTTTGACCATACCACTGTGTAGAGGAGGAAGAGATGAAGCCACTGGTGAAAACGGCGCAAAATTCTGATGTGGGACATGCCCGCACGCGCCAACACGCGCCGGAGAGGAGGATGCCCACGCGCACCAACGCGCCACACGCGAGCCACGCGTCTTCTTCACCCGAATGGCAGATCCGACCCGAATACCAGATAACCCGACCCACAAGACTGACCCGGATAAGGATGACATCAGCATGACATAATTGTGACGTCAGCATGCCCAGTTGGCATGCCATGTAAGCGACCAGTCAGCTGACACGTCAGCATAGTGGGACCCACCAGCCACGTCATCATACACAAGCCGAGCTGAGTTGGAGCCGAGCCGCGAGCCGAGGGATAGGATCCAATGTAGCTGATCCTACGTGCAACCGAATTTGAGATTGAATCTGAGCCGCTCATCAAGCCAGAATTGTTTTGATCAAATCTTAGCCGTCTGAAATGCGATTTGGATGATTTCAGACTTGTTTCTAGCTAATTTGATCGTTCCGGATGCAATGGTACGGTCCGATCATTGAGATTGTGACCAGAAATGGTGGTGGTGAATTAACAAAAGGAGATTGCCCGATCAGGAGGCATCTGAAGGTCATCATGGTGGTCGATGGTGATGATGAAGAAGAAGGTGCACATGTTTACCCAATTACATGTGTTGAACTGCTAAATGGGGAGATTTTTTATTTGCCGAATGAAGGCAAAATTGGGATACTCTGGACACCCGATCAAGTGGACGATTTGAGGTGAAGAGTTGAAATTGATGAAGACCAATCTTGACGAATCTAAGCACTGGTAGTCTTGCCAGATGTTGAGAAATCAGGTATAAAACCAGGATACCCAGATCACTTGTAAAGGAAAGCCGCAACAAAGCTAGCAAATGGTTGTATATACAGAAAGACAGTACGATGGATAAATATGGCGTAAGAAGTTTTGTCTAGGAGATTGGGTTTTAAGCGGGACCAGTGTGACCCCTCCAATCTTTCCTGGGAACTTGCTTAGTTGAAGGATTATCCATACGATACTATTTTCGTATATATAGCAGTTTGAAATGAAACGGTTGAAGACTAGCAAGACGACGGCACAAGGGAACAGTTGAGTTCCGTATGTTTAAAGATCTGATGGAGTGGTGATTTCTCCAAAGAAGTTAGATTCAGTGACTGTGATTTCTCGAGGGTAGAATTGATGAAGACCCTGATAATGGAAGAGAAATACAGCAAGGAGATAAAGATTGGCACCCTATTTTGACTTGAACAGGTGTTGTGACAGGATGAGCTGCTGTCAAACATAAGCAAGGAATAGGGAGAAATCTGGAGAACAGAAATTGCACGAGGGCACACGGAGATTGTGCAAGAGTACCCGTGATCCAACGAGGTACTGTAATGAGACAACAGGTGCAAGGAGAAGAAGTGTTCCCAGATGAAGCTCAGAGCAGAGACTATGTGTGAAGGTTGTACAACAGGAAGTCTCTTATGCTCTTGATGAAGACAACAGGCGAAGACCTTTCCAATACATACAAGGATGGAAAGAGAGCTGTTGCAGAGGCACCTAATTGAGGGGGTGCAAACGCCTGTGATAAAAGGCGACCGCCTATGATGAAAGGCGAAGACACCAAAGAGAGTTGGTGTAGGTGGAGCTGTCAAGCAGAAAGGCACAGAAGCTCCAAACATAGAAATCGAGGTGGAGGATTGCGAGGAGTATACCGCAAGTTTCTCTTTCTATGTAATTAGTGGCAGTTATCTCTCCCATAGTCCACATGGTGGTAGAGACTTTTGGAGCCACTTTGATACATCCCAACTGAAGGAGGATGTGACCGCCTATGAAAGCCGAAGACACCTTAGAGAAGGTGTGAGGGCCACAATATGAGCCCAAGTTCAGACCGCCCTATAACAACGGGCGAAGACACCTTAGAGAAGGTGTGAGGGCCATGAAAGGAGCCCAGTTCAGAATGCCCCAAAGCCGATGTAATGGCTAGATATGAGTGGACAGGTGTGTGGATAGCCAATGAAGTGGCTATGATGAGTATGAATACAAATACAGGATTGACTTTCATGCCCCTAGGCTAAAGATCAATGAGTTAGATAACATTTGTCTTGGACAATAAGTGGATGACTTGTGGAGCATTAAGACGCGACTGCTAGGAATGAGCAGAGGACATGCGTAGGTTCCGGGAACAAGTTGACTCAAGGTAGTGAGCTCGATAATGGCATTGTAATACTCAGAGTATGAAGACAGATATGGATCAACCTTTAATGGGCTGCCCCCATGGTTAAAGGTGGAGAGCTACCTGGACTCTTAGAACTAAGAGCGAGAGACTCACGGAGAAGTAAGGCGTGGTTCTTAGAATGGAACAGAGGGCAGACGCAACTCCGGGATGAGTAGACTCTTGGAAGAGTGGTGAGCTCGTGATCACATTGAAATACTCAAATAATGACTGTCGCACTCGGAAATAGATATTTCCATTTGAGGGGGTGTTGTAAGCCTTGATGTGAGGCTTGATAAATCATTCCTGATTGAGCATGGTTGATACGCTCGAAGGGGAATGTTATCCCAGAGACAAGCGTTAACACTCTTCAGATGTGATGTGACAGACCATCTGATTGTAGTGATCCTTTTGTGTGAGAAAAGGTGTGCTTTGGTGACTCTGGTGATTGAAAGGTTTGGCAAGTACCTGTAAACTTGGCCAAAGATGTTCTCAGAATGGTAAGCTTGGAAGAGCTGCAGGAAAGCGTGTGATGAAGAAGCAAGAGGACAAATTGCCCACATAAATGGCAAAGGGGGTGATTGTTGGAATATTGCCAATTATGTGGCTGCCATTGTCAAAGAAGATGGCTGCCATGTGAGAGTCAAAGAGGGCTGTTGGTGCAGCATTTGCAGCCCCTTGACATTGTCAAAGAAGGAGGCTACAATGGTGGGTTGTTGGTGGCAGCCAACAACCATTGTCTAATGTCAAAGTTTGGCAGCCACCACTGTTGACAAAGGAGCAAGAGGAGCTGTCATTGAAGCCTATAAATAGACACCAAGAGTGCAGCATAAAATGAGAGAGAGCAAGAACAAAAGAGAGAAGAAGAGAGAAAGAAAGAGAAGGGCTGCCACCAGCAGCCCTGCTGCCTTATGCAGCTGCTGCCCTATGTAGCAATGAGAGATGGGAGTTGAGTGGATGTGATCCTCCTCCGTGTGTTGTATTCTTTCTCTATCTCTAATAATATTGATCTCTCCCGTGGATGTAGGCGATTTGCCGAACCACGTTAAATATTGTGTCAGTGTGCTTAGCCTCCTTTGAGCAATGATCATGAACACCACCGTTCCGCAGGGGGAGCAGAAATCCCCAACAATTGGTATCAGAGCCACCACTAGTGGTTTCTCCCACCAACAAAATTTACCTATTTCACCATTGTATAATATGTAAAAGTTTGGGTACATCAATTTTTCTAGTATCTTAAACCAAGATATTTCATCATGAATTTTGTTACGATTTTCTTGATGGTGATTATCCGAAGAACTTATTCCTTAATATCGCATGTTTCTTCAATGGAATGGATGTGGATGATGCAGTTAGGATACTGGATGGACTCGATAAAGGTGCAAGATTTGGGATTGACAATCTCATCTATAGATGTCTTGTTGAAATGAACAATGATAAAAGGTTGTGGATACATCAACTCGTAAGAGATATGGGAAGGGAAATTGCTCATCAAGAATCACCCAAATGTCAAAGAATATGGCGTCACGAGGATGCTTTTAGAGTTTTGAAAGGAACTACTGTAAGTAGCTCAATTTTTTTTTTTGTCTGCTTAAATGGTTTGTGGTGCCTTGACATATTCATTGCTTTACTTTCCTTTCTCATGTACTTTTAATATTATTATGTAGGATGCTGAAAATTTGCGTGGCCTTACCATTGATATGCATGCATTAATGGAAGATAATTATGCAGAAGTTGTCTGTGCTGATTCAATGGTTCTCAGCAGGCTTAACTTCTTTCATCAATGGCTTTCTAATTTTTCCGATGGGAGAAAATTACAAACGGGTCAAACAAGTTTGTTTCCCATCCTGAGCACTGATACTTTTAAAAAGATGCCAGATGGGGATCCTTAATGACTTCTCATATAGTTAGAAATTATAATTGTGCTTTCCATGGCAATTTCACTTTTTGGATTTTTGCAAAGAAGGGCTTATCATGAAATAGTAAGCAACAGTTGTTCTAGGAGACGCGAAAGCCACAAAGTTCTAACCACTTGGACTTTTTAATGGTTGGCTGTTGGAGCTATATCATGGCATGCTCTGTTGATTTGCCCAACCCAGTAGATGTTCTGCAAAGGAAAGAAACAGTCAGAGTAAAGAAAGCGAAAGGAGGAACAGAGGAAGTATTACATAAAGCATCAAAAAGTACAAAGTCAACAGATGTTCTGCAAGATGACAATACCTCAAGACAACTAAAGTAACATCCAGAATCAGAGCTCTGCAAATTAATGAGAATTATCAATGAGGACATTACCATCCCCATTTGCTGTTCTCAACAGCTGATCATCATCCCCTTGTTGCTGCTCACCATTTTCCAAGACTGTGAACTCCACAAACCCATTTGATGTTTTCTCTTAAACAACTAAAAAACGTTCGAGTTCTCTTCCAATTTTCCGATGAGCCAAGTCAACGGAAAACCTCACATACTCTTTTGACAACAGAATCCTATTACTATCACACCATGGAACCTCCATTCTTATAGAACCCCCACTCAATAAACCTCTTGCCATCAGCACTTGTAATCCCTGATTCCCTAAACCCACACTTTATAGCCGAAGACACCAAACATTGTGCAGCTTCAATGTCCCTCCACTCCACAGCAATCCTCAATGGCTCAAAACGGAACACCAGTCGGTAGCCGACCCAGTAGCTGATTCAGAGTCATGATCCTCCACGTGCCTTTTTCTTATTGGTGGGTGGTGTTGATGCTGGTTTTGGATGCGAGAGGATGGAGATCCGGCCAGAGCAGGCGCACAGCGAGGGTGGATGAGTTGGATTATGCGGGTGTCTAATGTCCCTTTTGGTAACTATGCCTGGCATTCCTATATAATAAAATATTTTATTTATAATATGGTGCCACATAGACTTGAAGGGTTGTCTTAAAAGTTTGGAGCAGAACCACTTATTAGATTACTGATCCAGAACAGCAGCCACAACTGAAGAGAGAAGGGAAAGGGAAACTTGCAGGTACTCTCTCTTTCTTATCTCCTGTTTACTTTGGTTCCAGCTGCTGTCTTGTTTTCTTTGTTGATGATCACTTAGATTAAACCACTGTTAGTGACTACTTGTTCATCATCTCATCTTATCATGCCACTCAAAAAATTATAAACTAACAAATTCACCTCCGTGGGCTTTGTAAGGATTAAAAGATGTGTGCTTTGTAAATAATTAAGGCTTACATAGCCAGATGGGGATCCTTAATGACTTTCTTTTCCTGCTCCATCCGTGCTTCTAAATGCGTGGTAGGAAGTGCGGTTAAAATGTGTACAGATATTTCTCTGAAAGGGCTTGGGGGAGTTGATTGCTGGGAAATAACTTAAAAAATGTTTTCAAGAAAAAGTTAGATAACCATATATAAATACTTCAGCTAATTGCTGTGCTATCGATCTTGAATTATCGACATTCATCGTGCAACTTCTTTTTTTTTTTGCTAGTCTCGAAATGGCTTCTGGGAAATATCAAGAATCCTCATTTTCACGGTTCTCTAATTGTAAATATCAAGTGTTCTTGACTTTTAGAGGTGAAGATACCCGCAAGAACTTTACCGATCACCTCTACACAGCCCTGGTTCAAGCAGGGATTCACACATTTAGAGACGATGATGAAATTGGGAGAGGAGAAAATATCAAGTCAGAGCTCCAACAGGCAATACAACAATAAAAAATTTCGATAATCGTGTTCTCCAAAGCATATGATTCGTCGCGGTGGTGCCTGGATGAACTTGTAATGATCATGGAACGTTAGAGCAATACTGACTGCATAATTTTGCCGGTCTTCTATGATGTGGATCCTGAGATCAAATATAAAAAAGAGGCTAGAATTCTGAATAATCTATATATTATGAATGCATAGTCTTAACCTAAATACAAATAAAGTATATATAGGTTAAACTGAAAGTACTATTCTACCCTTAATAAATAAGACTATATAAATATTATTTAATAGATCCGTCTGAAGTCAGAAATCAAACAGGGAGCTTTGCTGCAGCATTTATGGATCATGAAAAGCGCTTCAAGAAGGAGATGGAGCAAGTGAATGGGTGGAGGATTGCTTTGTAGGAAGTTGCAGATTTAGGAGGAATGGTTTTAGGAGATGGGGAAGTTGTATTTCTTGATGAAACCACACATAACATAATAATAGATGTTGAAAGTTAAGCTGGTTACTTGTCTTTAAAGCTTCAGAAGTAAATCCTGAAGTTATAACGAGAAGAATGAAGAATGAAGTAATGGAAGAAGGTTCTGTTAAAAGCAGTTACAGCAGTTAAAGAAAACAGTTAAAGCAGTTATAGTAGTTATAGCAGTTTTTTCTGTTAATTTCTGTTACAAACCGATTCTTACATGTGTAAGAATCGTAGCCCTCAATTATTGATGAAAGGTTGAGATGAATTGATTCCTAAAATCTAGGATTCAGTTATTAACTACATGTAATGTGTATAAAAGCAGGATTCCTGCATTGGAAAATTAAGAGAAACCGAACTACAAGAATTTCTTCTCATCTTCTCTACAAAACTCTTCTACAAATTCTTCTTTAGAAATCTCAAAATCAAACATGGTATCAGAGCTTGAAAACTGATTCCTAAGAGGGGCGTAAACTGTGAAAACAGCTTGATTAAACTGTTGCTTACTCAAAAATGGTAGGATCAAGCTCTACTGGAGGAGATCTAAGAACTCCACAGTTTAATGGCACAAATTATGATTTTTGGGCTGTAAAAATGGAGACAATCCTCATAGCATTTGATCTATGGGACGTGATAGAAGATGGATTACAACCTAAACAATCACCTGAGGTTGCAGATGGATCAGGCAATGAAGAGAGTGATGCTGAGCAAACCACTTTGCAAACATCCACTACCTCCAGAGAAAACAAAATTAAGAATGCAAAGGCATTAAGCCTCATACAAGGAGCATTGACAGATGAACTCTTCCCACGCATAAGAAACGAGAAGACTGCAAAAGGAGCTTGGGACATTTTGAGCAGAGAATTCAGAGGAGATAAAAAGGTTAGAGCTGTGAAACTTCAAGCAATTAGAGCTGATTTTGAATACATGAGAATGTCAGAAGGTGAAAGTTTAGACGGCTATCTAGCAAAATTCTTTGCAACTGTGAATAATCTGAAATCATTAGGAGAAAATGTATCAGAAACCAGAATTGTGCAAAAATTGCTGATGAGTTTAAGTAGAAGATATAAGTCCATCGTGTCTATCATTGAAGAGACACGAGACCTTGATGTTCTAAGAGCAGAAGAGGTCATTGCGTCTGTCAAAGTCAATGATAAGAGGGAGGATTTGCATGATGAAAGGGACAAGTTAACAGGAACAGAAAAAGCCTTTAGCAGTTTAAAGGTTGGAAGCAATCAAGCCTACAGCTCACATAAGGGCTTCCAAGGCAGATCTACTCAAAAATGGCAATCACAAGACAGGAGGGGATCAAATTGGACTCCAACCAGAAACCTGAACAGCTATAACAATACAAGCTGGAATAACACTACTGGGGGGAGCAGTCAAGCAGGTGTGAAACCACAGTGTCAGGTATGCCAGAAGCATCATTTTGGATTGTGCAGGCATAAAGGAAAACCAAGATGTGGAAGATGCAATCGATTTGGCCATATTGCAAAGGACTGTGATAGTCACAGTCACAAACAATTAGCCAACTATGCAAAGGAAGAAGGAGTAACCACAAGAACCATGTTCTATGCTTGTCATTCTGCAAGTCTGCAAGACAGAAATATATGGTTTGTGGACAGTGCCTGCAGCAACCATATGACATCTCAAGAATCTGAACTAATCAACATTGATAGAACTGTAACCTGCAAAGTAAAGATGGGCTCTGGAGACCTTGTGCAAGCAACTGGAAAAGGCACACTTGTGGTGAAGACTCAGCATGGAAAGAGATACATACAAGAGGTGCTGCTTGTTCCAGGATTGGATGAAAACTTGTTGAGTGTAGGCCAGATGATGGAGCACGGTTATTATATCTTGTTTGGAGGTAACAAAGCAGTGATATTTGATGATGAAAGCCTCAACAATATTGTAGCAATAGTAACCATGGGAGGAAATCGCTGCTTTCCCCTTTCACTTGAGTCTATGACACCTGCAGCAAGGAAAGCATCAGTGATTGAAGATTCCTGGATATGGCATAGAAGACTGGGACACTTGAACTTTGCTAGCATGAAAAGGATGCAGCAGAAGGAGATGGTATGTGGACTTCCTGTATTGACAGAAGTGGAAGATGTGTGTGCAGGCTGTGCTTCAGGGAAACATCACAGGGAGAAATTTAACAAAGAACAAACGTGGAGAGCAAGCTATCCACTGGAGCTGATACACACAGACCTGTGTGGACCAATGCAGAACGAATCAGTTGGGGGGAACAGATACTTCATCACATTCATTGACGACTACTCAAGAATGTGCTGGGTATACTTCCTCCGAAATAAATTTGATACATTTAGTGTGTTCAAGAAATTTAAAGCTCTTGTTGAACTGCAAAGTGGGTATAAATTAAAGAAGTTGAGGAGTGACAAAGGTGGTGAATATACCTCAAATGAGTTTCAAGAATTCTGTGTAAAACAAGGAATGGAGAGGCAGCTGACAATTGCATACTCTCCTCAACAGAATGGAGTTGCAGAGAGGAGAATCAGGACAATCTGTGAGATGGCAAGATCCATGTTAATAGAGAAAGAAATGCCAGTGAGATTCTGGGCAGAAGCTGTGAGTACAACTGTTTATCTTCAAAACAGATGTTATACAACATCAGTTATGGAAAAAACACCATTTGAAGCCTTCACAGGAAGAAAGCCAGGAGTCAAGCACCTGAAAGTGTTCGGGTGTTTATGTTACACACATATCCCATCATCCTTAAGGCAGAAATGGGATAGCAAAGCTGGAAAAGGAGTCTTTGTTGGATATGGCAGTCGTGAAAAAGGGATATAGAGTGTATGATCTGAAATCTGAAAAGATTGTACTCTCAAGAAGTGTGATTTTCACTGAGGATAAGTCATGGAATTGGGGAAGAAATCAGATGAATCAAATGCAAATGCCTCTCAACCTTGAAGGAGATGAAGCTGAAGGTGAAAACCCTGAAGAACATTCTGCTGCAATCCAACCCGATAATGTTGAATGTCCTTATCCAAACTCTATAGTTGAAGAGTTAGTTGAGAATACTGACAGTGATAACAGTCAACAATCAACACCTAGCTCTACTCCAATAAAGTTGAAATCCTTGGAAGATATATATGCAAGGTGCCACATGTGCATCATAGAACCTGAGAATTATCAAGAAGCAGCTGGAGATAAAGCCTGGCAGGAGGCTATGAAGGAAGAACTGGAAATGATAGAGAAGAACAATACTTGGGAATTGGTGGAGAGACCAACTGATAAACCTGTGATAGGAGTGAAATGGGTGTACAAAACCAAGCTTCATCTTGATGGAACAGTACAGAAACACAAGGCTCGCCTTGTAGCAAAAGGATATGCACAGAAATCCGGAATTGATTACAATGAAACTTTTGCACCAGTAGCAAGGCTGGACACAATCCGGACTCTCATTGCACTTGCAGCACAGAAGGGATGGAAGTTGTTTCAGCTGGATGTCAAGTCAGCATTTCTAAATGGTGTGCTTGAAGAAGATGTATATGTAGAGCAGCCTGAAGGGTTTGAAGTAAAGAATGCAGGACACAAAATCTACAAACTCAGGAAGGCTTTATATGGATTAAAGCAGGCACCAAGGGCCTGGTACAGTGAGATTGATGCGTACCTCTCCATGTGTAAATTCAAAAGGAGCACAAGTGAAGCTACCTTGTATACAAGGTCAGATCGTGAAGGTAATTTGATCATTGTCTCAATCTATGTTGATGACATCGTGTATACTGGTAGTAGTGAGAGGATGCTGAGTGAGTTCAAAAGGGAAATGATGCAGAGATATGAGATGACTGATCTTGGACTTCTTCACCATTTTCTTGGCATGGGAATACTGCAAACCGATCAAGGAGTATTCATTCATCAAAGCAAGTATGCCAAATCCTTGCTTAGCAAGTTTGGACTTGAAGACTGCAAACCAGTCTCTATCCCTTTGGCCACTGGTGAGAAATTGAAGAAGGTGGATGGGAGTGAGTTGGCTGATGAAGGTCTTTACAGAAAAATAGTAGGAAGTTTACTATATTTGACAGCAACAAGACCTGATCTGATGTATGCTACCAGTTTGCTGTCACGGTTCATGAATGGACCTACCAAAATTCATATGGGAGCTGCAAAAAGGGTTCTAAGATATGTGCAAGGAACTCTCAGCTATGGCATTGAATATGTGAGAAACCAGTCAACAACTCTTATTGGATTTTGTGATGCAGATTGGGCAGGAAGTGAAGATGACAGCAGGAGTACCTCTGGTTATGCATTCAGTTTTGGAAGTGGAGCATTCTCTTGGGCTTCTGTGAAACAGAACACAGTAGCATTATCAACTGCAGAAGCTGAGTATGTCTCAGCATCTGAAGCAACAGCTCAGGCAATTTGGCTAAGATTTGTTCTTGATGATTTTGGTGAAATGCAAGCTGAAGCAACACCTTTGTTCTGTGATAACATGTCAGCAATTTCAATGGCCAAGAATCCTGTTTTTCATCAAAGAACAAGACACATAAACAGGAAGTATCATTTCATAAGAGAAGCTCTGCAAGAGGGAGTGATAAATATGAAATTTTGCAGAAGTGAAGAGCAACTTGCAGACATCTTCACGAAAGCTTTGCCCAAAGACAGATTCAAGCAACTAAGATTGAATCTTGGAGTTAAACCAGTAAGCAGCTTAGGAGAGGCTGTTGAAAGTTAAGCTGGTTACTTGTCTTTAAAGCTTCAGAAGTAAATCCTGAAGTTATAACGAGAAGAATGAAGAATGAAGTAATGGAAGAAGGTTCTGTTAAAAGCAGTTACAGCAGTTAAAGAAAACAGTTAAAGCAGTTATAGTAGTTATAGCAGTTTTTTCTGTTAATTTCTGTTACAAACCGATTCTTACATGTGTAAGAATCGTAGCCCTCAATTATTGATGAAAGGTTGAGATGAATTGATTCCTAAAATCTAGGATTCAGTTATTAACTACATGTAATGTGTATAAAAGCAGGATTCCTGCATTGGAAAATTAAGAGAAACCGAACTACAAGAATTTCTTCTCATCTTCTCTACAAAACTCTTCTACAAATTCTTCTTTAGAAATCTCAAAATCAAACAATAGAACGTTGGTTCTGAACTCTTAATTTTTTCAGGTTTGTAGTTAAGCATTGAGACGATAACTGATAATACCACTACAATTTAGTGAAACTATAACACTCCCAACTCAAAGAACATACTAGGAAAATAAAAATAAAAGATACTTTTTTCTCATTTTTTTTTCCTTGACTACCTGAAAAGGCAAAGATTTCTACATTATTCCATTTTTTGGTTTTAATATGTGGTGATAACATAGCTACAAAAATAGCAATCAATCATTGACGCGCAGCCTGGTTTAATTTCTTTTTTCCAGGATACTAAGATTTTTAAACTTTACGGAGAGACTACTAATTATCATACATTGCATTTTTCTTTCTGATGCAGGTATGAGGCACAGCTTGTCCAATCATCTGGTAAAATATTAAAGAAACTGGATCGTTAAATATTTCATGTACCCCTTCATTTCATTGGAAGAGATCATCTGGTAAAATATATCAACTCATGGTTGCGAGATGGCACCCATGGTGCTGCTATTGCTATACTCTATGGGATTGGTGGAGTTGGGAAGACAGCCACATCAAAGATTGTTTATAACCAGAACTTTCATAAATTTAAAGGCAGGAGCTTTCTATCAAATGTTAGAGAAAGATCAAAAGAATCCAATGGGGTAGTTTGTCTACAGAGGCAACTTCTTTCTGATATCCTAAACAAGACTGCTGATGAGATACATGATGTCGATGAAGGGATTATAAAGATTAAGGATGCATTATGTTGCAGAAGAACTCTTATTGTTCTCGATGATGTGGACAAATGGTACCAATTCAAAGCAATTGTTGGCATGCAAGATTGGCTTTTCCAAGGAAGTAAAATCATTGTAACAACTAGAAATAAGGCTTCGATTGTAGCTGATGGTGAGTGTGTCAAGTGCAAAGTTGAACCTCTAGATAACAAAAAATCACTTGAGCTTTCCAGTTGGCATGCCTTTAGACAAGCTTGCCCGGTTGAAGATTTTTTAGAGGACTCTTGGAGAATAGTACGTCACTGTAATGGATTTCCATTGGCCCTACGTGTTATTGGTTCCTCATTGTCCAGAAAATGTAGTGAAGTATGGGAAAGTGCATTGCATGAGATGGAGGTGATTCTGAATTTTCAAGTTCAAAAGGTTCTTGCAACAAGTTACGACTCTCTTGTTGATGATTATCAAATGAACTTATTCCTTGATATTGCTTGTTTCTTCAATGGAACGGATTGCAATTATGCAGTTAGGATACTAGATGGACTTAGTATAGGTGCAAGATTTAGGATTGACAATCTCATCGATAGATGTCTGGTAGAAATTGTATAAAAAATGATAAAAAGTTATGGATGCATCAACTCATAAGAGATATGAGATATGGAAAGGGAAATTGCCCGTCAAGAATCACCCAAATGTCAAAGAATATGGCATCACATGGAAGCCTTTACAGTATTGAAAGAAACAAGTGTAAGTATCTAGTTTTGATTTCATATCTACATTGTATTAAGGCATCTTAAAAAATTCATGCTTTTACTTTCTTTTCTCATATATTTTTAATATTTTGGAAGGATGATGCTGAAAAATTGTGTGGCCTTACCCCGGATATGCATGCATTAATAAAATATAATAGTACAGAAGTTGCTGTACTGATTCAATGGCTAGCTGCAAGCGCCGCAGGGTTAACTTCTTTCAACAATGTCGTCATCGTACATTCCTCTCTCAGGAATGGCTTTCTGAGTTTTTCTTGGGGGAACATGTACAAATTGGCAGAACAAGTTTGTCTTCCATCTTCAGCACGGATGCTTTTAGAAAGATGCAAAATGTAAAATTTCCCCAACTAAATTACATGAAGTTCTATGGAAGTTATGAACACCTCCCCAAGAATTTAATATGATTATGTTGGCATGGATTCTCTTTGAGATCCATACCACAACACTTCTGCTTGGAGAAGCTTGTGGTTCTTGATCTATCCAAAGGTAGTCTAATTGATTCTTGGAAAGGCAAACTGGTATGTATCTAGCCTCTCTCTATATAGCTATACCTCCTATTTGACAACTAAATGTAATTGTTTTTGCAGTCTCTTCCAAATTTGAGAATTCTTGATCTGCATAGCTCGCATGACCTCATTAGAACCCGAGACTTCTCAGGATCCCCAGGCCTGGAAAAGATAATACTTGAAAACTGCATCCATTTAGTCCAGATTCATGAATCTATTGGTGATTTACATTGTCTCGTGATCTTAAATATGAAGAACTGTAAAAGTCTTGTGGAACTTCCAGAAGAAATGAGTAGATTGAATTCACTTGAAGAGCTTGTTTTGTGTGGTTGCTCAAAACTTGAGAGCTTGAATATGGATTTAGAGCATCATCAGGGACGCAGGTTGCATCAAAGTGATAGAATTGTTGCAAGCACATCTTACATTACATCTCTTCCATTGAAGCTATTCTTTCCCTCCAGGTTTTCAGAAATGAAAAATTCCAGATTTACCTCGTTCACATTGCCACACTCTTTGACGACACTAATTTAAGTAGAAATCCAATTTGTTTTCTTCCATCAAGCATTAAGGACATTGGTACACTCAATTACCTTTCATTAGCGGAATGCAAAATGCTTCAAACACTCCTAGAGATTCCATCCAATTTGGTTGGGTTAGACGTGTCCTATTGTTATTCGCTGCAAAGAATTGCAAATCTGATCCCTTTTACCATAGCTCGTGACTGTGATCAATTAGTTCACATCCAAGATTGGATTAAGCTAGAATTAATCCAAAAGGTTGACCCACACTTGTTGAGAATAATGGAAATGGTCAGCGTTCAAATGCAGACGTGGAGATTTCAGGTCCTCCGTCGCCCATTTTACTGTATTTCAACTCTACATTTTTGTACTTCTTCGATATTTAGAAAATTTTCCCTTTGCTCATTTTGTAATTTCTGCTTTGATGGAACAGATAGAACTTCAGGGCAACAGATTCAATGTTGTCCTTGAATATGATGAAAATGAGATGTTGGAGTTTTATGAGGAGGAAGGGCTAATTCAGAAAGAGTTTGAAGAGCACTTGTCATTCAAAATATCCTCACCTGCTACACACCGGATATGTGGCTTTAATCTATTCACATGGTTTTCTGCTACGCTAGTATCCAATCCGTATCTTCATGTTTATCTTGAAATCAGGAACAATACCAAGGGTAGAGTCTGGGTTTTTTACCCCTCAATTTTTCCGATAGAATTTTCGGCTGAAAAATCTGAATTGTTATGGCTAAGCTATTGGAAATTTGGGTCCAATGATCCTGTGTTTGATACCGGTGATGAATTCAGTGTTTCAGTGTTTACAGATGATCCGGTTGTTCATGAAAGCTAGCAAGAATTGTTACAGAGATGAACAAGAAGCAAAATAGAAGTAGGGAAAGATGCTGCTGTAATGCAGAGGAAGAAGAAAATGTCTATGTGTTTTATTCACTTGATACGTTCCCAGCACTGTTACATTCATTTTATATCAACAGAAGATGAGAAGCTTGGTTACGTTTTCTACTCAACTGTAACAGAATTCATTAACTGCCTAACCATATTAACAAACTTGCTAACCATTATATTCTCAATTCTCTTTGACAGGTGGCTGAAGCAGAGGTGGCTGAAGCAGAGCATTTGATATCTTGACATTCCCCCGCAATCATATGCTTGGAGGAACCAAGCATAAGATTGGAACAGTGATGCCGAAATAAAGGAGTGGAAAGGCCTTTAGTGAGAATATCGGCAAATTGATCAGCAGAAGGGACATGTTGAACCAACAAATCACCTTTGATAACACGTTCGCGAACAAAATGATAATCAATTTGGAGATGCTTCATTCTGGAATGGAAAACAGGATTGGAAGCAAGGGAAATAGCAGAGATATTATCACAATGAATGATCGAAGGGATATGTAAAGGAATGTGAATGTCACAGAGAAGCTGACGAATCTAGGCAAGTTCAGCAGCAGCAATCGCGAGAGCGCGATACTCAGCCTCAGTAGAGGATCGAGAAACAGTATGTTGTTTCTTAAAAGCCCAAGAAATAGGACTGGAGCCGAGGAAGACAATAGAGCCAGAGACAGAACGTCGATCATTGGGATCACCGGCCCAGTCAGCATTACTATAAGCTTGGAGATTAAGAGGACCAGCCTGAAAATGAAGACCAACATCAAGGGTACCTTTAAGATACCGCAAGATCCGTTTGACAGCAACAACATGAGAATGCATGGGATTATGCATAAATTGGCAAGCCTGGTTCACAGAGAAGGCAATATCAGGCCTTGTGAACGTTAGATACTGCAAGGCGCCAACGATGCTGCGATACTGTTGAGGATGAGAGTAGGGTTGTCCATCATCTTTAAGCAAATGATGATGAGGAAGACAAGGAGTATCACAAGATTTGGAATGTTGTAAATCAACTCTACCAAGTAAGTCAGTGATGTAACCTGTCTGGGACACAAACAAACCGGAAGGGAGATAAGAGATCTGCAGTCCCAAAAAATAATGCAACCTGCCGAGATCCTTCATATCAAATTCTTGAGTCAAGGCATCAGTGACTGAAGAAAGAAGAGAAGCATGACTACCAGTAAGTATGATATCATCAACATAGAGTAGCAAAATCACAACACCAAGAGAAGAATGTTGAACAAACAAAGAGGGATCGGCAGGAGATGCTTGAAACCCCAAACTTGGTAAAAAACTGGTAAAGCGTTCATTCCAGGCACGGGGAGCCTGTTTAAGGCCATATAATGACTTCTTGAGTCTGCAAACAAAGTCAGAAGGATGAAGCTTACTCACAAAACCTTGGGGCTGAGTCATATAAACCTCCTCATGCAGAAGACCATGCAAAAAGGCATTGGTAACGTCAAGCTGTCGTAAAGACCAGTTAAACTGAGCTGCAAGAGCAAGGACCAAACGAACCGTAGTAGGTTTCACGACAGGACTAAAGGTTTCATTATAGTCAATACCCTCCTCTTGACTGAAACCCTTGGCCACCAACCGAGCTTTATGCCTAGCGATAGAACCATCCGTATTCTTTTTGATTATGTAGACCCATTTACAGCCAACAAGATTCTTGGCAGGTGGGAGAGGCACCAAGTCCCAAGTACCTTGGGCATGAAGAGCATCAAGCTCCTCCCGCATAGCAGACTGCCATTCAGGAATGGTGGAAGCAGCCTTGAAAGAATGGGGTTCAACCTGAGAAGAAGCAACAAACTGTACAGAGGCAGAGTAAGCCCTTCTTTTGGAGATACCATTCTTAGACCTGGTGGTCATGGGATGAAGATTTAGTGGTGAAAGAGGTAAGACCACACATAGATTCTCAGGCTAGAAGTCAGGATCAACAGGGAGAGGGGACTGTGTAGATGACAGAATGGGCAGAGGCGGAGACAGTGGAGGCTGTGAGGAGGAACTGTGAGATAGTGCAGACTGAGAAGAGGAACTGGAAGACAGTAGAGGCTGAGATGCAGCCGCTGGAGTAGGAGGAGAAATAAGAGGGAACATAGTGGGATGTAGACAAGGGGATGAGGAAGTGGAAGGGGATACAAGAAGCACATGTGAGTAAGGAAACATGGATTCATCAAATAGAACATGTCTAGTGACAAAGAAACGATTTGTGCAAATAGAAAAACAAATATACCCCTTATACTGACCTGCATACCCCAAAAAAATACAAGTGGAAGTCTTAGGCTGAAGCTTGTTAGAATTATAAGGCTTGAGTAAAGGAAAACAAGCACAACCAAAAATTCGCAAATGATGAACAACCGGTGGAGAACCATAGAGCAGGAAATATGGTGAGTTGTGTTGAAGAATTTGACAGGGCATTCTATTAATCAAATAAATGGAAGTAGCACAAGCATGAAACCAAAATTTTGGAGGTAAATGGGCAGTTTGTAATAGAGTGATGGTTGTTTCTAAAATATGCCGATGTTTACGCTCAGCAAGGCCATTTTGTTCCGGAGTGTAGGGACAAGACATTTGATGGATAATACCCTTGGTAAGGAGGTAATGTTTGAATTTATTACTAAGATACTCACCACCCCCATCACTCTGAAAGACTCGAAGAGTAGTAGAGAATTGAGTAACTAAGAAGGTATGAAAGTAAACAAAAATGGAATAAACCTCTCCTTTATTGATCATTGGAAAAATCCAAGTAAGTCGAGTACATTCATCAATGAAGCTAACATAATATCTAAAACCTTCAACATATACAGTGGGAGAAGGCCCCCAAACATCATTATGAATGACCTCTAAAGGTTTAACAGATTTAACTGCCGGATAAGGAAAAGGAAGTTTGGCAAGTTTACCTTCTAAACAAGTGGTACAAACAAATTTGGATGTGTCTGAGGTGAAAGAAATCTGGGATTGTTTTAACATGGCAGAGGTGACTGTGTTAGAAGGATGACCAAAACGCTTGTGCCAAAGACTTGTGTTGACCTGTTTACCAAGATAACAAACCAGATTATTTGGAAAGAGAGACTGTGAAGGAAACGAAAAAGAGAAAGGAATAGGATATAACCCAGCTCTACACAGTCCATTGAGGAGAACATTCCCCGTGATTTTATCCTGAATCCAAAAACCAAAAGCATCACAAATAAAACGGCAGTTGTTATCTTTGCACAGCTTATGAACCGATAACAAGTGTTGAGAGAGTTTTGGCACATGCAAAACTTGCTTTAATTGTAAGGAGCAATGAGGAACATCCAGAGTAGAGAAACCAATATTAGAAATGGTCAAACCTGAACCTCCTGCAGTGGTAACAGTATCAGCTCCTGAGAAAGGTGCAGCCAGATTAAGTTGAGCCAAATCAGAGGTCATATGTGTGGTGGCGCCAGTATCAGCCACCCAAAATTGTTCTGGAGGAGAAGGAGGTGGGAACGCAGCATGCATAGCACTAAGATTACTGGAGGGAGGCCGGCCTTGATAGCTGAAATTACCTCGATGATAACACTGAACAGCAGTGTGCCCAAATTTCCAACAAATTTGACATTGAATGGAAGAGGCAGAATTAGGAGGCAGAGTGTGACGCTGATAACAATCAGCAGCTACATGACCTTTCTTAGTGCAAATTTGACATGTAGGAATGTCAATGCCAGGACCAAGAATACCAGGGTGAGACGTAGGTGGAACCTGATAAGGACGTGGACTGAACTGATACTGATGACGTCCTCTGCCACGTCCCTTAAAGTGAGACCCCCGATTGCCAAAGTATCCACCATTGGAACCATGAAATCCATTGTTATGACCATTAAATCCTCCATGGAAACCAGGAGGTGGAGCAGACTTGGAGCTTGAAGGATGAGAATGAGAGTTACCTTCATCAAGAACAAGAGCTTTGCCAGGAGATACTTGATGTTGAGCCATCATTGCAGGAACAAACGAAGCAGCAGAATAAGTTTGCTCAAGAGTAGCTTCTTCAGCCAGCAATTGAGACCGAAAATCTTTAAGAGATAACACGTTGTCTCGGCCGCGAACCATACACCAAAAGGTGTTATAATCAGAAGGAAGACCATTGAGAGCTAAGATGACAATGTCATCATCTTCAAAATAAACCCCTGCTGCAGAAAGATGATCCCGAGCATCTTTGATTTTCTGCAAATATTGAGTCACAGTATCGGAGCCCTTCTTGATGGTTTAAAGCTCACTTTTCATCTGAAAAATCCGTGCCTTAGAGATTGTGGAAAATCTATCCTTCAGTTGAATCCACATGTCATGAGAGCTAACACATCCAATAACGTAAGAGATTGCAATTGAAGAGAGGGTAGCAATAATCAACTGCATCAATGCCCGGTCATGCATTTTCCAAATTTTGTAATCATCAGTTTCAGCACCTTCAACATCAGAGGCTGCATCAAACCGATGTGGACACTTTGTTGATCCATCAACAAATCCTAAAATACCATGACTCTCCAGTAGAATTTGCATTTGAAAGTTCCATATGAGGTAATTTGTGTCATCCAATTTAACGGTTACTGTTGTTGAAACTGTAGGAAGTAAAGAGGTAATGGGAGATTGGATGATCTGTAGTTGAGAAGTTGTTACCATTTTTGAAGTTCAAGCGATAGAAGAGGAAGAGAATCACAGGTTTAAGAAGAGTGTTTGAAGAGAAGTCTTTCAGTTTGACAATATATCAAACAGATGATAGGCAGATCATTATTATGAAATTTTTGGTTGAATATGGTGATAATAACGCCAGAAACAGAGATTAGAAGCAGAGAAATCACAAGCTCACAAGATACTAACAATCCTAAGCTCTGATACCATGAAAGCTAGCAAGAATTGTTACAGAGATGAACAAGAAGCAAAATAGAAGTAGGGAAAGATGCTGTTGTAATGCAGAGGAAGAAGAAAATGTCTATGTGTTTTATTCACTTGATACGTTCCCAGCACTGTTACATTCATTTTATATCAACAGAAGATGAGAAGCTTGGTTACGTTTTCTACTCAACTGTAACAGAATTCATTAACTGCCTAACCATATTAACAAACTTGCTAACCATTATATTCTCTATTCTCTTTGACAGGTGGCTGAAGCAGAGGTGGTTGAAGTAGAGCATTTGATATCTTGACAGTTCAAATAAAGAGGGTTGGTGTACGAATGTTGCATGAAGAGGAAGGAACTGATGATGATAGCAGCTCATCAAACACTAGTGATGATGTACATGTAGGAGCTAAAGCAGAAATAGCTTCTCATATTTTTAGAAATTATTATTGCAGTGACCGTTATGATTTTGATAACGAAATTATCATATGTTTTTTTGAAAAGAAATTAAATGTGAATTTTTAAACCTAAAATAATTTGGCACTCAGTGTACAGCTATGAATTTGCATCATTTTGTTGTATGAAGCAGGCCAATTTGATTTGTGACTCAGTGTCCTTAGCCAAGTGTAAAAATAACACCACCCTCACAAACCAAATCATATTTTGCCTCATCGAAGTAGTTAAGAAGGCCATCATCAGATTGTCCGTGCATCAAATCTTTCCCGAAGTCTTCTTCATGCACTTTCAATTCCAAATCAATCGAATAGGAACGTTGCTCTTCATTAACTTGATGTGTCTGTGACAATCCACCAGTTGATGTCTGAATCAGAATGTGGAGAAGCTTCATCTGAATCAGAGTTTAAATGGACATCATTATTCTCCATATTCATATACATAGGGTTAGGATCGTAGCCAACAGAAAGGGAGGAAATTGTTATCAGATAGTTTCTAGCCATATTTATCTATTTGTTATGGTATTTTTTTTTTATGTTCTGATTTTTAGACTTGAGTTTAGCTAGATATTTTTTTGACTTAGAATAAGTCTATGTAGTTATGTAATCCCTTAGATGAAAGGAATTATGGTTGTTATGATTCTTTTTTTATGATAAAGATCTTGTAATTTTTTATTTTGCCTATAAATAAATTTGAGGGATGACAGTAACCTAGATGTTCTTGCTCTGCCCTTTGTTATTTGTTTAAGTTAAGTTCTCTAAATACCATTTGAACAACAGAAATAAGCTGCAGAGACTGATCCTGTGGGGAGATAATTAAAACCAGAAATGCCATAGAGTCAGAAATGTCGATTTCTTTGTTTCTTGCTCCATTATTATTCCAGCACGATCTCATGGTTTTGTTCCCGCACATCCTCCATGTTTGTTTGCACCTTAATCAATCTGATCCTGAAACAACAGCCTGCATATATATGCTGCAGAACGATCTTCGTTTGCCAATTGTATCCAATGCTCCAGCAACTTCTTATGTTCCTCTTTCACAAATTCTTTAAATGGTTGTACATGCAAATTATCAAGGTCACCTAACGCACAGTTAAGAGGTTTAGATTGAATTTTTTTTTACTGGGATTGCTTCAGGCTCTTAACAAGTTGGTGCTGCTTCTTGCTTATCTTCAAGTATGACATATATTTGGCACCGTCGCTATGGTGGATATTGTGCTTGTGTAGCTTGTTCCCTTTTCCAGGTCTATCTGAAGCAACCACTGGCTTTCCACGTTTCTCCTTCATGGAGCCTTTATCACAAATCCTCTTTTGAAACTCTCCACCCTTTGTTGCAGGAGAGTTCTCATTATCACTGCTAGATGCTTTCTCCTCTGCAACCAAGGAGCAAGGATCCCGGAAAGGAAGTTTTGTAGAGCATATGGAGAAGGTCAAGAAGTGAAAATTACCTCTGGCCTCCAAAGCACCATGATGAGTGCGTAACGATGGCCTTCTTGAGATTGAATTGTGGAAAGATTCTATTTGAAGAATCCAAGGTTTGAGCATACTGAAAGGAAGTGGGTTTATCTCTTGCACGATGGCCTCCAAGTTATCTCTTGCAAGTGAGAAAACTTTTCCCAACAATCGTTCACTTTCTCCATATGCAACAGGCATGTCTTTTCCGTATTGACTCGTACAGAAATAATTTCTGAGTGATTTTCTTTCTCCATTGGGAATCAATCAAATCCACAAGCTATGAGACTTTCCTCATCCTGAAGCGAGTAATTCATGTGTATAAAAAGGTTTCCAATGCCCCTTACAGCATGACAAATAAGAAACATGGCCAACGCAACAAACAAAATTGCTCATGTAGATCGATCACTCAATATTTTTTGCTAAGATCTGAACAGGAGAACAAGCCTGACGGGCCTTCAAAAGGCACAACCATCGACATAATCAATTAATGAGCTTCACATGTCTAGCCTACCACACACCATCCAATGAATATTGGAGCAATCTTATGGAATATGAATCCCAGTGGGGCTTTGTGGCCACGTGATTAGCTGTAACTAGATTATTAACCTGTACCAAGTATTTTTAATTGAAAAAAAAATTAAGGTGAAGCTAGTGTTTTTTTTTAAAAAAATTAAAAATTTATATTATTAACTTGACTTGATTTAATAAACACGGTTAATTTAATAATATAATTTAAAAAATAGACAGCAACAGTAAACAAATCAAACTAAGAAAAGAAATTCACAACGATCAAGTAAACAAAGGAACGATTGCTAATATTACAGAAATATATCCTCATAGTATTTGATAATGAAGCAAAAAAATCAAATGAAAATGTGACAAGTTTATATATAAAAAAAATGAATCTCAATTCTAAGTAATCAAATGTTAAATGATAAAATTTAAAAAGAACAAAAAAAATAACCTGAGTCCATCCAAGTCAGCTTGCCAAATACATAACCTGATCCTGAGACTAAGATAACTTTGTAGAAAGAAAAATGAATAAAACAACAAAGCTCAAATCTCAAATAATCTAATGTTAAAGGGCAAAATCAAGAGAAAAAATCCAATCTAGAAAAACAAAAAGACATGTGTTTACCCACTAACCTCACGACTCAAGATATGAGATTGAAATAACCCAAAAAAAAGAAAAAAAAAATCATGAAATTCAACTTCCAACCAACCCAATGTTAAAAATGACTTTTAAAAAAAATATTAATTTTTAAAAATGACCTAAAAAATAAAGTCAACTTGAGCTAATTTTCAAAACTTGTGGCCCGAATCATGAGACTGTAACTAACCTCATAGAAGATAAACCCACAAAAATAACAAAATCAAATCCCCAATTATTAAAATATTGAGAGATAGAATTGAAAAAATAATCAATCAAAAAATAGTGAGAAACAAAATAAATAGTAATCAGAAAAATAAGAATCAAATTTTACATAAAAATAAAATAAAATAAAATGTTGATGGACAAAATTGATAAACAAAATCAATTAAGAAAATGATAAAAAAAAAAATAAAAAAAACTAAATTTGATATAAATATCAAATTTTCATTGACATTCCAAGATCTTTGTATCAAGACAATAAAAAAAAACTACCAAATCAAATCATAAATAAAGTCAATGCAAAAGGGTAAAATTGAAAAAGAAAGTTGAGAGACCAAAATAAAAAAAGGTACATGAACTTCTTGGCTAACCATGCAAATCAGACCTTGATTTTGAAAAAAAAAACTTCGCATTTCTTTAAGATTTATATTTGGTCTTTGAAGCTTTAATTATTGTAAATTAATTAAATTGAATTTTCTTTTGCAAAACTGAGAATTAACCAGAGATGCAACATTTTCTCAACACTACGAGATCCCCATACGCACGCATGAAAAGAAAAAAACCAAGATCAATCACAAATTTTGTAGGACCAAATTAGAAAACAAAGAAATTGAGGGACCAAAGTGTAAAAAATTCCAAGGAGTAAAAAAAGAAGAAGAAGAAGAAGATGCATTGTTCGTGCATCTCCTCTCATGGCACGGTTAAACACCGAGGCCTTTTAGAGTTTTTTTTATATATATAGTTATAATTATAATTATAAAAGGTGTAGCAGCTGAAAGGCTTAATGGCAAACTCAGATGACAGAAACTTGAGGGCTTTGCTTCCAATCTTACATTTCTTGCATTTATCAGTGAAGGCCACAAAACAATCAGAAAGTAACTGGTATTTAGTAGCTGGTTCTGAAGGTGACAATCCACACGATCATTAATTCGAGCTTGGTGAGCCACACTCACGAAGAAGCATGGCTATATTACTAAAACATTGGCCAAGAAAGAATTTAACGAAGAGAAATTATTTGTGTATTCTTCGGATCCGACATGGCATCTGACCTGGGTAAAGGGCTCGGGTTATTTGAAAGAATTTAACGAAGAGAAATTATTTGTGTATTATTCGGATCCGACATGGTATCTGACCTGAGTAAAGGGCTCGGGTTATTTGGCCAACGGGTTAGCCCGAGTCTATTATAATGGTTCGATCTAACTAGTTACTCGAACTTGGTTTTATCAATGTAAAAATCAAGGTTAGACTCTAAATAATTGATTTGTCAAGTTCCCAGATAATTATAACTGTCATGTTTATTTGCCCCCTCCTGCCTCCTAAAGAAGGTGACTCCCACCTTCATTTTATAAAGAAAGGGATGGGAAGAAGAACCTTGAAGGAAAAATAAAAAATAAAAAAGACAACAAGGCATGAAACATCCATTACTTACAATTCAAAAGGCAATTAAAAAACTATATGGGGGTGTAGTTTAACTAATCAAATTTTATGTTTGCTCTCCAAAAGCTATCAGTTTGAGTCTCACAAATCTCAGAATTACTGGAAGTTTACATGGTCATTAACTTCAGGGTCTCGAATAATTAGTCGAGGTATGCATAAACTAGCTCAGACATTCACTAGAAGTTTACATGATTATTAACTTCAAGAACTCTAAAGAAGTTGACTCTCACCTTTATTGTATAAAGGAAAGGATAGGAAGAAGAACCTTGAAGAAGAAAAAAAGACAACAAGGCATGAAGCATCCACTACTTACAATTCAACAGGCAATTAGAAAAACAATGCTCAAAAAGCTAAATTCATATTACATTATGGGTCCATCGTTCGTTCATCTCTAGTTTACTTCTGATATTATTTTTTTGCAGCTCTCTCGACAATTTGTCCAAGACCAGTCAAATATAATAAATTGACTTTTTGGCCACCAAGTTAACCCGATTTTATTATAATAAATTAATTCAAAGGATAGGAAGAAGAACCACTACTTACAACTCAAAAGGCAATTAGGAAAAACAATGCTCAAAAAGCTAATTTCATATTACATTATGGGTCCATCGTTCGTTCATCTCTAGTTTACTTCTGATATTATTTTCTTGCAGCTCTCTCGACTATTTGTCCAGAACAAGTCCCCTCACAATATTGAAAGCTCACAAACTTATAATTAAACTAAAGTTATGTTTACAATTTTAATAATTGATCTTCTTTTAGTCGTAATGGTAAATGTCTAGTTGTTGCACTCATAAGCTCCCAACATTCAAACATGTTTATTTACAAGAAATCATTCTCTAACCACCATTCTTTTTGAAACTCAAACCTTCAATAATACTTATATAAGAAATAAACTCCCTTGTTAATCATATTAAACCTTCTTGGCAAAAATTATTTGGAATGAATATAGATATTCATAGGTAATCAAGAGAAAATTGTACTATGAGATTAAAATGCCTTAAAAAAATGGCATATTCTCACATTATTACAATTCTCAAGCATATTCTCATATTTATGTTAACCCACTAACATTATGAGATTAAAATAACAAAAACAAATCATGAAATTTAATTTCCAACTAACTCAATGTTAAAAGATAATTTTTTTTTTAAGAAATTCAGTTTTAAAAAAGAATCTAAAAAAATAATATCAACTCGAGTTAATCTTCAAAACTTGTGATCCAGATTATGAGACTGTAACTAACCTCATAGAAGGTAAACCTATAAAAATAACAAAATTAAATTCTCAATCAATAAAATATTGAGGGATAGAATTGATAAAATAATCAATCAAAAAATAATATAAAATAAAATAAATAACAATCAGAAAAATAAAGATCAAATTTTACATAAAAATAAAATAAAATATTGATGGATAAATTTGAAAAACAAGATTAATTAAATAAATAAATAAAATAATAATTAAAAGATTAATAATTAAATTTGAGCAATAAATAAAAAAAGGGTCCTCACGCGGAAATGGCCGATACCACAGAGACTTGTAAGGCTGACTTATTAAAAGCAGAAAATTGATGAACTGATAAGAAAACATCAGCGAAGGGAAAGTGAAGATTGCAGGTACTCTCTCTCTCTCTCTCTCTCTCTCTCTCTCTCTCTCTCGTATCTCTTTTAGTATTATGTTATATTGTGGAATGTAACTCTGCTGTAACTGAGAATCACTTCGATTAATTCACTGTTAGAAACTAATTATTGATGATCTTATCAACCGATTTTGGTGGTTCAGCATAGAGATTTATCATATGTACAGATATTTTTCTGAAAGGGCATGGAGGATTTGATTGCAGGGAAATAACTTGAAAATTGTTTTAAAGAAAAAGTAAGATAATAATATATGAATGCTTCAGCTTATTGGTGTGCTGTGTCGATCTTGAACTATCGACATCAATCCTGCAACTCTGTTTTTTTTTGTTCAGATCTTTGAAAAGTCTTATCTTTGCTAGACTCGAAATGGCTGCTGGGAAGTATCAAGAATCCTACTCTTCACGGTTTTCTAATTGTAAATATCAAGTGTTCTTGAGTTTTAGAGGTGAAGACACCCGCAAGAACTTTACCGACCACCTCTACAAGGCCCTGATTCATGCAGGGTTTCACACATTTAGAGATGATGATGAAATTCGGAGAGGAAAGAATATAAGGCTGGAGCTCCAGAAGGCAATAAAACAATCAAAAATAGCGATAATCGTGTTCTCCAAAAACTATGCTTGGTCGAAATGGTGCCTCGATGAACTCGTAAAGATCATGGAACGTAAGAGGAATGCTGAATGCATAGTTTTCCCAGTATTCTATCATGTGGATCCATCTGAAGTCAGAAATCAAACTGGGAGCTTTGCTGCAGCATTTGTGGAACATGAAAAGCACTACAAGGAGAAGATGGAGCGGGTGAATGGGTGGAGGATTGCTTTGAAGGAAGTTGCAAATTTAGCTGGAATGGATTTAGGAGATGGGTAAGTTATATCTCTTGATGAAACTATACATAGCATAAGACTAGAATGCTGGCCGTGAACTTTTAATTAATTTCTTTCAGTTAAGTGTACTGATAAGAAAACATACAAGAAAAATAAAATAAAATACTTATGATTTCTTCTTCTTCTTCTTCTTCTTCTTCTTTTCCGATCATGATTTGGTTTTAATAGGTGGTGATAACGCACCTACAAATTTAACTATCATTCATGGACACGCAACTGTTGTTTATTTCTATCCTTTATAGAGAGGCTACTGATTATCCCACCTTGTATTTTACTTTTTGATGCAGGTACGAGGCACAGTTTGTCCAATCTATTGTGGAGAATGTCTTAAAGAATTTGGATCCAAAAATATTTTATGTCCCCCTTCATTTCATCGGAAGAGATGCTTTAGTACAAGATATCAACTCATGGTTGCAAGATGGATCCCATGGTGCTGCCATTGCTTTACTCTATGGAATAGGTGGAGTTGGAAAGACAGCCATAGCTAAGAGTGTTTTTAACCAGAACTATTATAAATTTGAAGGAAAGAGCTTTCTCTCAAATTTTAGGTCAAAGGATATAGTTTGCCTACAGAGGCAACTTCTTTTCGACATCCTAAACAAGACTGTTGAGATAAATGATCCTGATGAAGGAATTCTGAAGATTAAGGGTGCATTATGTTGCAGAAGAACTCTTATTGTTCTAGATGATGTGGACAAAAGGGACCAATTCAATAAAATCATTGTCATGCAAAATTGGCTTTGTAAAGGAAGTAAAATCATTGTAACAACCAGAAATAAGGGTTTGTTTTCAGCTAATGATATTCAGTGGATCCGGTACAAAGTTGAACTGCTAGATGATGAAAAATCACTTGAGCTTTTCAGTTGGAATGCCTTTGGACAAGCTAACCCTGTTGATGGTTTTGTGGAAGACTCTTGGAGAATAGTATATCATTGTAATGGACTTCCATTAGCTCTTCGAGTTATTGGCTCTTCATTGTCCGGAAAAGGAAGAGAAATATGGGAAAGCGCATTACAACAAATGGAAGTGATTCTTAATTTTGAAGTTCAAAAGGTTCTTCGAATAAGTTACGACTTTCTTGATGGTGATTATCCGAAGAACTTATTCCTTGATATCGCATGTTTCTTCAATGGAATGGATGTGGATGATGCAGTTAGGATACTGGATGGGCTCGATAAAGGTGCAAGATTTGGGATTGACAATCTCATCGATAGATGTCTTGTTGAAATCAACAGTGATCAAAGGTTGTGGATGCATCAACTAGTAAGAGATATGGGTAGGGAAGTTGCTCGTCAAGAATCACCCAAATGTCAAAGAATATGGCATCATGAGGATGCTTTTACAGTTTTGAAAGGAACTACTGTAAGTAGCTCAATTTTTTTAAATGTCTACTTAAATGGTTTGTGGTGCCTTGACATATTCATTCATCTACTTTCCTTTCTCATGTACTTTTAATATTGTTATGCAGGATGCTGAAAAATTGCGTGGCCTTACCATTGATATGCATGCATTAATGGAATATCGTTATGCAGAAGTTGTCTGTACTGATTCAATGGTTTGTCGCAAGCGCCGCAGGCTTAACTTCTTTCAACAATGGCTTTCCGATTTTTTCGATGGGGGAAAATTACAAACTGGCCAAACAAGTTTGTTTCCCATCCTCAGCACGGATGCTTTTAGAAAGATGCCAGATGTAAAATTTCTTCAACTAAACTACACTAATTTTCATGGAAGTTTTGAGCACTTTCCCAAGAATTTGATATGGTTATGTTGGCATGGATTGTCTTGGAGCTCCATACCAAATCACGTATGCTTGGAGAAGCTGGTGGTTCTTGATCTATCCAGAAGTTGTCTAGTTGATGCTTGGAAGGGCAAACCGGTATGTATCAAGTCTCTCTATAGCTATCTCTCTCGTTTTCAATTGATAACAACTAAATTCATGTATTTTCACAGTTTCTTCCAAAATTGAAAATTCTTGATCTCCGTCACTCTCGTGATCTCATTAGAACCCCAGACTTCTCGGGTCTCCCAGCCCTTGAAAAGCTAATACTTGAAGACTGCATCCGTTTGGTTCAAATTCACGAATCTATTGGTGATTTACAAAGATTGTTGATCTTAAATCTAAGAAATTGTACAAGTCTTATGGAGCTTCCAGAAGAAATGAGTAGATTGAATTCACTTCAAGAGCTGGTTTTAGATGGTTGCTCAAATCTTAACAGCCTGAATATGGAGTTAGAGCATCATCAGGGGCGCAAGTTGCTTCAAAGTGATGGAATTGTTGCAAGTACATCATTCATTTCATCTCTTCCATTGAAGCTATTCTTTCCCTCTAGGTTTTCAACGAGGAAAATGTTGAGATTTACCTTGTTTTCACTGCCACGCTTCTTGGAGAGTCTAGATTTAAGTGGAACTCCAATTCGTTTTCTTCCAGAAAGCATCAAGGATCTTGGTCTACTCAGACACCTATATTTAAGAAATTGCAAAATGCTTCAAGCACTCCCAGAGCTTCCATCCCATTTGGATTCGTTAGATGTGTCCTTTTGCTATTCACTGCAAAGACTTCCAAATCCAAACAGTTGGACTGAAGGAGATGGTTGTGATCACTTAGTCGAGTTCCAAGATCGGATAAAGCAAGAATTATTGCAAAAGTATGACTCTCACATGTTCAGAATAATAGAAACGGTTTGTGCTCAAATACAGACATCGGGATTTCAGGTCCTCCCTCGCCCATTTTATTGTTTTGGAAATCTACATTTGAATACTTTTCTTTTGCTCATTTTATAGGCATTGTTTTGGTGGTACAGATAACATTTATGGATGGCATATTCAACGTTGCCGCATCTGTATTTGATGAAGATGAGAAGTTAAGGTGGTTTCATGAGGAGGAAGAAGAGGATAAATGGCTAATTCAGAATGAGTTTGTAGATAACTTTTCATTCAAAATATCCTCACCTCCTGCGCACCGGATATGGGGCTATACTCTGTTCACAAGGTTTTGTATGACGTCAGAGTACACTCTCTTAGATCCTTTTTATATTATAATCAGAAACAATACCAGTGGTCGATACTTGCGTTGTCAAGCCTATCTCCTCCCTGTGAGTTACAAGCGTGGTGTTCGTGAAATCCAATCGTTTATGCACAGGAAATTAGGGGGCGATGATCCTACATTTGATAATGGTGATGAAGTGAGTATTTCAGTGTGTCGAAAAAAACCAGCTATCCAAATAAGGACGATTGGAGTACAATGGTTGCATGATCAAGAGGAAGGAAAGGATGATGATGATGATGATGATGCAGCACACGTAGCCAAAGTAGAAATAGCTTCTCGTATTTTTAGAAATTATTATTGTGGTTTCTATTGTAAATCCAATGATGGCAATATCCATTGTGGTATAAAATTTTAAAATTAATTTTAATTGAAAATTATCAAATTAAAAGATAGAATTAAAATTCAATAACAAAAGCGGAAAGCTTTTGAAAAGCTTATCAGGAAAATAGTTTTGTATCTCTAGTAATCTTCCTTCTTTCTTTGTATAGCATGAGATCTTTTATTAATAAATATTTGTAATGCCTTTCACTTTTTTTTCCCGCTTTAATATATTATTATTTTATTAATTAATTTTTATTTATAAAATCTTGTATTTATAATAAAATATATTAAATATTTTATTTTACTTGTCAACCTTTTATTGATCAAAATATATGTAAAGATCCATTTTATTTTCATGTTATTTTATCTGTTTTATTTTATCTTTATATATAAAAATAATACATGGTAAAATTTAATTGTTAATTTTTTTTTGTTTCTATATAGTGAAATTTGATTGGTAATTTATTTTTCAACATATACCATTTCCAGATAAGTTCACTTGTAATAAAAAATAAGTAGATATGTTTTAAAAATATGATTAAGAGGGTTTTATAATTTAAATATATTTTATTTTAATTAAAAATTACTTTAATTATATTAAATTTTCATATTAAATTAACATAGATTTTTTAGTGCATGCACCGGTAAAGATGCAATTGAATTAGTCTTTCATAAACCAGCACTGTACTGTCACCCATGACCTTAAACATTAAAACCCTTTTTTTATCAACATTATGAGGATCTTGGAATGTGTTTTCATTTCCCTGGTTTTTGACAGCAACAGTTGTTTTAGGAGACGTGAAAGCCACAAAGTTCTAACCACTTGGACTTTTTAATGGTTGGCTGTTGGAGCTATATCATGGCATGCTCTGTTGATTTGCCCAACCCATTCTCTTGATGCAAGATCAAGTGCTGAAAGCAGGTTTAAATCTTCAAGAAATTGCTGAGTATGTCTGAGGAGAAATAGACTGCTAACCATTTTCCAAGAGGCAACCCATTTGCTGTTTTCTCTTAAACAACTAAAAAACGTTCGAGTTCTCTTCCAATTTTCCGATGAGCCAAGTCAACGGAAAACCTCACATACTCTTTTGACAACAGAATCCTATTACTATCACACCATGGAACCTCCATTCTTATAGAACCCCCACTCAATAAACCTCTTGCCATCAGCACTTGTAATCCCTGATTCCCTAAACCCACACTTTATAGCCAAAGACACAAAACATTGTGCAGCTTCAATGTCCCTCCACTCCACAGCAATACTCAATGGCTCAAAACGGAACACCAGTCGGTAGCCGACCCAGTAGCTGATTCAGAGTCATGATCCTCCACGTGCCTTTTTCTTATTGGTGGGTGGTGTTGATGCTGGTTTTGGATGCGAGAGGATGGAGATCCGGCCAGAGCAGGCGCACAGCGAGGGTGGATGAGTTGGATTATGCGGGTGTCTAATGTCCCTTTTGGTAACTATGCCTGAGATTCCTATATTTTCATAACCTAATTTTTAACCTTTTTATTTTAATTATTTTATTTTTAAAAAAATTAATAAAAAACAAGTAAAAATAAAATAATTAAAATTTAAATTAAGTACAACATAATTAAAAATTTAAAGATTTAATTAAACACTTGACTAGTTTAATTAATTAAATTAATGGCTTAATTGAAGAATTGATTCAATTAAAATTTAGATTATTTTAATCAAAAGTTTAATTGAAAAATTAATGAGTTTGAGGACTTAATTAAACTTTGATTTAATTAATTAAATAAATTCAGGGACTTAATTGAAATTAATCCAAGGGTAAAATTAAAAGATTGTTGGGATCAAATTGTTAAATTTCCAGAGGCAGGGGTCAAATTGAAAATTCCCATTTTCTGCCAAAACGGCACCGTTGCTAAGGAACAGCCGTGCGTCTTCTCCATCCCGATTCAACAGGGGAGCTCCCGATTCAGCAGGGGAGCTGATAATCTGCAACAAATCCGATCATGGACCACGTCTCTTGCCCACTATCTCGTTCGTGGATTCCATAACAGTCCTGCAAAGGCAGGACTGGTGGAAGGGCAAGCTTCTCTATAAAAGGGAGAAGAAAACCCAGAATTAAGGAGAGGAAAAAAAGATGAACCGAAAAATGAACCCAAAAACAGAGAAAAAAAGCAGAGAAAACAGAGCAAAAAAAACCCAGAGCAAAGAAATAATACACAGAGAGAAGGAGAGGAAAGAAATCCAGCATACATAGAGAGTTTTCATCGCCATTGCCTTCATCTCTGCAGACAATCTGCACACAAAAAAATCAACCCAAAAACAGAGAAAAAAAAAGGCAGAAAACGCAAGCAAAAATCCAGAGCTAAAACAAACAGAGCAGAAATACAGAGTGAAAAAACACAAATTCACAGAGAGAAAGAAAAAGGGAGGGGCAGCACCGAGAAGAATCAGCTCTGCCATTGCCTTCGTCCCTGCAGACAAAGAAAGACCCAGAATCAGTCAAAACAAAATTCACAGAAAGCAGGGACAGGCAGGAAGAAACCAATCAGAGAAAAGCAAGAACAAAAGAGAAGGGAAGAGAAAGGAGCTTAGCCGACGAATCTTTCATCACGTCTTCATCTTCAGGAGCAGCAGCCCACAGGTAAGTTTCTCTTCATCTCCTCTCGCTTTTCAGTTTTAATTCATGCCATACTGTTCATGTGAATTTTAATTCACTGAATACTTAGACACGCGTGAACCAGCTCACGCGTGTTATTTGCCCAGCCGGGCTCAGCCCAGCCCATGTGGGCTGAGCTGGGCCCCGCCCAAAAATAAAAAAATAAAAAGATAAAAAGATAAACAAAATTTAAAAAATATATAATAAAAATTGTGTATGTAAAAAAAATATATAAAAATGTATTTATTGTTTTTTTATTTATTCATTGACGACGTAATAATAAAAATACCAATTCAAATTTATTTTATTGTATTTTATTTGGTTATATAAAAAATGTGTGTGCAAAAAAAAAAACTTAAGACAAAATAAAATAAAATTATTTGGTATATTCACTGACGCCAGAGTCAGGAATAAAAAATACTAATGTAAATTTATTTTATTTTATTTTATTTTGCTTTTATTTAGCTACATAAAAAATAAAAATAATACATATGTGTAAAAAATAAATTGATTTTTATTTATTTATTCACTGACGCCAGAGTCAGGAATATAAAAAATAATGATTTAAATTTATTTATTCTGATACCTACGTAATATTTACCAGCGCCAGAGTTGGAAATATCCGTAGTTGAATATTCACTGGCGCCAGAGTCATGAATATTACACGCAAACAATCATAGTATAAAACAACAAAAATGTTAGCAATTAATGACAAATATTAACAATGCAGCCTGCCTTAGGCAGGATGTTTAAGGGGTGATAATATCTTTCCTTTTACGTAATCAGTCTCGGACTATAGAATTTCTGTTGACTAGTTAGGGTTCCTAGTAACCGTAATACTAGGTGGCGACTTCTTAAACAAGACCGTTCCCCATCAAAGAACAGAATGCCAGAATTCCGTTTTTTCTAAAATTTATTTAGTTTTTTAAGGTCGCCGCGATGTCGGGTGTGATATATATAATAAAATATTTTATTTATAGTATTGTGCCACATAGACTTGAAGGGTTGCCTTAAAAGTTTGGAGCAGAACCACTTATTAGATTACTGATCCAGAACAGCAGCCACAACTGAATAGAGAAGGGAAAGGGAAACTTGCAGGTACTCTCTCTTTCTTATCTCCTGTTTACTTTGGTTCCAGCTGCTGTCTTGTTTTCTTTGTTGATGATCACTTAGATTAAACCACTGTTAGTGACTACTTGTTCATCATCTCATCTTATCATGCCACTCAAAAAATTATAAACTAACAAATTCACCTCCGTGGGCTTTGTAAGGATTACAAGATGTGTGCTTTGTAAATAATTAAGGCTTACATAGCCAGATGGGGATCCTTAATGACTTTCTTTTCCTGCTCCATCCGTGCTTCTAAATGCGTGGTAGCAAGTGCGGTTAAATATGTACAGATATTTCTCTGAAAGGGCTTGGGGGAGTTGATTGCTGGGAAATAACTTAAAAAATGTTTTCAAGAAAAAGTTAGATAACCATATATAAATACTTCAGCTAATTGCTGTGCTATCGATCTTGAATTATCGACATTCATCATGCAACTTCTTTTTTTTTTTTGCTAGTCTCGAAATGGCTTCTGGGAAATATCAAGAATACTCATTTTAACTGTTCTCTAATTGTAAATATCAAGTGTTCTTGACTTTTAGAGGTGAAGACACCCGCAAGAACTTTACCGATCACCTCTACACAGCCCTGGTTCAAGCAGGGATTCACACATTTAGAGACGATGATGAAATTGGGAGAGGAGAAAATATCAAGTCAGAGCTCCAACAGGCAATACAACAATAAAAAAATATCGATAATCGTGTTCTCCAAAGCGTATGATTCGTCGCGGTGGTGCCTGAATGAACTTGTAATGATCATGGAACGTAAGAGCAATACTGACTGCATAATTTTGCCGGTCTTCTATGACGTGGATCCGTCTGAAGTCAGAAATCAAACAGGGAGCTTTGCTGCAGCATTTATGGATCATGAAAAGCGCTTCAAGAAGGAGATGGAGCAAGTGAATGGGTGGAGGATTGCTTTGTAGGAAGTTGCAGATTTAGGAGGAATGGTTTTAGGAGATGGGTAAGTTGTATTTCTTGATGAAACTACACATAACATAATAATAGAATGCTGGTTCTGAACTCTTAATTTTTTCAGGTTTGTAGTTAAGCATTGAGACGATAACTGATAATACCACTACAATTTAGTGAAACTGTGACACTCCCAACTCAGAGAACATACTAGGAAAATAAAAATAAAAGATACTTTTTACTCTTTTTTTTTTCCTTGACTACCTGAAAAGGCAAAGATTTCTACATTATTCCATTTTTTGGTTTTAATATGTGGTGATAACATAGCTACAAAAATAGCAATCAATCATTGACGCGCAGCCTGGTTTAATTTCTTTTTTCCAGGATACTAAGATTTTTAAACTTTACGGAGAGACTACTAATTATCATACATTGCATTTTTCTTTCTGATGCAGGTATGAGGCACAGCTTGTCCAATCATCTGGTAAAATATTAAAGAAACTGGATCGTTAAATATTTCATGTCCCCCTTCATTTCATTGGAAGAGATCATCTGGTAAAATATATCAACTCATGGTTGCAAGATGGCACTCATGGTGCTGCTATTGCTATACTCTATGGGATTGGTGGAGTTGGGAAGACAGCCATAGCAAAGACTGTTTATAACCAGAACTTTCATAAATTTAAAGGCAGGAGCCTACAGAGGCAACTTCTTTCTGATATCCTAAACAAGACTGCTGATGAGACACATGATGTCGATGAAGGGATTATAAAGATTAAGGATGCATTGTGTTGCAGAAGAACTCTTATTGTTCTCGATGACGTGGACAAATGGTACCAGTTCAATGCAATTGTTGGCATGCAAAATTGGCTTTTCCAAGGAAGTAAAATCATTGTAACAACTAGAAATAAGGCTTCGATTGTAGCTGATGGTGAATGTGTCAAGTGCAAAGTTGAACCTCTAGATAACAAAAAATCACTTGAGCTTTTCAGTTGGCATGCCTTAGGACAAGCTTGCCCGGTTGAAGATTTTTTAGACTCTTGGGGAATAGTACGTCATTGTAATGGACTTCCATTGGCCCTACGTGTTATTGGTTCCTCATTGTCCAGAAAAAGTAGTGAAGTATGGGAAAGTGCATTGCATGAAATGGAGGTGATTCTGAATATTCAAGTTCTTGCAACAAGTTACGACTCTCTTGTTGATGATTATCAGAAGAACTTATTCCTTGATATTGCTTGTTTCTTCAATGGAACGGATTACAATTATGCAGTTAGGATACTAGATGGACTTAGTATAGGTGCAAGATTTAGGATTGAAAATCTCATCGATAGATGTCTGGTAGAAATTGTTAAAATAAAAAATGATAAAAAGTTATGGATGCATCAACTCGTAAGAGATATGAGATATGGAAAGGGAAATTGCTCGTCAAGAATCACCCAAATGTCAAAGAATATGGCATCACATGGAAGCCTTTACAGTATTGAAAGAAACAAGTGTAAGTATCTAGTTTTGTTTACATATCTACTGTGTATTTAAGCATCTTAAAAAGTTCATGCTTTTACTTTCTTTTCTCATATACTTTTAATATTTTGGAAGCATGATTCTGAAAAATTGCCATAGAGTCAGAAATGTCGAATTCTTTGTTTCTTGCTCCATTATTATTCCAGCACATCCTCCATGTTTGTTTGCACAGCCTGCATATGCTGCAGAACGATCTTCGTTTGCCAATTGTATCCAATGCTCCTGCAACTTCTTATGTTCCTCTTTCACAAATTCTTTATATGGTTGTACATGCAAATTATCAAGGTCGCCTAACGCACAGTTAAGAGGTTTAGATTGTTTTTTTTTTTTTTACCGGGATTGCTTCAGGCTCTTAACAAGTTGGTGCTGCTTCTTGCTTATTTTTAAGTACGACATCAATTTTTTAAGTATGTCACAATCAACATGGTCAAACTCTAGCTTTTAAAAAATATATATATATTTATATATATATATATATTAATTTTCATGGATAAAATCGAGTTTAATAACTTTTCTTTTCATGAGATGAAATTAAGTTCATTTAGACTATTTGCATCAATTTTAAGAAATTAAGAAAAATCATAGCGTGATTGAGGTTAAGTTATAGTTTTAATGATAAAATTATTCCAATACTATAGTTTTCATTTACCGATATTAATTCTTTCTTCAATCCGATCTTCAACAAACCATTTATATACATATATAGATTGATGTATATCATGAAAGTTTATTTACAAGATCAATTTTTGAAAGTTTCTTTCATGAAAGTTTTGAATTATTCCAATACTATAGCTCATGAAGTGGAAGACTATCTTGTTCTCCCTTTTTAATTACTTGCTTGTCCTTGAATTATCTGTCGGTGATTCCTCGACAAAGATGGGTTACCTTTGATGCTCATGATCGCTCTGCTTGTTGACACACATTTGTAATATCTCTTCTAGACATGCTGAATACAGCAAGAGCAAACATGAGTGCTGAGGAAAAGGAAAGAACAAATGAAGACGAACTTAACATAATGATCTCCTCGTATGGGCCAAAATCAGTTCAAATTAAAGAGACAGTACTACTGAGAGGACAATGGTGCTCATGGTAAGAGAAGCCAAAATCACCCAACTGATTAACAAATCAAGACGGTCATGAAATAATTTGCATTATTTCTCTGTTACTGTCTCCTGGTGGCATGATGCAGTCCCCTTAAAAAACTTTTTTTATTGGCTTAGCCATACAATTTACATGTTTTTAGCGATTCACATGACATTAACAAATGCTACAAGTTTTGGATAAGAATCTACAACATGCTAAAACATCCTTGTTAATGATCCTTTACTTCGACATCATCTAGGACTCCTCGAACAATGAGATAGTAAATCCTTAACTCTTTCCCCTCATTTTGTTTGGTGCTTGGCATACTGGGTAGTGGGTAGCTATTTCCTGGTGATTCCTCCGAACAGGTAGGTAAAAAGTAATCATTGAATCAAACAGACTAAGAACACATATAAAACGAGTTAGAAAACAATCCAATTGGCTCAGGCAATGATCAACATGATACAGAGAACTTTCAACTGATGTACCTGGTTGCAGCAGGATCATGGTCTTGTTTTCTACTTGTGTCTGCAATGACTACGACTTTCTTATCCAGTTCAAATCCATCATTCTGAATAATGAGAAAGCCTATTTTATCAAGGACACCACACATTCAGTAAATATATACCACCCATAAAAGCTCATGCCAGTTAGCTCACGAATATGCAACAAATATGTCTTTTCAGTATTGACTCATACAGAAATAAATTCTGAGTGATTTTTTTTCCACCATTGGTAATCAATCAAATCTATAATCTATGCAACTTTCCTCATCCAGAAGCGAGTAATCTTATACATGTTCTGTAACTCATCGTATAGTTAATTGACTGATCTGTGGCTCTAGAACAAGATTTGCACCAAGTCTCAACTTTCTCACTAAGTCTCAACCATACTCATATCCATTAGAATGATTTTGAAGCTATTGGGTTTATACCAAGCCTACAAGATTTATACTTCATAAAATTTGCGTATTTCACAATATATAAAAGTTTGGGCACATCAACTTTTTAGTATCTTAGACCAAGAGATTTCATTATGAATTTTGTAATATATAAATTTTCTTTCAGTCTATTCCCTTTCAGTAACATGCTTTTGAAGCTATTGGGTTTATACCTAGCCTACAAGATTTATACTTAATAAAATTTGCGTATTTCTCTCTATACAGCTATCTCTCTATACAGCTATCTCTCTTATTTTCAATGGACAACAACTGATTTCAAGTGGTTTCACAGTCTCTTCCAAAATTTAAAATTCTTGATCCCCGTTGCTCATTTTATAAGTTCTGATTTATTTCAACTCTACATTTTTGTTCTTGTATATCTAGAAACTTTTCCCTTTGCTCATTTTATAAATTCTGCTTTGATGGAACAGATACAACTTTAGGGCAACAGATTCAATGTTGTCCTTGAATGTGATGAAAATGAGATATTAAGGTGGTTTCACGAGGAGGAAGAACAGGAGTAGCTACTTTAGAAAGAGAATGTAGAGTACTTGTCATTCAAACTTAATTCTTACTTCAGGATGTCACTAGCCATCAACTTGTGGAATTTGTTTTCTAACTTCTTTCTTACTTCACCATGTCAATATAGCCATCAATTCCTGGCACCAAAATTTTCCATGCATAACTGGTCAAGCCTAGACATTCCGACTTTCTGCTTCCGATATTAGCCATGGAAAATTCCTAACGCGGAAACGTTCCATACCATAGAGAGAGTGGACTTGTAGGGATGACTTGTCTTAAAATTACAATCCACCCTTTCTCTCTCAATTTTAATATATACCTGTTGGAATATACAGGAGATATTTTAGAAAAAGGCAATTAGACGTAATAGAAAACTAGGAGAAATTAATGGCAAACAGATATAAAAAATAAATGGCATAATTTTTCTATCTTATTGGTGGAATATTTTTTGTAGGTATTTTCATAGCTATTTGCTAGTTTTATAGTAGTGAAACGACTAAAAAAGAAAAGTTGTATTAGTCCTAAATGTTAGGAATAATTAGTTTCTACTTGAAAGACATTTGATACAATACGTTTTAAAAGACAATAATTTTTTTAAAATTAATTTACCTGTTGGAATATACAGGAGATATTTTAGAAAAAGGCAATTAGACGTAATAGAAAACTAGGAGAAATTAATGGCAAACAGATATAAAATTTAGGGATTTAATATTATGTTATTAAAATAAAGGGATTAACTAAATAATAATTTACTTCACAAAAAAATTGTTAAAGGAATACAGTAATACCAACCACGAAGCAAAAGATTTGAGAAAAGAGAGAGAAACATAAATGATGTTAATTAGATTTTTCTAATTAGATTCTTACTTCAGGAAAATTAGATTTTTACTTCAGGAAAATCAACTTCTCCTCTTAATTAGATTTTTCTAACTTGATTCTTACTTCAGGAAAATTCAGTGTGCCATGGAAAATTCAGTCCGACTTTCTTACTTCAGGATGTCAATAGTGGCCATCAATTCCCATCAACTTGTGGAGTTTATTTTCTAACTTTTTTCTTACGATGTCAATAGCCGTCAACTCGGAATTAGTGATTATATTCAACATCCAAGTCTTGATCAGAATAAAACCAAAAAAGTCCTCACGCGGAAACATTCCATACCATAGAGAGAGTGGACTTGTGGGGATGACTTGTCTTAAAATTACAATCCACCTTTTCTCTCTCAATTTTGAGCAAATTAAAAAAAAAAAAAGGTCCTAACGCGGATATGGTCCGTACCACAGAGACTTTTAAGGTTGATTTAAAAGCAGAAAATTGATGAACTGATAAGAGAACATCAGCGAAGGGAAAGTGAAGATTTCAGGTACTCTCTCTCTCTTATCTCTTTTAGTATTATGTTATATTGTGGAATGTAACTCTGCTGTAACTGAGAATCACTTAAATTAATTCACTATTAGAAACTAATTATTGATGATCTCATCAACCGATTTTGTTGGTTCAGCATAGAGATTAATTTATCATGTGTACAGATATTTTTCTGAAAGGGCATGGAGGATTTGATTGATGGGAAATAACTTGAAAATTGTTTTAAAGATAAAGTAAGATAATAATATATGAACACTTCAGCTTATTGGTGTGCTGTCGATCTTGAACTATCGACATTAATCTCTGCTAGACTCGTTTTATTTTGTTCAGATTTTTGAAAAGTCTTATCTTTGCTAGACTCGAAATGGCTGCTGGGAAATATCAAGAATCCTACTCTTCACGGTTTTCTAATTGTAAATATCAAGTGTTCTTGAGTTTTAGAGGTGAAGACACCCGCAAGAACTTTACCGACCACCTCTACAAGGCCCTGATTCATGCAGGGTTTCACACATTTAGAGATGATGATGAAATTCGGAGAGGAAAGAATATAAGGCTGGAGCTCCAGAAGGCAATAAAACAATCAAAAATAGCGATAATCGTGTTCTCCAAAAACTATGCTTGGTCGAAATGGTGCCTCGATGAACTCGTAAAGATCATGGAACGTAAGAGGAATGCTGAATGCATAGTTTTCCCAGTATTCTATCATGTGGATCCATCTGAAGTCAGAAATCAAACTGGGAGCTTTGCTGCAGCATTTGTGGAACATGAAAAGCACTACAAGGAGAAGATGGAGCGGGTGAATGGGTGGAGGATTGCTTTGAAGGAAGTTGCAAATTTAGCTGGAATGGATTTAGGAGATGGGTAAGTTATATCTCTTGATGAAACTATACATAGCATAAGACTAGAATGCTGGCCGTGAACTTTTAATTAATTTCTTTCAGTTAAGTGTACTGATAAGAAAACATACAAGAAAAATAAAATAAAATACTTATGATTTCTTCTTCTTCTTCTTCTTCTTCTTCTTTTCCGATCATGATTTGGTTTTAATAGGTGGTGATAACGCACCTACAAATTTAACTATCATTCATGGACACGCAACTGTTGTTTATTTCTATCCTTTATAGAGAGGCTACTGATTATCCCACCTTGTATTTTACTTTTTGATGCAGGTACGAGGCACAGTTTGTCCAATCTATTGTGGAGAATGTCTTAAAGAATTTGGATCCAAAAATATTTTATGTCCCCCTTCATTTCATCGGAAGAGATGCTTTAGTACAAGATATCAACTCATGGTTGCAAGATGGATCCCATGGTGCTGCCATTGCTTTACTCTATGGAATAGGTGGAGTTGGAAAGACAGCCATAGCTAAGAGTGTTTTTAACCAGAACTATTATAAATTTGAAGGAAAGAGCTTTCTCTCAAATTTTAGGTCAAAGGATATAGTTTGCCTACAGAGGCAACTTCTTTTCGACATCCTAAACAAGACTGTTGAGATAAATGATCCTGATGAAGGAATTCTGAAGATTAAGGGTGCATTATGTTGCAGAAGAACTCTTATTGTTCTAGATGATGTGGACAAAAGGGACCAATTCAATAAAATCATTGTCATGCAAAATTGGCTTTGTAAAGGAAGTAAAATCATTGTAACAACCAGAAATAAGGGTTTGTTTTCAGCTAATGATATTCAGTGGATCCGGTACAAAGTTGAACTGCTAGATGATGAAAAATCACTTGAGCTTTTCAGTTGGAATGCCTTTGGACAAGCTAACCCTGTTGATGGTTTTGTGGAAGACTCTTGGAGAATAGTATATCATTGTAATGGACTTCCATTAGCTCTTCGAGTTATTGGCTCTTCATTGTCCGGAAAAGGAAGAGAAATATGGGAAAGCGCATTACAACAAATGGAAGTGATTCTTAATTTTGAAGTTCAAAAGGTTCTTCGAATAAGTTACGACTTTCTTGATGGTGATTATCCGAAGAACTTATTCCTTGATATCGCATGTTTCTTCAATGGAATGGATGTGGATGATGCAGTTAGGATACTGGATGGGCTCGATAAAGGTGCAAGATTTGGGATTGACAATCTCATCGATAGATGTCTTGTTGAAATCAACAGTGATCAAAGGTTGTGGATGCATCAACTAGTAAGAGATATGGGTAGGGAAGTTGCTCGTCAAGAATCACCCAAATGTCAAAGAATATGGCATCATGAGGATGCTTTTACAGTTTTGAAAGGAACTACTGTAAGTAGCTCAATTTTTTTAAATGTCTACTTAAATGGTTTGTGGTGCCTTGACATATTCATTCATCTACTTTCCTTTCTCATGTACTTTTAATATTGTTATGCAGGATGCTGAAAAATTGCGTGGCCTTACCATTGATATGCATGCATTAATGGAATATCGTTATGCAGAAGTTGTCTGTACTGATTCAATGGTTTGTCGCAAGCGCCGCAGGCTTAACTTCTTTCAACAATGGCTTTCCGATTTTTTCGATGGGGGAAAATTACAAACTGGCCAAACAAGTTTGTTTCCCATCCTCAGCACGGATGCTTTTAGAAAGATGCCAGATGTAAAATTTCTTCAACTAAACTACACTAATTTTCATGGAAGTTTTGAGCACTTTCCCAAGAATTTGATATGGTTATGTTGGCATGGATTGTCTTGGAGCTCCATACCAAATCACGTATGCTTGGAGAAGCTGGTGGTTCTTGATCTATCCAGAAGTTGTCTAGTTGATGCTTGGAAGGGCAAACCGGTATGTATCAAGTCTCTCTATAGCTATCTCTCTCGTTTTCAATTGATAACAACTAAATTCATGTATTTTCACAGTTTCTTCCAAAATTGAAAATTCTTGATCTCCGTCACTCTCGTGATCTCATTAGAACCCCAGACTTCTCGGGTCTCCCAGCCCTTGAAAAACTAATACTTGAAGACTGCATCCGTTTGGTTCAATTTCACGAATCTATTGGTGATTTACAAAGATTGTTGATCTTAAATCTAAGAAATTGTACAAGTCTTATGGAGCTTCCAGAAGAAATGAGTAGATTGAATTCACTTCAAGAGCTGGTTTTAAATGGTTGTTCAAATCTTAATAACCTGAATATGGAGTTAGAGCATCATCAAGGGCGCAAGTTGCTTCAAAGTGATGGAATTGTTGCAAGTACATCATTCATTTCATCTCTTCCATTGAAGCTATTCTTTCCCTTTAGGTTTTCAACGAGGAAAATGTTGAGATTTACCTTGTTTTCACTGCCACGCTTCTTGGAGAGTCTAGATTTAAGTGGAACTCCAATTTGTTTTCTTCCAGAAAGCATCAAGGATCTTGGTCTACTCAGAGCCCTATATTTAAGAAATTGCAAAATGCTTCAGGCACTCCCAGAGCTTCCATTCCTTTTGGATTTGTTAGATGTGTCCTTTTGCTATTCACTGCAAGGACTTGCAAATCCAAAGAGTTGGACTGAAGGAGATGGTTGTGATCACTTAGTCGAGTTCCAAGATCGGATAAAGCAAGAATTAATTCAAAAGGTAGACTCTCAAATGTTCAGAATAATGGAAACGGTTAGTGCTCAAATACAGCCATCGAGATTTCAGGTCCTCCTTCACCCATTTTATTGTTTTGGAAATCTACATTTTAATACTTTTCTTTTACTCATTTTATAAACTTTGTTTTGGTGGTACAGATAACATTTATGGATGGCATATTCAACGTTGTCGTCTATGCATTTGAAGATGAGATGTTCTCCAATTTGTTTTGTGCAGAGGGAGAAGAGGATAAATGGCTAATTCAGAATGAGTTTGTAGATAACTTTTCATTCAAAATATCCTCACCTCCTGCGCACCGGATATGTGGCTTTAATTTATTCACAGGGCTTGGTGTGACGTCAGCATACCGTGGCTTTAGTAATGTTTATATTGAAATCAGAAACAATACGAGTGGTCAATCCTTGCTTTGTCAATTCTTTGTCTTCCCTATGAGGTACGCGCGTGGTGTTCGGGAAGTCCAATCGTTATTGCACACGAAATTAGGGGGCAATGATCCTGCATTTGATAATGGTGATGACGTGAGTATTTCAGTGCGTCCACGTGGTCCAGCTATCCAAATAAGGACCGTTGGTGTACAATGGTTGCATGAAGAGGAAGGAAAGGATGAAGATATCAATGCCCACAACAGTAGCGATGATGATGATGCAGCACACGTAGCCGAAGTAGAAATAGCTTCTCATATAGTTAGAAATTATAATTGTGCTTTCCATGGTAAACGCAGGGCTCGCAATTTCACTTTTTGGAATTTTGCAAAGAAGGGTCTACAACTTGAATTATTTTAGGTTTCATTAAGTAGAGGTTTGCTTTTTTAGATTTCAACCGTAAAATCAAAAAAGCTGGAAAGCTTTTGAAATAGTTTTTTCTTTTTTCTTGAAAAGCTTATCATGAAAATAGCATGAGATCTTTTATTTATAAATATTTATAAGGGCCTTCATATTCAAAAATGTAATATGATATTATTTTATTAATTTTTATTTATAATAAGACATATTAAATATAAGTTAACCTTCCAATTTTCATGTTATTTTATCTATTTTATTTCATTTTTTTATATAAAAAATAAAATAAAAATAACACATGATAAAATTTAATTGGTAATTTTTTATCTGACGAGCCCATTTGCTGTTTTCTCTTAAACAACTAAAAAACGCTCGAGTTCTCTTCCAATTTTCTGACGAGCCAAGTCAACGGGAAACCTCACACACTCTTTTGACAACAGAATCCCATTACTATCACTCCATGGAACCTCCATTCTTATAAAACATGAGTGCCGAGGAAAAGGAAAGAACAAATGAAGACGCGACTTAACATAATGATCTCCTCGTATGGGCCAAAATCAGTTCAAATTAAAGAGACAGTCCTACTGAGAGGACAATGGTGCTCATGGTAAGAGAAGCCAAAATCACCCAACTGATTAACAAATCAAGACGGTCATGAAATAATTTGCATTATTTCTCTGTTACTGTCTCCTGGTGGCATGATGCAGTCCCCTTAAAAAACTTTCTTTATTGGCTTAGCCATACAATTTACATGTTTTTAGCGATTCACATGACATTAACAAATGATACAAGTTTTGGATAAGAATCTACAACACGCTAAAACATCCTTATTGACGATCCTTTATTCCGACATCATCTAGGATTCCTCGAACAATGAGATAGTAAATCGTTAACTCTTTCCCCTCATTTTGTTAGGTGCTTAGCATACTGGGTAGCTATTTCCTGGTGATTCCTCCGATCAGGTAGGCAAAAAGTAATCATTGAATTAATCAAACAGACTAAGAACACATATAAAACGAGTTAGAAAACAATCCAATAGGCTCAGGCAATGATCAACATGATACAGAGAACTTTCAACTGATATACCTGGTTGCAGCAGGATCATGGTCTTGTTTTCTACTTGTGTCTGCAATGACTACCACTTTCTTATCCAGTTCATATCCATCATTCTGAATAATGAGAAAGCCCATTTTATCAGGACACCAAACATTCGGTAAATACCACCCATAAAAGCTCATGCCAGTTAGCTCACGAATATGCAACAAGGATGTCTTTTCAGTATTGATTCATGCAGAAATAAATTCTGAGTGATTTTTTTTCCACCGTTGGTAATCAATCAAATCTATATTCTATGAAACTTTCCTCATCCAGAAGCGAGTAATCTTATACATGTTCTGTAAACTCATCGTACAGTTGATTGACTGATCTTTGTAGCTCTAGAACAAGATTTGCACCAAGTCTCAACTTTCTCACCAAGTCATACTCATCCATTCAGGATGATTTTGAAGCCATTGGGTTTATACCGAGCCAGACAAGATTTACACTTAGTAAAATTTACCTATTTCACCATTGTATAATATGTAAAAGTTTGGGTACATCAATTTTTCTAGTATCTTAAACCAAGATATTGTTTGATTTTCAGGTTTCTAAAGAAGAGTTTGTAGAGGAGTTTTGCAGAGAAGATGAGAAGAAATTCTTGTATATATTTTTTGTGTCTTTTCCAATGCAAGAATCCTGCTTTTATACACATTACATGTAATTAATAACAGAATCCTAGATTTTAGGAATCAATTCATCTCAACCATTCATCAATTGAGGGCTACGATTCTTACACATGTAAGAAACAGTTTGTAACAGAAATTAACAGAAAAAACTGCTATAACTGCTATAACTGCTTTAACTGTTTTTTTAACTGTTGTAACTGCTTTTAACAGAAACTTCTTCCATTACTTCATTCTTCATTCTTCTGTTTATAACCTCAGGCTTTACTTCTGAAGCTTTAAAAACAAGTAACCACCTTAACTTTCAACAGCCTCTCCTAAGCTGCTTACTGGTTTAACTCCAAGATTCAATCTTAGTTGCTTGAATCTGTCTTTAGGCAATGCTTTCGTGAAGATGTCTGCAAGTTGCTCTTCACTTCTGCAGAATTGCATATTTATCACTCCCTCTTGCAGAGCTTCTCTTATGAAATGATATTTTCTATTTATGTGTCTGGTTCTTTGATGAAAAATAGGATTCTTGGCCATTGAAATTGCTGACATGTTATCACAGAACAAAGGTGTTGCTTCGGCTTGCATTTCACCAAAATCATCAAGAACAAATCTTAACCAAATTGCCTGAGCTGTTGCTTCAGATGCTGAGACATACTCAGCTTCTGCAGTTGATAATGCCACTGTGTTCTGTTTCAAAGAAGCCCAAGAGAATGCTCCACTTCCAAAACTGAATGCATAACCAGAGGTGCTCCTGCTGTCATCTTCACTTCCTGCCCAATCTGCATCACAAAATCCAATAAGAGTTGCTGACTGATCTCTAACGTATTCAATGCCATAGCTGAGAGTTCCTTGCACATATCTTAGAACCCGTTTTGCAACTCCCATATGAATTTTGGTAGGTCCATTCATGAACCGTGACAGCAAACTGGTAGCATACATCAAATCAGGTCTTGTTGCTGTCAAATATAGTAAACTTCCTACTATTTTTCTGTAAAGACCTTCATCAGCCAACTCACTCCCATCCACCTTCTTTAGTTTCTCACCAGTGGCCAAAGGAATAGAGACTGGTTTGCAGTCCTCAAGCCCAAACTTACTAAGCAAGGATTTGACATACTTGCTTTGATGAATGAATACTCCTTGATCGGTTTGCAGTATTCCCATGCCAAGAAAATGGTGAAGAAGTCCAAGATCAGTCATCTCATATCTCTGCATCATTTCCTTTTTGAACTCACTCAGCATCCTCTCGCTACTACCAGTATATACAATGTCATCAACATAGATTGAGACAATGATCAAATTACCTTCATGATCAGACCTTGTATACAAAGTAGCTTCACTTGTGCTCTTTTTGAATTTGCACATGGAGAGGTACGCATCAATCTCACTGTACCAGGCCCTTGGTGCCTATTTTAATCCATACAAAGCCTTCCTGAGTTTGTAGATTTTGTGTCCTGCATTCTTTACTTCAAACCCCTCAGGCTGCTCTACATATACATCTTCTTCAAGCACACCATTTAGGAATGCTGACTTAACATTCAATTGGAACAACTTCCAACCCTTTTGTGCTGCAAGTGCAATAAGAGTTCGAATTGTATCTAACCTTGCTACTGGTGCAAAGGTTTCATTGTAGTCAATTCCAGATTTCTGTGCATATCCTTTTGCCACAAGTCGAGCCTTGTGTTTCTGTATTGTTCCATCAAGATGAAGTTTGGTTTTGTACACCCATTTCACTCCTATAACAAGTTTGTCAGTCGGTCTCTCCACCAATTCCCAAGTATTGTTCTTCTCTATCATTTCCAGTTCTTCCTTCATAGCCTCCTGCCAGGCTTTATCTCCAGCTGCTTCTTGATAATTCTCAGGTTCTATGATGCACATGTGGCACCTTGCATATATATCTTCCAAGGATTTTTAACTTTACTGGAGTAGAGCTAGGTGTTGATTGTTGACTGTTATCACTGTCAGTATTCTCAACTAACTCTTCAACTGTAGAGTTTGGATAAGAACATTCAACATTATCGGGTTGGATTGCAGCAGAATGTTCTTCAGGATTTTCACCTTCAGCTTCATCTCCTTCAAGGTTGAGAGGCATTTGCATTTGATTCATCCGATTTCTTCCCCAATTCCATGACTTATCCTCACTGAAGATCACACTTCTTGAGAGTACAATCTTCTCAGATTTCAGATCATACACTCTATATCCCTTTTCACAACTGCCATATCCAACAAAGACTCCTTTTCCAGCTTTGCTATCCCATTTCTGCCTTAGGGATGATGGGATATGTGTGTAGCATAAACACCCGAACACTTTCAGGTGCTTGACTCCTGGCTTTCTTCTTGTGAAGGCTTCAAATGGTGTTTTTTCCATAACTGATGTTGTGTAACATCTGTTTTGAAGATAAACGGTTGTACTCACAGCTTCTGCCCAGAATCTCACTGGCATTTCTTTCTCTATCAACATGGACTTTGCCATCTCACAGATTGTCCTGTTTCTCCTCTCTGCAACTCCATTCTGTTGAGGAGAGTATGCAATTGTCAGCTGCCTCTCCATTTCTTGTTTTACACAGAATTCTTGAAACTCATTTGAGGTATATTCACCAGCTCTGTCACTCCTCAACTTCTTCAATTTATACCCACTTTGCAGTTCAACAAGAGCTTTAAATTTCTTGAACACATTAAGTGTATCAGATTTATTTCGGAGGAAGTATACCCAGCACATTCTTGAGTAGTCGTCATTGAATGTGATGAAGTATTTGTTCCCCCCAACTGATTCGTTCTGAATTGGTCCACACAGGTCTGTGTGTATCAGCTCCAGTGGATAGCTTGCTCTCCACGTTTGTTCTTTGTTAAATTTCTCCCTGTGATGTTTTCTTGAAGCACAGCCTGCACACACATCTTCCACTTCTGTCAATACAGGAAGTCCACATACCATCTCCTTCTGCTGCATCTTTTTCATGCTAGCAAAGTTCAAGTGTCCCAGTCTTCTATGCCATATCCAGGAATCTTCAATCACTGATGCTTTCCTTGCTGCAGGTGTCATGGACTCAAGTGAAAGGGGAAAGCATCGATTTCCTCCCATGGTTACTATTGCTACAATATTGTTGAGGCTTTCATCATCAAATATCATTGCTTTGTTACCTCCAAACAGGATGTAATAACCATGCTCCATCATCTGGCTTACACTTAATAGGTTTTCATCCAATCCTGGAACAAGCAGCACCTCTTGTATGTATCTCTTCCCATGCTGAGTCTTCACCACCAGTGTGCCTTTTCCAGTTGCTTACACAAGATCTCCAGAGCCCATCTTTACTTTGCAGGTTACAGTTCTATCAATGTTGATTAGTTCAGATTCTTGAGATGTCATATGGTTCCTGCAGGCACTGTCCACGAACCATATATTTATGTCTTGCAGACTTGCAGAATGACAAGCATAGAACATGGTTCCTGTGGTTACTCCTTCTTCCTTTGCATAGTTGGCTAATTGTTTGTGACTGTGACTATCACAGTCCTTTGAAATATGGCCAAATCGATTGCATCTTCCACATCTTGGTTTTCCTTTGTGCCTGCACAATCCATGATGATGCTTCTGGCAGACCTGACACTGTGGTTTTACACCTGCTTGACTGCTCCCCTCAACAGTGTTATTCCAGCTTGAATTGTTGTAGCTATTCAGGTTTCTGTTTGGAGTCCAATTTGATCCCCTCCTGTCTTGTGATTGCCATTTTTTAGTAGATCTGCCTTGGAAACCCTTATGTGAGCTGTAGGCTTGATTGTTTCCAACCTTTAAACTGCTAAAGGTTTTTTCTGTTCCTGTTAACTTGTCCCTTTCTTCATGCAGATCCTCCCTCTTATCATAAACTTTGACAGATGCAATGACCTCTTCTGCTCTTAGAACATCAAGGTCTCGTGTCTCTTCAATGATAGACACGATGGACTTATATCTTCTGCTTAAACTCATTTGCAATTTTTGCACAATTCTGGTTTCTGATACATCTTCTCCTAATGATTTCAGATTATTCACAGTTGCAAAGAATTTTGCTAGATAACCATCTAAACTTTCACCTTCTGACATTCTCATGTATCCAAAATCTGCTCTAATTGCTTGAAGTTTCACAGCTCTAACCTTTTTATCTCCTCTGAATTCTCTGCTCAAAATGTCCCAAGCTCCTTTTGCAGTCTTCTCGTTTCTTATGCGTGGGAAAAGGTCATCTGTTAATGCTCCTTGTATGAGGCTTAATGCCTTTGCATTCTTAATTTTGTTTTCTCTGGAGGTAGTGGATGTTTGCAAAGTGGTTTGCTCAGCATCACTCTCTTCATTTCCTGATCCATCTGCAGCCTCAAGTGATTGTTTAGATTGTATTCCATCTTCTATTATGTCCTATAGATCGAATGCTATGAGGGTTGTCTCCATTTTTACAGCCCAAAAATCATAATTTGTGCCATTGAACTGTGGAGTTCTTAGATCTCCTCCAGCAGAGCTTGATCCTACCATTTTGAGTAAGCAACAGTTTAATCAATCTGTTTTCACAGTTTACGCCCCTCTTAGGAATTAGTTTTAGAGCTCTGATACCATGTTTGATTTTCAGGTTTCTAAAGAAGAGTTTGTAGAAGAGTTTTGCAGAGAAGATGAGAAGAAATTCTTGTATATATTTTCTGTGTCTTTTCCAATGCAAGAATCCTGCTTTTATACACATTACATGTAATTAATAACAGAATCCTAGATTTTAGGAATCAATTCATCTCAACCATTCATCAATTGAGGGCTACGATTCTTACACATGTAAGAAACGGTTTGTAACAGAAATTAACAGAAAAAACTGCTATAACTGCTTTAACTGTTTTTTTAACTGCTGTAACTGCTTTTAACAGAAACTTCTTCCATTACTTCATTCTTCATTCTTCTCGTTATAACCTCAGGCTTTACTTCTGAAGCTTTAAAAACAAGTAACCAGCTTAACTTTCAACAGATATTTCATCATGAATTTTGTAATATGTAAGTTCTTTTTAGGTAACGTATTTTTAGTCTATTCAATAATACTATTATAATTGATCTGATTTGATAATAAACATTACAATGGTAATTAATTTACACAGATAAGTTGTGTACCCATTCCATATGTGTGCTTTTACTGTGAGTTATAAACTACTAAATTCACTTTCTTGGATGTTGTTAGGATTGCAAGATGTGTGCTTTTGCAAATAATTTAGGCTTCCAGATGGGCATCCTTGTGTGCTTGTAAATGCTGGTAGCAAGTGCTGATAAAATATGTACAAATATTTATCTGAAATGGCCCGGGGAGTTGATTTCTGGGAAATAACTTGAAAAAAATGCTTTAACGAAGAAGTAAGATAATAATATTTAAATACTTCAGCTAATTGGTGTGTTACAGAATCTTGAATTATCGACAGTTGATCCTGCAAGCTTTTTTTTCTCATTTGTCAGATATTTGAAATTGTTTTCGTTGCTAGATTCAAAATGGCTGCTGGGAAACATCAAGAACCCTCGTCTTCACGGTCTTCTCCTTGCAAATATCAAGTGTTCTTGGGTTCAGGGGCAAGGACACCCACAAGTACTTTACTGATCGCTCTTCACAGCCCTTGTTCAAGCAGGGATTCACACATTTAGAGACGATGATGAAATTGGGAGAGGAGAAAATATCAAGTCAGCTCCGACAGGCAATACAACAATAAAAAAATATCGATAATTGTGTTCTCCAAAGATTATGCTTCGTCGATGTGGTGCTTCGATGAACTTGTAATGATCATGGAGTGTAAGAGGAATGCTGACTGCATAGTTTTGCCAGTATTCTATGATGTGGATCCATCTGAAGTCGCTGTAGCATTAATATTGGATCATGAAAAGCGTTTCAAGGAGGAGATGGAGCGAGTGAATTGGTGGAGGATTGCTTTGTAGAAAATTGCAGATTTAGGAGGAATGGTTTTAGGAAATGGGTAAGTTGTATTTCTGAATGAAATTACAAATATCATAAGACTAGAATGCTGGTAGTGAACTCTTAATTTTTTCAGGTTTGTAGTAAAGCATTTAGACAATGACTGATATTACCTCTCCAATTTAGAAAAAAACTGTACCACTCCCAACTCAGTGAACATTAAAGAAAAATAAAAATAAAAGAAACTTTTTTTTCTCATTTTCAGATATTTTTGTTCTTAGTTACTTGAAAAAAGCAATGATTTCTACATTATTCCATTTTCGGTTTCAATCATTGACGCACAGCCTGGTTTAATTTCTTTTTTCCAAGATACTAAGATTTTGAAACTTTATAGAGAGACTACTAATTATCATATATTGCATTTTTCTTTTTGATGCAGGCATGAGGCACAGCTTGTCCAATCTATTGTCGACAAGGTCTCAAAGAAATTGGATCGTAAAATATTTCATATCCCCCTTCATTTCATTGGAAGAGATCCTCTAGTAAAAAACATATCAACTTATGGTTGCAAGAATATGGCTCCCACAGTTCTGCCTTTGATATACTCTATGGGATTGGTGGAGTAGGGAAGACAACCATAGCAAATAGTGTTTATAACCAGCAGTTTCATAAGTTTGAAGGTAGGATCTTTCTATCAAATGTTAGAGAATAGTCAAAAGAATCCAATGTTGTAGTTTGCCTACAGAGGCAACTTCTTTCAGATATCCTAAACAATGCTGATGACATACATGATGTTGATGAAGGGATTATATTAAAGACGCGTTATGTTGCAGAAGAAATCTTATTGTTCTTGATGATGTGGACAAATGGGACCACTTCAATGCAATTGTTGGCACGCGAAATTGGCTTCGCCAAGGAAGTAAATCATTGTAAGAACTAGAAATAAGGCTTTGATTGTAGCTGATGGTGAGTGTGTCAAGTGCAAAGATGAACCTCTAGATAACAAAAAATCACTTAATCTTTTGAGTTGGCATGCCTGTGGACAAGCTTACCCAGTTGAAGATTTTATTGAGGAATCTTGGAGAATAGTACATCATTGTAATGGACTTCCATTAGCCCTTTGTGCTATTGGTGCTTCATTTTTTAGTAAAAGCAGAAAAGTATGGGAAAGCGCATTACATGAAATGGAAGTGATTCCAAATTGTCAAGTTCAAAAGGTTCTTGCAAAAAGTTAGAACTCTCCTGATGATGATTATCAGAAGAACTTATTCCTTGATATTGCTTATTTCTTCAATGGAATGGATGAGGATTATGCAGCTAGGACACTTGATGGGTTCGGTATAGATGCAAGATTTAGGATTGACTATCTCATCGATTGATGTCTTGTAGAAATTGTTAAAATAAAATAATAAAAATTTATAAATGCATCAACTCGTAAGAGACATGGGAAGGGAAATTGCTCGTCAAGAATCACCCAAATGTCAAAGAATATGGCATCACATGGAAGCTTTTACAGTTTTGAAAGAAACAAGTGTAAGAGTAACTGGTTCTGTTTTCCTATCTTCATGGTATTTAGGTGTCTTAAAATGTTCATGCTTTTACTTTCTTTTCTCATTTATTTTCAATATTTTGGAAGCATGATGCTGAAAAATTGTGTGGCCTTACCCTGTATATGCATGAATCCGTACAGAAGTTGTCTGTACTGATTCAATGGTTCGCCTGCAACCGCTGCAGGCTTAACTTCTTTCAACAATGTCTTCTTCCTACATTCCTCTCTCAATAGTGGCTTTCTGAGTTTTTCTTGGGGGAACAAGTACAAATTGACCAAACAAGTTTGTTTCTTGTCCTCAGCACGAAACAAATTTTCTCTACATTTTTATAAGTTCTTGATCTCTGTTGCTTATTTTATAAGTTCTGCTTTATTTCAACTCTACATTTTTGTTCTTGTATATCTAGAAACTTTTCCCTTTGCTCATTTTATAAATTCTGCTTTGATGGAACAGATAGAACTTTAGGGCAACAGATTCAATGTTGTCCTTGAATATGATGAAAATGAGATGTTTAGGTGGTTTCACGAGGAGGAAGAACAGGAGTAGCTACTTTAGAAAGAGTATGTAGAGTACTTGCAATTCAAAATATCCTCACCCGCTGCGCACCGGATATGTGGCTTTGATCTATTCACCGAGTCTGGGTTTCTTACCCCTTAATTTTTCGATAGAATTTTTGGCCGAAATGATGTCAATAGCCATCAACTTCTCCTCTTAATTAGATTTTTCTAACTTGATTCTTACTTCAGGATGTCAATAGCCATCAACTTCTGGAATTTATTTTCTAACTTTTTTCTTACTTCACGATGTCAATAGCCGTAACTCCCGGCACCAAAATTTTCCGACTTTCTGCTTCCGATATTAGCCATGGAAAATTCCTCACGCGGAAACGTTCCATACCATAGAGAGAGAGTGGACTTGTAGGGATGACTTGTCTTAAAATTACAATCCACCCTTTCTCTCTCAATTTTAAAACCATTCGCCCATGTCTTGGGCCCAGTTGTAGACTAGTTCTGATTACATAAGGGTGTGTTTGGTATTATGATTTGAAAGTATTTTAGTATATCAAAATAATTTGAAAATATAAAAAACATATTAATTTAAAATAAAAAAATAAAAAAATAATAATTAAAATTTTACTTTAAATTAATATGTTTTTTATGTTTTTGTATCATTTTGATGTGCTAATGTCAAAAATAATTTTTAAAAATAAAAAAAAAATTATTTTAATGTGTTTTGGAATGAAAAACACTTTGAAAAACAACCGCTACCACACTCTCAAACACGCTCCTAAAATAAATTTCAGGTAATTGCGTTATCCAATTAACTTAAATAACTATTTGGGAATGTGGTTGTAGTTGCTTTTTAAAGTGTTTTTCATTTGGAAATGCCTCAAAATGATATTTTTTTTTTATTTTTAAAAAATTATTTTTGATATCAGCGCATCAAAATGATTTGAAACACTAAAACAATATTAATTTAAAGCAAGGAAAAAAAGAAAAAAAAATTCAAATTTTTTCAGAAATGCTTTTGAAACACAAAAACAAACATGATCTTAAGTCAATTATTTTATTTTTTGTTTTAAAATAAATTATTTGATGTTGATCTGATTGAATTTCATTCGGAGTTAGCAAGACTTAGTTAAATTAATATTTTTTTTATTTAAATTTAAATTTAAATTTTATTTATAAAAAATCTGATTCAGGAGTTTTTTATATCCGAGAACAAACTATTAAAGACCTCAAATTCCATAAATCTTAAATTCTAAATAAACAAGAAATTAAATTATTTAAATGAAATACTAATCTAAAAATTATACTGGTTGACTAATTTATTTAATTTAACCAATTGCTTTGTTTTTCAATTAATTCTTCATAAATCTACTTTACTTTCAACATATTCAAATGATGCAACAAGAATTACAGGGCCCGGTAAACTTTCCAAGTCAGATATGAAGAGCCTTATCCTCCACGTGCCTTTATCTTACTGGTGGGTGAAGTAAGAAGAACCGTGTGAGTTGATGGGAGGGATTATGTGTTGTGTGTGTGTCTAATGTCCCTTTTGGTAATTATAGCAAGAATTACAGGCCCTAGTAAACGCGTGATAAATGATTTGAGCAAATTAAATAAAAAAAGGGTCCTCACGCGGGAAATGGTCCATACCACAACGACTTGTAAGGCTGACTTGAAAGCATAAAATTGATGAACTGATAAGAGAACATCAGCGAAGGGAAAGTGAAGATTGCAGGTACTCTCTCTCTCTTATCTCTTTTAGTATTATGTTATATTGTGGAATGTAACTCTGCTGTAAGTGAGAATCACTTAAATTAATTCACTGTTAGAAACTAATTATTGATGATCTCATCAACCGATTTTGTTGGTTCAGCATAGAGATTTATCATATTGTGGAATGTACAGATATTTTTCTGAAAGGGCATGGAGGATTTGATTGCTGGGAAATAACTTGAAAACTGTTTTAAAGATAAAGTAAGATAATAATATATGAATACTTCAGCTTATTGGTGTGCTGTCGATCTTGAACTCTCGACATCAATCCTGCAACTCGTTTTATTTTGTTCAGATCTTTGAAAAGTCTTATCTTTGCTAGACTCGAAATGGCTGCTGGGAAATATCAAGAATCCTACTCTTCACGATTTTCTAATTGTAAATATCAAGTGTTCTTGAGTTTTAGAGGTGAAGACACCCGCAAGAACTTTACCGATCACCTCTACAAGGCCCTGGTTGATGCAGGGTTTCACACATTTAGAGATGATGATGAAATTCGGAGAGGAAAGAATATAGAGCTGGAGCTCCAGAAGGCAATACAACAATCAAAAATAGCGATAATCGTGTTCTCCAAAAACTATGCTTGGTCGAGATGGTGCCTCGATGAACTTGTAATGATCATGGAACGTAAGAGGAATGCTGACTGCATAGTTTTCCCAGTATTCTATCATGTAGATCCATCTGAAGTCAGAAATCAAACTGGGAGCTTCGCTGCAGCATTTGTGGAACATGAAAAGCACTACAAGGAGGAGATGGAGCGGGTGAATGGGTGGAGGATTGCTTTGAAGGAAGTTGCAAATTTAGCTGGAATGGATTTAGGAGATGGGTAAGTTATATCTCTTGATGAAACTATACATTGCATAAGACTAGAATGCTGGTCGTGAACTCTTGATTTCTTTCGGTTAAGTGTACTGATAAGAAAACATATAAGAAAAATAAAATAAAATACTTATAATTTCTTCTTCTTCTTCTTCTTTTTCGATCATGATTTGGTTTTAATAGGTGGTGATCATAACACACCTACAAATTTAACTATCAATCATGGACACGCAACCCGGTTTAATTTCTTAGTTAAATGTTGTTTATTTCTATCCTTTATAGAGAGGCTACTAATTATCCCACGTTGTATTTTACTTTTTGATGTAGGTACGAGGCACCGTTTGTCCAATCTATTGTGGAGAATGTCTCAAAGAATTTGGATCCAAAAATATTTTATGTCCCCCTTCATTTCATTGGAAGAGATGCTCGAGTACAAGATATCAACTCATTGTTGCAAGATGGATCCCATGGTGCTGCCATTGCTTTACTCTATGGAATTGGTGGAGTTGGAAAGACAGCCATAGCTAAGAGTGTTTTTAACCAGAACTATTATAAATTTGAAGGAAAGAGCTTTCTATCAAATTTTAGGTCAAAGGATATAGTTTGCCTACAGAGGCAACTTCTTTTCGACATCCTAAACAAGACTGTCGAGATAAATGATGAAGATGAAGGAATTCTGAAGATTAAGGATGCATTATGTTGCAGAAGAACTCTTATTATTCTAGATGATGTGGACAAAAGGGACCAATTCAATAAAATCATTGTCATGCAAAATTTGCTTTGTAAAGGAAGTAAAATCATTGTAACAACCAGAAATAAGGGTCTGTTTTCAGCTAATGATATTCAGTGGATCCGGTACAAAGTTGAACTGCTAGATGATGAAAAATCACTTGAGCTTTTTGTTGGAAATTTGGCAGAAATAGAGAACAGAAATTGAAGGGTTTAGGCTGCACACTCTCTAATTTGGTAGAATACAATACATATGAAAATGGTACTCTCACTCCTTTTTCATTATGAGATTCATACAATATATAGACATTAATAGTTGCGACTCTTCAATACTAATAGTTGTAACTCTTCAATACTAATAATTGTGATCTTCAATACTAATAGATGCAACTCTTCAATACTAATAATTGTGACTCTTCAATACTAATCTTGATAAATAAGTTTAATAACTAACATTCACCCCTCTTAAACTTGTTTCATCAATCTTCACGATTCCAAGCTTCTTCTGCAGATAACAAAAAACTTCAGTCTTCAATGGCTTTGTAAAAATATCAGCAATCTGTTCATGAGTGTTGACATGAACTAACTCCACATCGCCTTCTTTTATGTGCTCTCTAATAAAATGAAATCGAGTATCAATATGCTTTGAACGTTCATGATGCACTGGATTCTTTGCAAGAGCTATAGCAGACTTGTTATCAACGAAAATTCTTGTGGCTTCACTCTGTTTCTGTTGCAGATCTTCCATCAATTTCCTTAGCCATATTGCATGACACACGCATGATGCAGCAGCAATGTATTCTGCTTCACATGTGGATAATGCAACAATAGATTGTTTCTTGGATGTCCATGTGAATGTTGTTTCTCCCATGAAAAATATGAATTCAGTTGTGCTTTTCCTGTCTTCCAAGCTTCCTGCCCAATCACTATCACTATAACCTGTGATTTTGAAATTCTGTGATGATGAATAACATAATCCATAGTTTAATGTTCCTTTAATAAACCGAAGGATCCTCTTTGCTGCCTTCAAATGTGAACTCCTTGGTCTCTCCATGTATCTGCTAACCAAACCAACTCCAAACAGAATGTCTGGTCTAGTACAAGTTAGATAACGCAAACACCCCACAATACTTTTGTAATATGTAGGATTAACTAAATCTCCTTCTCCTTCTTTAGTTAACCTCGTTCCATACTCAACTGGATTGTCTGCTGGATCACAATCTTCCATAGCAAATTTCTTTAACACTTCTGTTGCATACTTGGCTTGAGAAACGAAAATTCCATTACTGCATTGCTTCACTTCTAATCCCAGAAAATATGCTAGAAGACCTAAGTCTGTCATCTCAAATTCCTTTACCATGGATTGCTTGAAATCTTGAATCATTGTAGGATCATTCCCTGTGAACAGAATATCATCCACGTATAAGCAAACAAACATTATTCTATCATGCAAGTTTTTCTTCACATATAATGCATGTTCATACGGGCATTTTGTAAACCCCTTCTGAGAAAGATAGCCATCAATTCTTGAGTTCCATGCTCTTGGTGCTTGTTTGAGTCCGTAAAGGGCTTTCTTCAATCTGCACACCTTTTCTTCTTCTTCTTTTACTACAAAACCAGCTGGTTGCTCAACATATACTTCCTCTTCAAGATTGCCATTCAAGAATGCTGATTTTACGTCCATCTGAAATATCTTCCATTGTTTCTGAGCAGCCAATGAAATCACCAATCTCACAGTTTCCATTCTTGCTACTGGAGCAAAAACATCTTCATAATCTACTCCATAGCGTTGCTTGTACCCTTTTGCAACTAATCTGGCTTTATGTTTTTCAATTTCTCCTTCAGCATTCTTCTTTGTCTTGAAGATCCATTTTACTCCGATTGCATTGTGACCTTCAGGAAGTGTTGTCAGCTCCCATGTATTGTTCTTCTGAATGGAATTGATCTCCTCCTTCATTGCTTTCTTCCACTTGTCTTCCTGATATGCTTCTTCAAATGTTATGGGATCATTTCCTGAAAACAAACACAACATGTTGACATCATCAAGGTTCATTCTCTCTGTCGCGTCATAGACTTCTTGTATGCTCTTTGTTTTTCTTGCTGAACTTGAAGGACTAGCGGGGCTGCTAGTTGATGGGGCTGGATTGATTATGATTTCTTCTTCATCATTCTGCATTTGTTCTTCTTCTACAACCAATTTCTGCAGTTGTTCCTCAGTACTCCAGTTCCATTCTTGCTCTTCATCAAATCTCACATCTCTTGACATGATCACCTTTTTTGTTACTGGATTGAACAATTTGTAACCATACGAATTTTCTCCATATCCTAGCAGTATGCATTTCTGACTTTTATCTTCAAGCTTGGTTCGTTTTTCATCTTGAATTTTGGCATAAGCTGTGCTGCCAAAAATCCTTAAGTGATCAACTCTCGGTTTCTTCATGCTCCAGGCTTCTTCTGGTGTAAGCATATGCAACCTCTTTGTTGTAAATCTGTTCAACAAATACACAGCACACACAACTGCATCTCCCCAAAATTCTTTAGGACAATTCTTTTCTTTTAACATACATCTAACCATGTTCATAATAGTCCTATTTTTCCTCTCCGATACTCCATTCTGTTGTGGAGTCTGTGGCATTGTGAGCTGATGTGCTATACCATTCTCTTTACAATAATAATCAAAAGCATGAGACACATACTCTCCTCCCCTATCAGTTCTCAGATTTTTCAGCTTGCATTCACTTTGCTTTTCTACTAGATTTTTAAATTCCTTAAACTTGCTCAGCACTTCTTTTTTTTCTTTCAACACATATACCCATGTTTTTCCACTAAAATCATCAGTGAATGTAAGGAAATACCTGTTTCCCCCTATTGTTGTAGGTGTAATTGGCCTACACACATCTGAATACACCAATTCCAGAGGCTGAGATGCTCTAGAACTCTTCTTTGGGAAGGATTTTCGGTGCTGCTTTCCCATCACACACACTTCACACAAATCGTTTGTGTGTTCGAGCTGTGGTATTCCCAGAACCATCCTGTGTTTCTCCATCATCATTAATGATCCACAATTCAGATGTCCATAACGCAAATGCCACAAGTTCGTCAGATTTGAACTTTCTGCCTTGAAACAGTTTGACATACACACATTTACGTCAAGAGGAAACATCCTGTTTTTGGTCATCTTGACTGAGGCAATTAAAGCTCCAGATTCATCAAAAATCTTCAAGTTCTTATTCTTCATCTGCACTTCAAAATCTTGCTCCAGAAATTGTCCCAGACTTAAGATGTTACTCTTCATGTCTGGAACGTAAAATACTTCTGTTATGAATTTCTGCTCACCATTCTTGAGTTGTATAAGAATTCGGCCTCTTCCTTCAACAGGTATTTGAGAAAGATCTCCAAAAGTGATTTTTCCTTTGTAACTCTCATCAATATCTGCAAATGCTTCCTTCATGCCACACATATGATTTGATGCTCCTGTGTCTAGATACCAGGTACTAGATCTGCTATCATCAAATTTTCCACATGCCAGCAGCAGTGCAGGTTCTTCTGAATCACTTACCTTCTCAGCAAAATTAACAACTTTGTCTTCAAATCTGTATTGTGAACAGTCAGAGGCGAAATGACCATATTCCTTGCAATTATAACATTGCACGCCTGTATTGTTATTTCTCCAGTTTGAGTATCCTCCACGACTTCTTCCTCTGAATCTGCCTCTGCCTCTGCCATTGAAATTCTGATTTCGTGCACCATGAAATTCTTGATTTCTATATGATCTTCCTCCTCTTCCTCTTCTATGAAAAAATCTGCCTCTCTGGAATGCTCCTCTGTTGGATTCATTGGAATTCTTCAAAGTTATCTGTGTCTGCAGAGCATGTTCAAGTGTTCTTCCTTCTCCTCTTCTGTCAATTTTCTGCTCATGGGCTTGCAGTGATCCCATTAACTCTTCTACTATCAACTCTTCTAAATCTTTTGATTCTTCAATTGCTACAACCACATGGTCAAACTTTGAATCCAGTGATCTCAAAATTTTCTCCATCACACGAACATCATCAATATTTTCACCATTCCTTCTCATCTGGTGAACCAAAGTGATTACTTTTGTAAAGTAATCTGAGATTGTCTCATTGCCTTCTTTGTTCAGCTTCTCAAAATCTCCTCTCTGAGATTGTAGCCGAACTCTTTTTGTTTTTTCAACTCCACTATAAGTTTTACTAAGCATTTCCCATGCTTCCTTTGATGTCTTTGCTGGTGCCACCATCTCAAGGGTTGCTTCATCAAGCCCTTGATAAATTGTGAATAACGCCTTGTTGTCTTTCTTTCTTGATTCTCTCAGTACTTGTCTCTCTGCATTGCTCATCACAGCGTCTTCTCTTGGTTCAGTATAACCATCTTCAACCAGCTCCCATAACTCTTGTGATCTAAGTAGTGCTTTGTATTGGATGCACCACAAATCATAGTTTTGTTTGGTAAGGCGAGGAACATGAAATTGGGAATTGTTGTTGTTGGAAGTCATGTTGTCTCTCGGGCTCTGATACCAATTTTGTTGGAAATTTGGCAGAAATAGAGAACAGATATTGAAGGGTTTAGGCTGCACACTCTCTAATTTGGTAGAATACAATACATATGAAAATGGTACTCTCACTCCTTTTTCATTATGAGATTCATACAATATATAGACATTAATAGTTGCGACTCTTCAATACTAATAGTTGTAACTCTTCAATACTAATAATTGTGATCTTCAATACTAATAGATGCAACTCTTCAATACTAATAATTGTGACTCTTCAATACTAATCTTGATAAATAAGTTTAATAACTAACACTTTTCAGTTGGAATGCCTTTGGACAAGCTAACCCTGTTGATGGTTTTGTGGAAGACTCTTGGAGAATAGTACATCATTGTAATGGACTTCCATTAGCTCTTGGAGTTATTGGCTCTTCATTGTCCGGAAAAGGAAGAGAAATATGGGAAAGCGCATTAAAACAAATGGAAATGATTCCTAATTTTGATGTTCAAAAGGTTCTTCAAATAAGTTACGACTTTCTTGATGGTGATTATCCGAAGAACTTATTCCTTGATATCGCATGTTTCTTCAATGGAATGGATGTGGATGATGCAGTTAGGATACTGGATGGGCTCGATAAAGGTGCAAGATTTGGGATTGACAATCTCATCGATAGATGTCTTGTTGAAATCAACAGTGATCGAAGGTTGTGGATGCATCAACTAGTAAGAGATATGGGTAGGGAAATTGCTCGTCAAGAATCACCCAAATGTCAAAGAATATGGCATCATGGGGATGCTTTTACAGTTTTGAAAGGAACTACTGTAAGTAGTTGAATTTTTTTAAATGTCTACTTAAATGGTTTGTGGTGCCTTGACATATTCATTCATCTACTTTCCTTTCTCATGTACTTTTAATATTCTTATGCAGGATGCTGAAAAATTGCGTGGCCTTACCATTGATATGCATGCATTAATGGAAGATCATTATGCAGAAGTTGTCTGTACTGATTCAATGGTTTGTCGCAAGCGCCGCAGGCTTAACTTCATTCAACAATGGCTTTCCGATTTTTCCGATGGGGGGAAATTACAAACTGGCCAAACAAGTTTGTTTCCCATCCTCAGCACGGATGCTTTTAGAAAGATGCCAGATATAAAATTTCTCCAACTAAACTACACTAAATTTCATGGAAGTTTTGAGCACTTTCCCAAGAATTTGATATGGTTATGTTGGCATGGATTGTCTTGGAGCTCCATACCAAATCACATATGCTTGGAGAAGCTGGTGGTTCTTGATCTATCCAGAAGCTGTCTAGTTGATGCTTGGAAGGGCAAACCGGTATGATCAAGTCTCTTTATAGCTATCTCTCTCGTTTTCAATTGATAACAACTAAATTCATGTATTTTCACAGTTTCTTCCAAAATTGAAAATTCTTGATCTCCGTCACTCTCGTGATCTCATTAGAACCCCAGACTTCTCGGGTCTCCCAGCCCTTGAAAAGCTAATACTTGAAGACTGCATCCGTTTGGTTCAAATTCACGAATCTATTGGTGATTTACAAAGATTGTTGATCTTAAATCTAAGAAATTGTACAAGTCTTATGGAGCTTCCAGAAGAAATGAGTAGATTGAATTCACTTCAAGAGCTGGTTTTAGATGGTTGCTCAAATCTTAACAGCCTGAATATGGAGCTAGAGCATCATCAGGGACGCAAGTTGCTTCAAAGTGATGGAATTGTTGCAAGTACATCATTCATTTCATCTCTTTCATTGAAGCTATTCTTTCCCTCTAGGTTTTCAACGAGAAAAATGTTGAGATTTACCTCGTTTTCACTGCCACGCTTCTTGGAGAGTCTAGATTTAAGTGGAACTTCAATTCGTTTTCTTCCGGAAAGCATCAAGGATCTTGGTCTACTCAGACACCTATACTTAAAAAATTGCAAAATGCTTCAGGGACTCCCAGTGCTTCCATCCTATTTAGATTCGTTAGATATGTCCTTTTGCTATTCACTGCAAAGACCTGCAAATCCAGATCACTTAGTCAAGTTCCAAGATCGGATAAAGCAAGAATTAATCCAAAAGTTTGAGTCTCGCGTGTTCAGAATAATGGAAACTGTTAGTGCTCAAATACAGATATCGAGATTTCAGGTCCTCCCTCATCCATTTTATTGTTTTGGAAATCTACATTAGAATACTTTTCTTTTTCTCATTTTATAGACATTGTTTTGGTGGTACAGATAATATTTATGGATGGCATATTCAACGTTGTCGTATTTGTATTTGATGAAGATGAGATGTTAAGGAGGTTTGATGAGGAGGAAGAAGAGGATAAATGGCTAATTGAGAATGAGTTTGTAGAGAACTTTTCATTCAAAATATCCTCATCACCTCTTGCGCACCGGATATGTGGCTTTAATCTGTTCTTAAGTTGTGTGACGTCAGCATACCGTGGCTTTAGTTATGTTTATATTGAAATCAGAAACAATACCAGTGGCCAGTCCTTGCGTCGTCAAGTCCATGTCTTTGATATGCGTTTCGAGGATGAGGTTCGTGCAATCCAATCGCTAAGCCACTGGAAATTAGGGGGCGATGATCCTACATTTGATAGTGGTGATGACGTGACAATTTCAATGGTTGTCACGTCAGCTATTCAAATAAGGACCGTTGGTGTACAATGGTTGCATGAAGAGGAAGGAAAGGATGATGATATCCAATCAAAGGATGAAGTTATCAATGCCCACAACAGTAGCGATGATGATGATGATGCAGCACACATACCCAAAGTAGAAATAGCTTCTCGTATTTTTAGAAATTATTATTGTGGTTACCATGGTAAATACAGTGCTCGCAATTTCACTTATTGGAATTTTGCAAAGAAGGGTGTATTATTTCAACCGTAAGGGGGTTTTGTATCTCTAGTAATCTTCCTCCTTTCTTTGTCTAGCATGAGATATTTTATTTATAAATATTTGTAAGGGCTTTCATATTCAAAAATGTAATATGATATTATTTTATTAATTTGTATTTATAATAAGACATATTAAATATCTTATTTTATATGTTAACCTTTTATTGACCAAAATATATGTAAATGTTCATTTTTTTTCATGTTATTTTATCTATTTTATTTCATCTTTTTATGTAAAAATAAAATAAAAATAACACATGATAAAATTTAATTAGAAAATTTTTTTTGTTTCTATATATATCCTCTCGTAACACGTTTACTTTTAATAAAAAATAAATAAGCATGTTTGACTAAGAGGATTTTATAATTTGAATCTATTTTATTTTAATTAAAAATTGAATTGATTTTATTGAATTTTCACAATAAATTAATATAGATATTTTTATTGTAAAAATAAAATATAATAATCATCAAAATTAGAAATTTAAAAATTAATTTTGATTGAAAATTATCAAATTAAAAAATAGAATTAAAATTCAATAACAAAAGTGGAAATCGTAAAATTTTCTATGAGACTCTTTCTTTTCATAAAAAAAACAGTTACTTTGAGATCTTGGTTTGAAAGTCTTGTTATCCTGAATCAAAAGACGCAATCTGTTCATGATTTCGATTAATGATCGATGCAATTGAATCAGTTTTCATACACCAGCACTGCACTGGCACCTATGACCTCAAACATTATGACCCTTTTTTTATCAACATTATGAGGATCTTGGAATGTGTTTTCATTTCCCTGGTTTTTGACAGCAACAGTTGTTCTAGGAGACGCGAGAGCCACAAAGTTCTAACCACTTGGACTTTTTAATGGGTGGCTGTTGTAGCTATATCATGGCATGCTCTGTTGATTTTCCCAACCCATTCTCCTGATGCAAGATCAAGTGCTAAAAGTATTCCAGGTTTAAATCTTCAAGAAATTGCTGAGTATGTCTGAGGAGAAATAGACCGCAACCTCATCTTGTAGAGAATGACCAACGCCACAGAGCTATGGTTTTGTGTAGACCCTCACAAACCCATCTTTGCTTCTTTTTTAAGAACTGAGTGGAGGAGGCGGTGGGAGTGGCCCGATGGCAGTGATGGAGGTATTAAAAGCTCGACCTGTGTTGTTGCACATACACAAGGTTACCTTCTGTAGAATTTCAAACTTCTGCAATAACAGTCCTATAAGCTCTTTATTATCTGGGTAACCGCATGGCATTCTCTTGCTATAGGGAGGGTTTTTTTGTACAAAAAAAGAATAAGGAGGAATGATGAGAAACAGAAGAGCAAGAAGGGACGAAGATAAAAACAGAGAACATGGGGGAACGAAGGAGAAGACTAAAAAATACAGGGGGTGAGAAGGAACGAGTGATGAGAAACAGAACCAGGGAAGACAAACGAGCCTAACACAGAGACGAAAACGAGAAAACACAGAGGAGGGAGCTTCCATTCAACCAGCAGCACCTCACGCCTTCATCACCATCGTCTTCATCCTGAGCAGAAAACCCAGAGAGAAAGCAAAAGGAAAGAACCAGTCAGAGTAAAGAAAGCGAAAGGAGGAACAGAGGAAGTATTACATAAAGCATCAAAAAGTACGAAGTCAACAGATGTTCTGCAAGATGACACTACCTCAAGACAACTAAAGTAATATCCAGAATCAGAGCTCTGCAAATTAATGAAAATTATCAATGAGGACATTACCATCCCCATTTGCTGTTCTCTCCAGCTGATCATCATCCCCTTGTTGCTACTAACCATTTTCCAAGACTGTGAATTCCACAAGCCCATTTGATGTTTTCTCTAAAACAACTAAAAAACGCTTGAGTTCTCTTCCAATTTTCCGATGAGCCAAGTCAACGGGAAACCTCACATACTCTTTTGACAACAGAATCCTATTACTATCACACCATGGAACCTCCATTCTTATAGAAACCCCACTCAGTAACCCTCTTGCCATCAGCACTTGCAATCCCTGATTCCCTAAACCCACACTCTATAGCCAAAGACACCAAACATTGTGCAGCTTCAATGTCCCTCCACTCCACAGCAATACTCAATGGCTCAAAACGGAACACCAGTCGGTAGCCGACCCAGTAGCTGATTCAGAATCATGATCCTCCACGTGCCTTTTTCTTATTGGTGGGTGGTATTGATGCTGGTTTTGGATGCGAGAGGATAGAGATACGACCAGAGCAGGCGCACAGCGAGAGTGGATGAGTTGGATCATGCGGGTGTCTAATGTCCCTTTTGGTAACTATACCTCGCATTCCTATATAATAAAATATTTTATTTATAATATTGTGCTCATAGTTTTAAAACCTAACCTGATCGGTGATCGATTTGGTCTAATAATCAAGTTACGGGTTAGATAAATTAACTCAAATTAACCCGGGTCAATAAAAAAAAATTAATAAAAAAAATTTACAATGTCCATGTTTGGTCACTGTCATGTCTTACACGAAAAGACTTAAAGCTAAAATCCATCATCCTTTCTTGCATGGTCTTATCTCTATATGTCACTCCCAAATAAATCCAGCAGAGCCCCTTTCCTAGCTGGAATTCAACAATCCACCATCCCCCGACCTCAACAATTGCAAACCTAGTCAATAACAGCAGTTTTCACAACAGCCACGTAGCAGCTCCACCACCACCACTCTACATTCTCTATCGATTACAGTCCTTTTATCACTAAATCACAACATCTATTGCCCTTCTCACGCCACCCAAATCCTCTCCCCATAGTGGCCTTTACCAGCAATTCACAAAAAAACCCGAGCGACCAGCCACCACTTTAAACTGATAGTCTCTCCACCATGACCCTTCTCCTCCACCTCTCAGCTTTTTTACACACAAATACTCGACAGTCTCTTTCCACCATGCTGCTCGCTCCCCTCCCCTCTAATCTATTCTTATAAAGGCTTGAGAGAATTGTAACTAAGTTATAAGATAAATGAAGAAAACCAACAATACGGTCGCTGAGTTATAAAGCAACAAACAGCACAACCACTTGAATCTATAAAGAACAAAAAAAAAAGGAAGGTAGTCGGGCCTTAGCCGGGTTTACCTGGGTCGACTGGGTTCCGGGTTGACTCTTTAAGTCGATCGGATTTTGTCGGGCCAACTCCTCGGCGCATTTTTACTTAGACTCGGACTGGTTCCAGGCCCGGGTCAGCTAGGTCCCGAGTTGACCTGCCGGGTTGGTCCAGGTTTTAAAACTATGATCGTGCCGCATAGACTTGAAGGGTTGTCTTAAAATTTTGGAGCAGAACTGCTTAGATTACTGATACCGAACAACAACCACAACTTAAGAGAGAAGGGAAAGGGAAACTTGCAGGTACTCTCTCTTTCTTATCTCCTGTTTACTTTGGTTCCAGCTGCTGTCTTGTTTTCTTTGTTGATGATCACTTAGATTGAACCACTGTTAGTGACTACTTGTTTATCATCTCATCTTATCATGCCACTCAAGAAATTATAAACTAACAAATTCACCTCCGTACTTATGTAAGAGAATATGCTGAGGTTCTCATGAGGAAAAACAATATTTAGAAAATAATGTGTTGTTTCTATTAGCGTCAGTTGTTATTGAGAATCTTAGTGGTAAGACCTATAACAAGATGATTCATATAAAAGAATTATGTTAGAGACTCATGATGAGATGATCTGTATACTGGTGTTGTGTTAAGAACTCCAAATGAGATGGTTTATATAAAATTATTGTGTTAAGGATCCAAATGTGATGACCTACACATAAAAGATATTTGTGGAGAACGATTGCTAATCAAGGTCCGAACTTAAAAGACAAGTTTCTTCCAACATGAGAAGACTAACATGAATTTTTTTTTAGAAAAATAAATATTTTTCTTAGTTAATTTTATTTTTTTCTATTTCTATTTTCCTATTAAATATTATCAGGCTTTTCTAGTTTTTCTATTTGAATGAAATATTTTTTTCTATTTCTATTTTTATATTTAATGCTAATATGGTTTTTTTAGTATTTCTATATAAAGGGTTGTAATAACTTTTGATTAGTGGAGACTTAGATGAAAAAATAAATATTTTGGACGTCTCTCAATAATTATGGTGTTCTGGGTCTTTGAGGGTTTTAACTTATAACAAAACCTATTATTCTCTGTACCTGTCTATGTTAGTTAATATTAGAGTCTAATGATTCATGGTGGTTTTGGTTGGATGTCGTAGATGACCTGTATCAGAGCTCAATGATTTCTTATGGTTAATTGCTATGTGTTGTTGAATAACCATGGCTAAAACAGGTTGCAGAACAAGACGTAGTTGTGTAGGAGGGGATGATAAGGTTTCCCGTAGAAAAAAATACATTAAGGAATTAATGTGATGTTTCTATATACTTTGGTTGTTGTTATTGAAAATCCTAGTGGTAGGACCAATGATGGGGTAACCCACATAAAAGTTGTGTTAGAGATTTAGGAAGAGATGACTAAGATAAAAGTATTGTATTAGGGATCTATAATGAGGTGACACTAAAAAAATATTGTGTTACACAAAGGATATTCATGGAGGATGATTGTTGACCGAGGTTTGAACACAAAGATAAGTTCTTTTCAACCCCGAAAGACTGATGGAAGAGTTTTTTAGGAATATATATATATATATATATATATATATATATATATATATATATATATGTCTTTGTAATTTTTTTTTTAATTTTTAGCTTCCTAGTCAATATTAAAATACTCGCTCTCATTGGTTTTTCTAGTTTTTTTTATTTATAATTTGAATGGAATAATTTTTCTATTTTTATTTTCTTATTCAATATTAATAGGGTTATTTAGTATTTATATATAAAGGGTTGTAATAGATTTTGGCGAGTGGAAATTTTGATGAATAAAAATTGAATATTTTTAAGGGTTTTGATGTATAAACAAACCCTATTATCATTCGCTCTCATATGTGTCACAATCAACACGGTCAAACTCTAGCTTCTTTGTATTTTTTTAATATCAAAATGATATATATATATATATATATTTTAATTTTGAAATGATATTATTTTAGATTGATTTGTGTTAATCGCATAACCTGTGACCAATGCGTTGGCCCGAATCATAGGTAAGGTCGAGTTTAATAACTTTTGTTTTCATAAGATAAATTAAGTTCATTTAGACTATTTGCATCAGTTTTAAGAAATTAAGAAAAATCATAGCGTGATTGAGGTTAATTCTTAGTTTTAATGATAAAATAATTCCGACACTATAATTTTCATATACCGATATTAATTCTTTCTTCAATCACGTCTTCAACAAACCATTTATATGCATATATAGATTGATGTATATCATAAAAGTTTATTTACAAGAAAATTTTTTGAATTTGAATTTTGAGTATGATAGCTACATGAAATCTACTTACCGTCTTAGTAAAAGATTATTATTTAATAACTAGGTTATTTCCCACGCTAAGCTATGACTTGGATCAAAATTATTTTGAATATAAAAAAATAATATCCTAGTTGTGAGGAATTTTTTATCATGAAACTAGTTCAATAGATCAAATTTAAAAACTCTCGATTTGATTTTTTAGTCTAAATTTCAAATTAAATATATAATGTTGTAGTTATTTCAATATCACCTAATCTCTTGTCGGGTGAAGAATAACAAATCAAAGAATAGAAAATAATAAATGACAAAAAAATATAATTTGATTTTTTAAAAAATAAAGGTTGATATAAAAACATGTTAGATCGTAACCCTGGTGAAGCAATAAAGAGATTTACATCCACTGCTTCCTGCATGATGTTTGGTTCTGTGGTATAAAGAACATGTGGTATCCTAACTACTGCTTTGAAAATCCAAAGTACATAATTCCTACAGCTAAACCCGAAATTGGGCTTATGCTGAATTATTAGGACTCGTTTACATGCTATACATCTAGATATGACTGTTGATAATAACCTTACATGCAGAGATATACCTATGGTTTGTGTTATATAACATTGAAATTATAATTCCTTTGTCAATCTTTGTAACATGTATCCAATTGAGGCTTCTACGGGCTCATAATAGAACCTTGAATTTTCTGTTTTGCAAAACTAGCTAGAGCCTTCCTTTGATTCGTGACGCTTTCGGTGTATCCTGCCAGAAGTGGAAGACTACCTTGTTCTCCCTTTTTACTTGCTTGTCCTCGAATTATCTGTCGGTGATTCCTCGACAAAGATGGTTAGTTGGTTACCTTTGATGCTCATGATCGCTCTGCTTGTTGACACACATTTGTAATCTCTCTTCTAGACATGCTGAATACAGCAAGAGCAAACATGAGTACCGAGGAAAAGGAAAGAACAAATGAAGACGCAACTTAACATAATGATCTCCTCGTATGGCCAAAATCAGTTCAAATTAAAGAGACAGTACTGAGAGGACAACGGTGCTCATGGTAAGAGAAGCCAAAATCACCCAACTGATTAACAAATCAAGACGGTCATTAAACAATTTGATCACTTCTCTGTTACTGTCTCATGGTGGGTGCACATGTTTACCCAATTACATGTGCTGAATTGTTAAGTGGGGAGAATTTTTTCAGTTGCCTTGATGGAAGGCAAAATTGGGACACTCTAGACACCCGATCATGTGAACAATTAGAGGTGTAGAGTGGAAACTGATTAAGACCAATCTTGACGAATCTAAGAACTGGTAGTCTCGCCAGATGTTGAGAAATCATGTATTAAACCAGTATATTCCAGATCACTTGTAAAGGAAAGCCGCAACAAAGCTAGCAAATGGTTGTATATACGGAAAGACAGTATGATGGATAGATATGGCCTAAGAAGTTCTGGCTAGGAGATTGGGTTTTAAGCGGGACCAGTGTGACCCCTCCAATCTTTCCTGGGAACTTGCTTAGTGGAAGGATTATCCATACGGTACTATTTTCGTATATATAGCAGTTTGTAATGAAACGGTTGAAGACTAGCAGGATGACGGCACAAGGGAACAGTTGGGTTTCGTATGTTCAAGGATCTGATGGAGTGATGATTTCTCCAAAAAAGTTAGATTCGGTGACTGTGATTTCTCGAGGGTAGAATTGATGAAGACCCTGATAATGGAAGAGAAATACAAGGGAATAAAGATTGACACCCTATTTTGACTTGGACAGATGTTGTGACAGGATGAGCTGCTATCAAACATAAGCAAGGAATATGGAGAAATCTGGAGAACATAAATTGCACGAGGGCACACGGAGATTGTGCAGGAGTACCCGTGATTCAACGAGGTACTGTAATGAGACAACAGGTGCAAGGAGAAGAAGAGTTCCCAGATGAAGCTCAGAGTATAGACTATGTAGAAGTTGGACAACAGGAAGTCTCTTGTGCTCTTGATGAAGACAAAAGGCGAAGACCTTTCCAATGCATGCAAGGATGGAAAGAGAGCTGTTGTAGAAGCACCTAATTGAGGAGGTGCAAATGCCTGCGATAAAAGGCGACCGTCTACTATGAAAGGCGAAGACACCAAAAAGAGTTGGTGTAGGTGGAGCTGTCAAGCAGAAAGGCACAGAAGCTCCAAACATAGAAATCGAGGTGGAGGATTGCAAGGAGTATACCGTAAGTTTCTTTTTCTATATAATCAGTGGCAGTTATCTCTTCCATAGTCCACATGGTGGTAGAGACTTTTGGAGCCACTTTGAAGCATCTCAACTAAAGGAGGATGCGACCACCTATGAAAGGTGAAGACACCTTAGATGGAAGGTGTGTGGGCCATGATAGGAGCCCATATCAGACCGCCCCACGACAACGGGCGAAGACACCTTAAAGAAGGTGTGTGGGCCGTGATTGTGCCATCACAACTATTTTCGTATATATAGCAGTTTGAAATGAAATGGTTGAAGACTAGCAAGACGACGACACAAGGGAACAATTGGGTTCCGTATGTTCAAGGATCTGATGGAGTGGTGATTTCTCCAAAGAAAGATTTGGTGACTGTTTTTTCTCGATGGTAGAAAGCCCGGATCAGACCGCCCCATGACAACGGGCGAAGACACCTTAGAGAAGGTGTGTGGGTCGTGATAGGAGCCCCGGATCAGACCGCCCCATGACAACAGGCGAAGACACCTTAGAGAAGGTGTGAGGGTCGTGATAGGAGCCCCATTTCAGATCGCCGCATGACGACGAGCGGAGACACCTGAGGAGAAGATGTGTGGGCCAAGATATGAGCCCAGTTCAGAACGCCCCAGAGCCAATGTGATGGCTAGATATGAGTGGACAGGTGTATAGCCAATGAAGTGGCTATGATGAGTATGAAGACAAATGCAGGATTGACTTTTATGGATATTGCCCCCATGCTAAAGATCAATGAGTTAAAAGACATTTTCCTTGGACAATAAGTGGGTGACTTGTGGAGCATTAAGACGCGACTGCTAGGAATGAGCAGTAGGCATGCGCAGGTTCCGGGAACAAGTTGACTCTTGTCAAGGTGGTGAGCTCGGTGAAGGCATTGTAATACTCAAAGTATCAAGACATATATGGATCAAACTTTAATGGGCTATCCCCATAGGTAAAGGTGGAAAGCTACCTGGACTCTTGAGACTAAGAGCGAGAGACTCATGGAGAAGTAAGGCGTGGTTCCTAGGGTGGAACAGAGGGTAGACGCAACTCCTAGATGAGTAGACTCTTGGAAGAGTGTTGAGCTCGTGATCATATTGAGATACTCAGATAATGACTGTCGCACTTGGAAATGGAAATTTCTGTTTGAGGGGGTGTTGTAAGCCTTGGTGTAAGGCTTGATGATTCATTCCGGACCGAGCATGGTTGATACGCTCGAAGGGGAATGCAGTGTGTCCCAGAGACAAGCGTTAACACTCTTCAGAAGTGAAGTGGCAGACCATCTAGTTGTTGTGATCCTTTTGTGTGAGAAAAGGTGTGCTTTGGTAACTCTGGTGATTGAAAGGTTTGGCGAGTACCTGTAAACTTGGCCACAGATGCTCTCAGAATGATAAGCTTGGAAGAGTTGCATGATGCAAGCTTGTGCTGAAGAAGTAAGAGGACAATTGCCCATATAAATATCAAAGGGGGTGATTGTTGGGATATTGCCATTAATGGGCAATAACAGTTGCAGCCTACCTTAAGAAAGAGGGAAGCCATTGTCAAAAGGCTACAATGGTTGTTGCACCAACCATTGATAAAATGGTGCAACCCATGTGCAGCCACCTTTGTTGAAGAAGAGCTGGAGCTGTGGCACCATTCTTGCCTATAAATAGGCACCGAGAGAGAGAGCAAAGTTGAGAGCAGAAAGTGTGGTGAGTGAGTGCAAGAGAGTAGAGAGAAAGAGAGAGCTGCAATGGCAGCAGCCTTGCTGCCATTGCAGCTGCTGCAAGTGCAGCAATGAGAGCTGGGAGTAGAGTTTGAGTGAAGTGATCCTCCTCCTCCATGTATTTGTATTGTATCCTTTCTCTATCTCTAATAATATTGATCCTCTCCCGTGGATGTAGGCAATTTGCCGAACCACGTTAAATATTGTCTCAGTGTGCTTAGCCTCCTATGAGCAACTATCAGTACACCACCGGTCCGCGCATAGGGGAGCCGAAATCCCCAACAGGTGGCATGATGCAGTCCCCTAAAAAAACTTTTTTATGGGGTTATACATACACTTTTCATATTTCTAATAATTCACATGACATTAACAAATGATACGAGTCTTAAATAAGAATCTACAATACACTAAAACATCCTTATTAACGATCCTTAACTCCGACAGCATCTAGGATTCCTTGAATAATAAGATATCTCACACACACCTAGAAATCCTTGACTCCTTCCCCTCATTTTGTTAGGTGCTTAGCATACTGGCAGCTATTTCCATGTGATTCCTCCTATCAGGTAGGCAAAAAGTAATCATTGCATTAAACAAACTAAGAGTGCGTTTGGAAATATGGTTGAAATTGTGTTTTCTTAAAATTCAATTTTGTTTTGCTAAAAATTATTTTTTTATGTTTTCAGATCGTTTTGATGTGCTAATCTCAAAAATGATTTTTTAAAAAATAAAAAAATATTATTTTAATGTATTTCTAAATGAAAAACACTTTGAACTGCAACCGCTATTACAATCCCAAACAAGTCTAAGAACACATATAAAACGAGTTAGAAAACAATCCAATTGGCTCAGGCAATGATCAACATGATACAAAGAACTTTCAACTGATATACCTTATTGCAGGAAGATCAAGGTCTTGTTTTCTATTTGTGTTTGCAATGACTTCAGAAAGAGTTTGAAGAGTACCTGTCATTCCAAATATCCTCACCCGCTGCGCACCGGATATGTGGCTTTAAGCTATTCACAAGGTTAATTTTCTGTCATGTCAGAATACGGTCGCTATGATTATGTTTATCTTGAAATCAGAAACAATATCAGTGGCCGATACTTGTTTTGTCCAGCCTTTGTCTTTCCTACAGATTACGATCATGGGATTGCTGAATTCCAATCGCTAAGCCACTGCAAAATAGGGGTCGATGATCCTACATTTGATAATGGTGATGACGTGAGTATTTCAGTGCTTCCACATCATCCAGCTATCCACATAATCTTTCTTCCATTTATTGTGTATGGGACTTTGCTTGCTAAATTATTATGCCTAAACAATAAGACATCATATTCCAACTCCATACCCAAATACTCGCCTCAAGCAAAGATTCCAAAACACACCACCACACCCGCCAGACCACCTTGCAATGCATGATAATATGACTCAGATTCGGCAGCTTCAGTCCACAACACCTGGATAAACAATTCACGTTATAGCATGCTTGGCGAGCAATTATGCGGCGAGTACTAAGTGATCTGCCTACAATAGGCCTAACATCCTCCCCAATCGAGAAGGATTTTGCTGGAAACAAAACCATAACCCCCAGGTGGTCTAAATGTAGAGAAAAGTTAGTCAGGCTGAATAATCTCAACAGCTGTATTTCTCATTATCACCCCTCTTCAAACGAATCCTCATCGTGACCCTGCTTTATCAGAATTATCGCAGAGAACTTTTCAGTGATAGGAAGTTGAATATGTAATCGATAACTTATTAAGTTGTTTATGTGGTGGATGTTTTATTGTATAATATGAAAATCATGTGCTTGCGTTACAACTTCTCTCTTTTTTCTTTCTCTCTCTTCCTCTTCTGCTATTTATCTCGCCAACCAAACCTCCCACTCTTTCTTTCTAGAAATAAAGTTTAGAAGTCAATTTGTTAGAAATTAGAAGAATCAATAAGTCTAGGGACTTAATTGAAATTTGGTTTATGTTAATTAATGCAACTAGGGACTTAATTGAAGAAAAAAAAAAGTTTGAGAATCAATTTGTGTCAAGATTGCAATAATTAAAGGTTCAAAGACTAAAATGAATGGGTGTTGAAGTTTTGAGAGGCAAATTAATTTAATCAAGGGTGAAATCAAAATAATTAAAAGTATAAAAAGGCAATTGAGGATGAAATTAAAGAATATCAAGACCAATGACCATGCTGTAAAAGATACTAAGTGCTCAATCAAAGAAATCAAGTGGCATAATTGAAAAGATTATTAAAGATTGTGACCAATTGAGGGTTTGTTTGTGAAATAACAAGAAATAGGAACCAAAATTGACTTTCACTTATTCAAATTTTTTTTAGGTAATTAGTTTAGAATTAAACTTATTTACATGCAATTGGCTAATTAACATACAATTTGAAACATAATAAAGGCTGCCTATTAAATATATGTATTAATAGAAAACAATTTAAAAAAAATAATCTTAAAACTAGGTAAAATATAAGTTGAGTGAACTCTTCACTCCATGATAGGGAAACAAATTGAATAAAATCAATTGGTTTGTAGCAATTCAATTTAAATTATTTTCTCTTGTATAGAGGAGGTGTTGCTAATTTTTTTTTTAAATAGGAATGGTTTATGACATTTTAATTTTTTAATTTGTGTAGATGTCAAGAGGAAAGTCAATCGCGTGTCATATGAACATGATCACTGCTAGTTCTTGTAGCAATGCTTCTGACGACCATGAATTGTTAGGTGTCGATCAAGAATAAACACCTGAAAGATAGATATTTACTTACGATACGAGCTCGTTGAGTACCTTCTGAGTGAAATTTTAAATGGAATTTTTATTATTTTTTTTTTATTCTATCAAATTTTTTTGATATTACATATTTCATCGCTATCTATGTCAGAAATAAATAGCATAAATTTTCTATCTTATTGGTGGAATATTTTTCGTAGGTATTTTCATAGCTATTTGCTAGTTTTCTTCTAGTAGTGAAACGACTAAAAAAGAAAAGTTGCATTAGTCCTAAATGTTAGGAGTAAATTGAAAGCAATCCCCATTTGTTTTTAGTATGATCAGATTTCTTTGCTCAACTACTTGAAAGACATTTGATACAATACGTTTTGGTCTAAACCGAAGACAATATTTTTTATAAAATTAATTGACCTGTTGTTGATTGGTCTACTAACGATGTTTTATGAAAAAAAAAAAAAACCATTTATAAAAGCATGTGAGGAGAAACTGATTGGAATATAGACGTAATGGAAAACTAGGAGAAATTAATGGCATGACTGGTCATGCCTAGACATTCCGACTTTCTGCTTCCGGCATTAATTAGCCATGGAAAATTCCTCACGCGGAAATGGTCCATACCATAGAGAGAGAGGACTTGTAGGGATGACTTGTCTTAAAATTACAATCCACCCTTTCTCTCTCAATTTTAAAACCATTCGCCCATGTCTTGGGCCCAGTTGTAGACTTGGTCTGAGGATCTATCGGAGACGTTTCGTTTTAACAAGACAGCAGAGTTCCGCGTCTTTGAATCATTGGCAATGGCAGCTATGAATTCGATGGAATTTGGATATAAAAAACTCGTGAATTATATTTTTTATAAATAAAATTTAAATTTAAATAAAAAAATATTAATTTAACTAAACCTTGCTAACTCCCAATAGGATCAATATCAAATAATTATTTTTAAAACAAAAGGTAAAATAATTTTATTTTTATAAAATAACTGACTTAAGTTAATTGGATAACGCAGTTACCCGGAATTTATTTTAGAAGCATATTTAAGAGTATGGTAGTAATTACTTTTTTAAATTGTTTTTCATTCCAAAACATATTAAAATAATATTTTTTTAATTTTTAAAAATTATTTTTAATATTAGCACATTAAAATGATTTGAAAACATCAAAAATATATTAATTTAAAAAAAAAATTTAATTTTTTTTTAAAATACTTTCAACCTGTAATACCAAACATATCCTAATTGTGTTTGTACGAGTGTCTCTAATATCCCTTTTGGTAATTATACTCTACGCGTGATAAATGATTTGAATTTTGAGACAATTAGAATAAAAAAAAATGGTCCTAACGCGGAAATGGCCCAGACCCCAGACTTGTAAGGTTTATACAAGAATTGTCTGGCAACGTAGTATAACTTGTATTTTTAAAAATTTTAAAATTTTTTATTTTAAATTTTTTAAAAATATTTTTAAATTATTTTAATAAGCTTATATTAAAAATAATATATTTAAAATAAAAAAAATATTATTTTAATTATTTCTAAAAAAATATCCCTTTAAAAAATAACAACACTTTCGATCACAACCTAAAAGCATAAAATTGATGAACTGATAAGAGAACATCAGCGAAGGGAAAGTGAAAATTGATGAACTGATAAAAGCATAAAGGTACTCTCTCTCTCTTATCTCTTTTAGTATTATGTTATATTGTGGAATGTAACTCTGCTGTAAGTGAGAATCACTTAAATTAATTCACTGTTAGAAACTAATCATAGATGATCTCATCAACCGATTTTGTTGGTTCAGCATAGAGATTTATCAGATGTACAAATATTTTTCTGAAAGGGCATGGAGGATTTGATTGCCGGGAAATAACTTGAAAACTGTTTTACAGAAAAAAGTAAGATAATAATATATGAATACTTCAGCTTATTGGTGTGCTATCGATCTTGAACTATCGACTTGAATCCCGCAACTCCTTTTTTTTTTTGTTCAGATCTTTGAAAAGTCTTATCTTCGCTAGACTCGAAATGGCTGCTGGGAAATATCAAGAATCCTACTCTTCACGGTTTTCTTATTGTAAATATCAAGTGTTCTTGAGTTTTAGAGGTGAAGACACCCGCAAGAACTTTACCGATCACCTCTACAAGGCCCTGGTTGATGCAGGGATTCACGCATTTAGAGATGATGATGAAATTCGGAGAGGAAAGAATATAGAGCTGGAGCTCCAGAAGGCAATACAGCAATCAAAAATAGCGATAATCGTGTTCTCCAAAAACTATGCTTGGTCGAGATGGTGCCTCGATGAACTCGTAATGATCATGGAACGTAGGAGGACTACCGGCTCCATAGTTTTCCCAGTTTTCTATGATGTGGATCCATCCCAAGTCGGACGTCAAACAGGGAGCTTCGCTGCAGCATTTGTGGAACATGAAAAGAGCTTCAACGAGGAGATGGAGCGGGTGAATGGGTGGAGAATTGCTTTGAAGGAAGTGGCTGATTTAGCTGGAATGGTTTTAGGAGACAGGTAAGTTGTATCTCTTTATGAAACTATACATAGCATAAGACTAGAATGCTGGTCGTGAACTCTAAATTTCTTTCAGTTAAGTATACCGATAAGAAAACATATAAAAAAAATAAAATAAAATACTTATGATTTCTTCGTTGTTTTTTTTTTTTTCCAATCTTGATTTGGTTTTAATAGCGGTGATAACGCACCTACAAAATTAACTATCAATCAATCATTGACACGCAACCTGCTTTAATTTCTTATCTAAATGTTGTTTATTTCAATCCTTTATAGAGAGGCTACTAATTATCCTACGTTGTATTTTACCTTTTGATGTAGGTACGAGGCACAGTTTGTCCAATCTATTGTGGAGAATGTCTCAAAGAATTTGGATCCAAAAATATTTAATGTTCCCCTTCATTTCATTGGAAGAGATCCTCTGGTACAATATATCAACTCATGGTTGCAAGATGGATCCCATGGTGCTGCCATTGCTTTACTCTATGGAATTGGTGGAGTTGGAAAGACAGCCATAGCTAAGAGTGTTTTTAACCAGAACTTTTATAAATTTGAAGGAAAGAGCTTTCTATCAAATTTTAGGTCAAAGGATATAGTTTGCCAATAGACCCAACTTCTTTTTGACATCCTAAACAAGACTGTTGAGATAAATGATGAAGATGAAGGAATTCTGAAAATTAAGGATGCAATATGTTGCAGAAGAACTCTTATTGTTCTAGATGATGTGGACAAAAGGGACCAATTCAATAAAATCATTGGCATGCAAAATTGGCTTTGTAAAGGAAGTAAAATCATTGTAACAACCAGAAATAAGGGTCTGTTTTCAACTAATGATATTGAAGGGGTCCGGTGCAAAGTTGAACCGCTAGATGATGAAAAATCACTTGAGCTTTTCAGTTGGAATGCCTTTGGACAAGCTGACCCTGTTGATGGTTTTGTAGAAGACTCTTGGAGAATAGTACATCATTGTAATGGACTTCCATTAGCTCTTCGAGTTATTGGCTCTTCATTGTCCGGAAAAGGAAGAGAGATATGGGAAAGCGCATTCCAACAAATGGAAGTGATTCCTAATTTTGAAGTTCAAAAGGTTCTTCGAATAAGTTACGACTTTCTTGATGGTGATTATCCGAAGATCTTATTCCTTGATATCACATGTTTCTTCAATGGAATGGATGTGGATGATGCAGTTAGGATACTGGATGGGCTCGATAAAGGTGCAAGATTTGGGATTGACAATCTCATCGATAGATGTCTTGTTGAAATCAACAATGATCAAAGGTTGTGGATGCATCAACTAGTAATAGATATGGGAAGGGAAATTGCTCGTCAAGAATCACCCAAATGTCAAAGAATATGGCATCAAGGGGATGCTTTTACAGTTTTGAAAGGAACTACTGTAAGTAGCTGAATTTTTTTAAATGTCTACTTAAATGGTTTGTGGTGCCTTGACATATTCATTCATCTACTTTCCTTTCTCATGTACTTTTAATATTGTTATGCAGGATGCTGAAAAATTGCGTGGCCTTACCATTGATATGCATGCATTAATGGAATATCATTATGCAGAAGTTGTCTGTACTGATTCAATGGTTTGTCGCAAGCGCCGCAGGCTTAACTTCTTTCAACAATGGCTTTCCGATTTTTTCGATGGGGGAAAATTACAAACTGGCCAAACAAGTTTGTTTCCCATCCTCAACACGGATGCTTTTAGAAAGATGCCAGATGTAAAATTTCTCCAACTAAACTACACTAATTTTCATGGAAGTTTTGAGCACTTTCCCAAGAATTTGATATGGTTATGTTGGCATGGATTGTCTTGGAGCTCCATACCAAATCACGTATGCTTGGAGAAGCTGGTGGTTCTTGATCTATCCAGAAGTTGTCTAGTTGATGCTTGGAAGGGCAAACCGGTATGTATCAAGTCTCTATAGCTATCTCTCTCGTTTTCAATTGATAACAACTAAATTCATGTATTTTCACAGTTTCTTTCAAAATTGAAAATTCTTGATCTTCGTCACTCTCGTAATCTAATTAGAACCCCAGACTTCTCGGGTCTCCCAGCCCTTGAAAAGCTAATACTTGAAGACTGCATCAGTTTGGTTCAAATTCACGAATCTATTGGTGATTTACAAAGATTGTTGATCTTAAATCTAAGAAATTGTACAAGTCTTATGGAGCTTCCAGAAGAAATGAGTAGATTGAATTCACTTCAAGAGCTGGTTTTAGATGGTTGCTCAAATCTTAACAGCCTGAATATGGAGTTAGAGCATCATCAAGGGCGCAAGTTGCTTCAAAGTGATGGAATTGTTGCAAGTACATCATTCATTTCTGTTAGTTAGTGGAGACAAACAATGTCCCACCATATGCAAGTGGGAATACCTAATCTCCCACTTGGCACATGGTGGAGGACACAAACGGTGGGCATAAATCAAGGCATGATTTATGCCCCTTTACTCCCATCTTGTATACATATAAGCTCAGTGAAGAGCTGCGTGTGTGAGTGTAAAAACATAGAGAGAACAGAAGAGAAGTGAGAACAGCAGAGAGAGCTTGTGTGAGTGGAGTTGAGTCGAGAAGAGTTTTCTCCTCCTCCTTTGTTTGTATTGTTTCTTTGAGTGATTAATACAAGACAGTAGCTCCGTGGAGTAGGCAAGTTGCCGAACCACGTAAATTTGTGTGTGTTTGAGTTCTGGAATTTCCCAACAACTGGTATCAGAGCTTGTTCTTGACAAAGAGGGTGTTTGATCCAAACTCAAAAATCAAAGTTCTCCAAACGTGTTTTTGAACATACCATCGTGTAGAGGACAACCGGACGAATCCACTGTTGAAAACCCGGCGAAGAACCGACGTCCTGCATGCCCGCACGCGCCCACACGCGCCGACGTCCAGACTGCCCACGCGCACCAACGCGCCGTACGCCCGCCACGCTCCATCTTCGCCCGGATTCTGCAAAACGGGTCGGGCTGACCCGCCACGTCATCACATCCGTACGGTCAACGTCCGCGTCACCTGCCACGTCACCTGCCACGTCATCTCTGAGTTTTGTTCCGATGTGTCGCAGAAGCTGATATTCTGACACGTGGCTACATCATAACCGTTGAGGGGTTTTGATCCAGTACGACGCAGGATCTAATCAGTTGACACGTGGTTAAATCAGGACCACTATTGAGTATTGATCCAGTGTGACTCAGGCCATCATCTGCTGACACGTGGCTTCATCATAACCGTTACTGAGTTTTGATACGGTGTGACGCAGGACCTAATCTGCTGACACGTGGCTTCATCAGAACCGCTACTGAGGTTTTGATCCGGTGCGACGCAGGCGGTACTCTGGTTGACACGCGGCTGCATCTGCACCGTCCGTTAATCCAAAACTTTGATTGCTAAAAGCTGAGCCATCCGAAGTCCGATTGGGGTGATCTCAGTGTCATTTCCAAGGTTTTCGGCTGTTCCGGACACATCTGTAAGGTCAGATTTGGGAAATTCGAATAGAAGAAGTAGTAAAAATGGCAGATGAAATAAAAGCAGCTGGAATTGAAAAATTTGACGGGACAGATTTTGGATACTGGAAAATGCAAATTGAGGATTATCTATATGGGAAGAAACTTCATCTTCCCTTGTTGGGGAGCAAACCAGAAAATATGCAAGAAGAAGATTGGCTACTTCTTGATAGACAAGTTCTGGGCATTGTCCGGTTATCCTTATCAAGAAGAGTTGCTCACAATGTTACGAAAGAAAGATCCACTGCAAGATTGATGGAAGCCTTGTCTGGGATGTATGAGAAGCCATCAGCAAATAATAAAGTGCACCTGATGAAAAAGTTGTTCAACTTGAAGATGGTCGAAAACACTTCTGTGACACAACACCTCAATAACTTTAATACCATCACAAATCAATTATCATCTGTTGAGATTGAGTTTGATGATGAGATTCGTGCACTCATTTTGCTAGCTTCACTTCCAAGCAGTTGGGAAGGCATGAGGACAGCCGTGAGCAATTCAGCTGGAAAATCCAAACTGAAGTATGATGACATTCGAGACTTGATTTTGGCTGAAGAAGTGCGAAGGAAAGACTCGGGTGAAAGTTCAAGCTCAGGATCAGCTCTCAACATCAACACTCGAGGGAGGAGACATGATAGAGGCTTATCCAGAGGCAGATCAAAATCAAGATATAGAAGTAAAAGCAAGTTTGGACCCAGAAAGCAGGTTGAATGTTGGAATTGTGGCAAACCTGGTCATTTCATGAGGAATTGCACAAAACCGAAAAAACCTGAAGCTGACTCTGCAAACGCTACCACAAATGAGGTGCAAGATGCTTTGATTCTTACTGTGCATAGTCCTGTTGATGATTGGGTTCTTGATTCTGGTGCTTCATTTCACTGTACACCACACCATGAAATGATGCAAAACTATATTGCTGGAGATCACGGTGTAGTCTATCTGGCCGATGGACAACCATTGGATATTGTGGGTTTAGGAGATGTACAAATCAAGACAATGAATGGATCTATATGGAACTTGCAAAATGTAAGGCATGTTCCTGATCTAAAGAAGAAGCTGATCTCGGTCGGACAACTTGATGATAGTGGTCATTCAATCCTTTTTTCTGGAGGTATGTGGAAGGTATCAAAGGGAGCAATGGTTTTGGCTCGTGGAAAGAAAACCGGCACCCTGTATATGACCACAAGATTTGCAGACATTATTGCCTCTACTGAAGCAGAAAATCAAGCACATCTATGGCACTGTAGACTCGGCCATATGAGTCAAAAGGGGATGAAGATACTTCAGTCGAAGGGAAAGCTGGCAGAATTAAAAAATGTCGATCTAGACATTTGTGAAAGCTGTGTTCTTGGAAAACAGAAAAAGCTCAGTTTCTTGAAGGTTGGCAGGACCTTAAGACCAAGAAAGCTAGAGCTGGTACACACAGATTTATGGGGACCGTCTCCAGTAGCATCTCTTGGAGGTTCTCGGTATTACGTGACTTTCATTGATGATTTCAGCAGGAAGGTATGGGTTTACTTTCTGAAAAATAAATCTGATGTGTTTGAAACATTCAAGAAGTGGAAGGCTATGGTTGAGACTGAATCAGGTCTGAAGTTGAAATGCTTGAGATCCGATAACGGAGGAGAATACATTGATGGAGGTTTCAAAGAGTATTGTGCTGTTAATGGTATCAGAATGGAAAAGACCGTTCCAGGCACACCGCAACAGAATGGCATTGCTGAACGAATGAACCGGACCATCAATGAACGAGCTAGAAGCATGAGGTTGCATTCAGGGCTACCTCAAACATTCTGGGCTGATGCAGTTCATACTGCAGTTTACTTGATCAACCGTGGACCATCAGTTCCTTTGGAGTTCAGATTGCCCGAGGAAGTATGGAGAGGAAAAGAGGTACAACTCTCTCATTTAAAGGTCTTTGGGTGTGTTTCCTATGTGCATATAGATTCTGATGCTCGCAACAAGCTAGAAGCCAAATCCAAGAAATGTTTCTTCATTGGTTATGGAGATGAAGAATTTGGATTTCGGTTCTGGGATGATCAGAACAGAAAGATTATCAGAAGCAGGAACGTGATCTTCAATGAGAAAGTTTTGTACAAAGACAGATCAAGTGCAGAAACAGATATGACTGATTCAGATACAAGTCCACAAAGATCTGAATTCATAAGATTAGAAGGCCTTCCCGATGTTACTGAGCAGAACAACAATCAAGAGCCTTTACAAGAAGACTCAAGCATATCTGTACCCGCTACTACACAAGAAGAAGCGGAGCAAATTGAACCAGCTGTTCGCAGGTCTTCGAGGACGATAAAGCCCCCGCAACGGTTCACACTTTTACTGAATTACATTTTGTTGACAGATGGTGGTGAACCGCTAACTTATGAAGAATCCTTACAAGATGGAAACTCAAGCAAGTGGGAGTTAGCCATGAAGGATGAGATGAGTTCGTTGCTGAAGAACAAGACTTGGGAGCTAACCACACTGCCTGAAGGAAAGAAGGCTTTACAAAACAAGTGGGTTTACAGAGTGAAGACTGAGCATGACGGAAGTAAACGGTTCAAGGCAAGACTTGTTGTCAAAGGGTTTCAACAAAAGAAAGGCATTGACTACTCTGAGATATTTTCTCCAGTTGTGAAGCTCACAGCAATCAGAGTTGTTCTGGGGATAGTAGCTGCAGAAAATTTACATCTTGAACAGTTAGATGTAAAAACAGCATTCCTTCATGGTGACTTGGAGGAAGATATTTATATGCAACAGCCAGAGGGGTTTGCAATGCAAGGAAAGGAGAATCAAGTCTGCAAGCTACAGAAAAGCCTATACGGTTTGAAGCAAGCTCCAAAACATTTTGACAACTCCTACATCATTCTACTATTATATGTAGATGATATGTTGATTGCAGGATCCAGCATTGAGGAGATTGATAAGCTGAAACAGCAGTTGTCAAAACAGTTTGAAATGAAGGATCTGGGAGCTGCTAAACAAATACTTGGCATGAGAATCTTCAGAGATAAAGACAAAGGCGTACTAAAGCTTTCACAAACAGAGTATGTCAAGAAGGTTCTCAGCAGGTTTAGTATGGATAATACTAAACCAGTAAGTACACCACTGGGGAATCATTTCAAGCTCAGCAAAGATCAGTCACCAAAAACTGAGCTAGAAAGTGGATACATGGATAAGATTCCATACGCCTCAGCTATCGGCTCTTTGATGTATGCTATGGTCTGTACCAGACCAGACATTGCCCATGCAGTGGGAGTTGTAAGCCGATATATGAGCAATCCTGGAAAGCAGCATTGGGAGGCGGTCAAATGGATCATGAGGTACTTAAAAGGTTCATCGGAAACTTGTCTTAGTTTCACAGCTGGTGGTTTGAAACTTGAAGGTTTTGTAGATGCTGATCTAGCAGGAGATATTGATAGCAGAAAGAGCACTACAGGATATGTTTATACTCTAGGAGGTACTGCTGTTTCCTGGAGTTCTACCTTGCAAAAGATCGTTGCTCTTTCAACAACAGAAGCTGAATATGTTGCAGTCTCAGAATCTGCAAAAGAGATAGTATGGTTGCAGAGTTTCCTGAAGGAATTGGGCAAGTTGAATGGAAAAGGTACTTTGTATAGCGACAGTCAGAGTGCAATCTTCCTTGCCAAGAATCCAGCTTTTCACTCCAGGACGAAGCATATTCAGATCAAATATCACTTCATCCGACAATTGCTAGACGATAAACAACTGATGCTAGAAAAGGTCTGTGGAAGCAAGAATCCAGCTGACATGTTAACCAAAGGAGTTACACTTGATAAACTGAAGTTGTGTAAAACTTCAGTTGGTCTTCAAGGATAAATGATGATTTCATTGTTTGTCTCCAAGTGGGAGATTGTTAGTTAGTGGAGACAAACAATGTCCCACCATATGCAAGTGGGAATACCTAATCTCCCACTTGGCACATGGTGGAGGACACAAACGGTGGGCATAAATCAAGGCATGATTTATGCCCCTTTACTCCCATCTTGTATACATATAAGCTCAGTGAAGAGCTGCGTGTGTGAGTGTAAAAACATAAAGAGAACAGAAGAGAAGTGAGAACAGCAGAGAGAGCTTGTGTGAGTGGAGTTGAGTCGAGAAGAGTTTTCTCCTCCTCATTTGTTTGTATTGTTTCTTTGAGTGATTAATACAAGACAGTAGCTCCGTGGAGTAGGCAAGTTGCCGAACCACGTAAATTTGTGTGTGTTTGAGTTCTGGAATTTCCCAACAATTTCATCTCTTCCATTGAAGCTATTCTTTCCCTCTAGGTTTTCAACGAGGAAAATGTTGAGAACTACCTCGTTTTCACTGCCACGCTTCTTGGAGAGTCTAGATTTAAGTGGAACTCCAATTTGTTTTCTTCCAGAAAGCATCAAGGATCTTGGTCTACTCAGACACCTATACTTAAAAAATTGCAAAATGCTTCAGGCACTCCCAGAGCTTCCATCCCATTTAGATTCGTTAGATGTGTCCTTTTGCTATTCACTGCAAAGACTTGCAAATCCAAACAGTTGGACTGAAGGAGATGGTTGTGATCACTTAGTCGAGTTCCAAGATCGGATGAAGCAAGAATTAATCCAGAAGTTTGACTCTCACGTGTTCAGAATAATGGAAACGATTAGTGCTCAAATACAGCCATCGAGATTTCAGGTCCTCCCTCACCCATTTTATTGATTTGGAAATCTACATTTGAATACTTTTATTTTGCTCATTTTATAGACATTGTTTTGGCGGTACAGATAACATTTTTATATGGCATATTCAACGTTGTCGCATATGCATTTGAAGATGAGGAGTTAAGGGGGTTTTATGAGGAGGAAGAAGAGGATAAATGGCTAATTAAGAATGAGTTTGTAGATAACTTTTCATTCAAAATATCCTCACCTGGGACGCACCAGATATGTGGCTTTAATCTGTTCGTAAGTTGTGTGACGTCAGCATCGTCAGCATACCGTGGCTTTATTAATGTTTATATTGAAATCAGAAACAATACCAGTGGTCGATCCTTGCTTTGTCCAGTCTTTGTCTTCCATATGAGGTACGCGTGTGGTGTTCGTGAAATGCAATCGCTATTGCACAGGAAATTAGGGGGCAATGATCCTACATTTGATAATGGTGATGACGTGAGTATTTCAGTGCGTCCACATGGTCCAACTATTCAAGTAAGGACGATTGGTGTACAGTGGTTGCATGAAGAGGAAGGAGAAGATGATGATGATGCAGCTAGTCAAATAAGGACCGTTGGTGTACAATGGTTGCATGAAGAGGAAGAAGAAGATGATGATGATATCCAATCAAAGGATGAAGTTCTCAATGCCCACAACAGTAGCGATGATGATGATGATGCACACGTAGCCAAAGTAGAAATAGCTTCTCGTATTTTTAGAAATTATTATTGTGCTTTCCATGGTAAATACGGTAAATACAGTGCTCGCAGTTTCGCTTGGTGGTATTTTGCAAAGAAAGGTCTAGAACTTGTATTATATTAGACGTCAACTAGTAGAGGTTTGCTTTTCTAGATTTCAACCGTAAAATGAAAAAAAGCTCCAAAGCTTTTGAAAGAGTTTTTTTTTTCCCCTTCAAAAGCTTATCTTGAAGAGTTTTGTATCTCTAGTAATCTTCCTCCTTTCTTTGTCTATAGATCTTTTATTTATAAATATTTATAATAGCTTTCATATTCTTTTTTAATATCATATGATATTACTTTATTAATTAATTTTTATTTATAAAATCTTGCATTATTATAATAAGATATATTAAATATTTTATTTTATATGTTAACCTTCTTTTATTGACCAAAATATATGTAAAGAACCATTTCTTTTTCATATTATTTTATCTATTTTATTTCATTTTTTATGTAAAAATAAAATAAAAATAATATATGGTGAAATTTGATTTATAATTTTTTTTTGTTTCTACATATATCCTCTCGAGACAAATTCACTTGCAGTAAAAAATATGTGAGCATGTCTCGAAAATATAGTTGAAAGAATTTTATCCTGTTGATGGTTTTGTAGAAGACTCTTGGAGAATAGTACATCATTGTAATGGACTTCCGTTAGCTCTTCGAGTTATTGGCTCTTCATTGTCCGGAAAAGGAAGAGAGATATGGGAAAGCGCATTCCAACAAATGGAAGTGATTCCTAATTTTGAAGTTCAAAATGTTCTTCGAATAAGTTACGACTTTCTTGATGGTGATTATCCGATATAAAATTTAGGGATTTAATATTATGTTATTGAAATATTTTCTAACTTCAGGATGTCAATAGCCATCAACTTGTGGAGTTTATTTTCTAACTTTTTTCTTACTTCACCATGTCAATAGCCGTCAACTCCTGGCATCAAAATTTTCCATGCATAACTGGTCATACCTAGACATTCCGACTTCTGCTTCCGACATTAGCCATGGAAAATTCAGTGTGCATCCAAGTCTTGATCAAAATAAAACCAAAAAATTCCTCACGCGGAAACTTTCCATACCATAGAGAGAGTGGACTTGTGGGGATGACTTGTCTTAAATTTACAATCCACCCTTTCTCTCTCAATTTTAAAACCATGACCATGTCTTGGGCATAGTTGTGGACTTGGTATGAGGATAGGTGTGTTTGATATTGTATTTTGAAAGTATTTTTGAAAGAAATTAAAATTTTTATATTTTCTTTCTTCAAATTAATATATTTTTGATGTTTTCAAATTATTTTGATGTGCTGATGTCAAAAATAATTTTTTAAAAATAAAAAAATATTATTTTAATATGTTTTGGAATGAAAAACACTTTGAAAAGCAATCGTTACCACACTTTCAAAATAAATTCCGGGTAACTGTGTTATCCAATTAACTTAAGTCAATTATTTTATAAAAATAATTGTCGAGATTATAATCAAATAGATTAGTGATTATATTCAACATCCAAGTCTTGATCAAAATAAAACCAAAAAAGTCCTCACGCGGAAGCATTCCATACCATAGAGAGAGTGGACTTTGTTGGGGGGGATGACTTGCATGTCTTAAAATTACAATCCACCCTCTCTCTCAATTTTGAGCATTCCATACCATCGAGTCTCTCTCTACAGCTATTTCTCTCGTTTTCAATTGATAACAACTAAATTCATGTATTTTCACAGTTTCTTTCAAAATTGAAAGTTCTCAATCTCCGTCACTCTCATGATCTTATTAGAACCCCAGACTTCTCGAGTCTCCCAGGCCTTGAAAAGCTAATACTTGAAGGCTGCATCCGTTTGGTTCAAATTCACGAATCTATTTGTGATTTACAAAGATTATTGATCTTAAATCTAAGAAATTGTACAAGTCTTATGGAGCTTCCAGAAGAAATGAGTAGATTGAATTCACTTCAGGAGCTGGTTTTAGATGGTTGCTCAAATCTTGACAGCCTGAATATGGAGTTAGAGCATCATCAGGGGCGCAAGTTGCTTCAAAGTGATGAAATTGTTGCAAGTACATCATTCATTACATCTCTTCCATTGAAGCTATTCTTTCCCTCTAGGTTTTCAACGAGGAAAATGTTGAGATTTACCTCGTTTGCACTGCCAGGCTCCTTGACGAGACTAGATTTAAGTGGAATAACAATGCGTTCTTTTCCAGAAAGCATCAAGGATCTTGGTCTACTCGATTTCCTATATTTAAGAAATTGCAAAATGCTTCAGGCAGTCCCAGAGCTTCCATCCCATTTGCGGCTGTTAGATGTGTCCTTTTGCTATTCACTGCAAAGACTTGCAAATCTAACCGTTTGGACTTAAACCGATGGTTGTGAACAATTTGTCGAGTTCCAAGATTGGATGAAGCAAGAATTAATCCAATTGTTTGACTCTTACATGTTCAGAATAATGGAAACGGTTAGTGCTCAAATACAGCCATCGATATTTAAGGTCCTCCCTCACCCATTTTATTGTATTTGAAATCTACATTTGAATATTCTTCTTTGGCTCATTTTATGGACATTGTTTTGGTGGTACAGATAATATTTATGGATGGCATATTCAACTTTGTCGTATGTGTACTTGATGAAGATGAGATGTTAAGGTGGTTTCATGAGAAGAAAGAAGAGGATAAATGGCTAGTTCAGAATGAGTTTACAGAGAAATTTTCATTCAAAATATCCTCACCTGGGACGCACCAGATATGTGGCCTTAATCTGTTCACAAGGTTTTGTGTGACGTCAGAGTACAGTTTCTATGATGCTTTTCATATTGAAATCAGAAACAATACCAGTGGTCTATCCATGCATTGTCAAGCCTATCTCCTCCCTACTCGTTACAAGCGTGGGCCGGTTCGTGAAATCCAATCGCTAAAGCACGGGAAATTAGGGGTCGGTGATCCTACATTTGATGATGGTGATGACGTGAGTATTTCAGTGCTTCCACATGATCTAGCTATTCAAGTAAAGGCGATTGGTGTACAGTGGTTGCATGAAGAGGAAAGAAAGGATGATGATATCCTATCAAAGGATGATGTTATCAATGCCCACAACAGTAGCGATGATGATGAAGATGCAGCACACGTAGCCAAGTAGAAATAGCTTCTCGTATTTTTAGAAATTATTATTGTGCTTTCCATGGTAAATACGGTAAACACAGTGCTGACAATTTCGCTTGGTGGTATTTTGCAAAGAAAGGTCTAGAACTTGTATTATATTAGACGTCAACTAGTAGAGGTTTGCTTTTTTAGATTTCAACCGTAAAATGAAAAAAAGGTCCAAAGCTTTTGAAAGAGTTTTTTTTTTCTTCTTCAAAACCTTATCTTGAAGAGTTTTGTATTTCTAGTAATCTTCCTCCTTTCTCTGTGTAGAGATCTTTTATTTATAAATATTTATAATAGCTTTCATATTCTTTTTTAATATCATATGATATTATTTTATTGATTAATTTTTATTTATAGAATTTTTTATTATTATAATAAGATATATTAAATATTTTATTTTATATGTCAACCTTCTTTTATTGACCAAAATATATGTAAAGAACCATTTCTTTTTCATATTATTTTATCTATTTTATTTCATTTTTTTATGTAAAAATAAAATAAAAATAATATATGGTGAAATTTGATTTGTATTTTTTTTTTGTTTCTACATATATCCTCTCAAGACAAGTTCACTTGCAGTTAAAAATAGATGAGCATGTCTCGAAAATATAGTTGAAAGAATTTTATAATTTGAATATATTTCATTTTAATTAAAAATTGATTTGATTGTATTAAATTTTCACAATAAATTAATATGGATATTTTTATTGTAAAAATAAAATATAATAATCATCAAAATTAGAAATTTAAAAATTAATTTTAATTGAAAATTATCAAATTAAAAGATAGAATTAAAATTCAATAACAAAAGTGGAAATCCTAAAATTTTCTACAATAGCCAACAACTTTGACTGCCTATGAGACCTCGGTTCGAAAGTCTCGTTATCCTAAATCAAAAGATGCAATTTGTTCAAGATTTAGTGGACACCACCGGTAAAGATGCAATTGAATTATGGTAGTTTTTATGGTTATAATTTGAAAAAAGTTGTTTATAAAAATTATTTTTGATTGAGGCTGGTTTGATATTTATGTGTGTTTGGTTAAAACTGTGGTTGAATAAAAAGTAGTTTAATATGTTTGGTTAAGAATTCTTTTTAAATTGAGGTTATAAAATAATTTAAAAATATATATATTAATATTGATGGTTTTTATTTTAAATATTGTAGATTTAACTACTGCTATTACATCATGAAATAAATAATACTTTATATAAAATATTTTTTATTGTTTCATTAAACTATCTACAATTCCATTACGTATGAAATACATCCGACAAGGACTACAATTTCCTTGATTTCTTAAGCGAACAACAATATCAGGTAAAATATAATCAGGAATAAAATTGGGATTGCGATCAAATTCTACAAATGCTACGTCATCAAGCGATCTCCATCTAATTTATAGAATGTCATTGAATAATATTAAACATTAGTTTTTTGAATAAAACATAATGAAAAATAAAAATAAAATTTAATTTAATTTGTTTTTACTGAGTCGGACTCAGTTTAATGTATTTAACTTTAAATCGAACCTGGTTCGATCAGAATAGTAAAACCACTCTCCACAGTAGAAAGCAGCGTTGTGCTGCTTTCAGTAATCTTGCATTTTTAACGCAAAAAATGATATGGCCATGGATAGTGAATAAAGTTTTTTCTGTTACCAAATATTTGTTTTTCATGATTTGCTTCAGAAGTAACCACGTAAACAAATTTAAATCTTTAAGAAATTGCTGAGTATGTCTGAGGAAAAATAGACCGCAACCTCATCTTGTAGAGCATGACCAACGCCACAGAGCTGTGGTTTTGTGTAGACCCTCACAAACCCCATCTTTGCTTCTTTTTTAAGAACTGAGTGGAGGAGGCGGTGGGAGTAGCCCGATGGCAGTGATGGAGGTATTAAAAGCTCGACCTTGTGTAGAATTTCAAACTTCTGCAATAACAGTCCCATAAGCTCTTTATTATCTGGGTAACCGCATGGCATTCTCTGGCTATAGGGAGGGTTTTTTTAAAAAAAGAACAAAAAAAAAAAAAAAAACAAAGCAAACACAGTACAGGAAGGAAAGAGAGGCAGAAGGGACGAAGATAAAAACAGAGAACAGGGAAGAACGAAGAGAAAAAAAGAAACAGAGAACAGGGGGGAACGAAGGAGAAGACTAAAAAATACAGGGGGTGAGAAGGAACGAATGATGAGAAACAGAACCAGGGAAGGCAAACGAGCCTAACACAGAGACGAAAACGATAAAACACATAGGAGGGAGCTTCCATTCAACCAGCAGCACCTCACGCCTTCATCACCATCGTCTTCATCCTGAGCAGAAAATCCAGAGAGAAAGCAAAATCAAAGAAACAGTCAGAGTAAAGAAAGCGAAAGGAGGAACAGAGGAAGTATTACATAAAGCATCAAAAAGTACAAAGTCAACAGATGTTCTGCAAGATGACACTACCTCAAGACAACTAAAAGTAACATCCAGAATCAGAGCTCTGCAGATTAATGAAAATTATCAATGAGGACATTACCATCCCCATTTGCTGTTCTCTCCAGCTGATCATCATCCCCTTGTTGCTGCTCACCAAATTATATACCTATGTACCAAATTATATAATTCTAAGATGTATCTATGTAAATTTCTTATTTTTTTGTGCATTTCACTATACTGATATCATAAATATTTTTTAAAAATATATATATTATTTTAATATATTTTTAAATAAAAAAACTTTAAAAAATAATTTTACCACAATATTAAATACCATCCATTAAAGGATTGGATTCATTTCCTCCATATAAGTTCCAGTTAATTATATCTTAGTCCTTGTAATTGAACAAAACTTTGTCCTGTGTTTTTAGAGATTTAGAAATAGAGTAATATTTTATTTTATTTTTAAATAAGATTAGAAAAGAAAACTCGAGACTTTCTCTTCGAATAAAATATTCTAATTAATAGGACTTGATTAGCTTAATTGGAATTAATTAGTGATTAATTAAAGCAGTGATATTATATATATATATATATATATATATATAATGTCCTTAATTTTGTGTACCAAAAGACAAGCTCTTTAGTTACTAGGATTTGGTCCCTATGGACATAAATACCTATGTTCAAGCATATATCCCAGATTTCATTCTTGTAAAGTTGAAAACATATATACCTATGTTTATTAAAATATTATAATTCCAAAGTCATCAAAAGATCAGATTCTCTCTATTTATATTTTTTTTAGGTGAACAGTGTAGAGTCAGAATATCTTTAATCCACCATCAACGATCCCAGGCCAAGTGTAGATACAATCTCTTGCTTGCTTCTTCTTTTTCTTCTTCTTCTTCTCTTGTAGTTTCTTTTTCCACCAGTACCGAAAGCCCATTTTTGCTGTCGTAATTGGATGACTAAATTAGTTGTCTGTTTTTTTTTTTTTTGTTGAAGACATTGAATTTTTAAAAAAATTAACAACTAAATCTTTAAACAAATATTATGATATTGGTGGGCTTATACTTGATTACTTTGCAGCAAGGTGTAAAATTTGTTTCAATTTTAATAACTAGTTTAAAATTTTAGATTGAAAGAAATATAGTTTTCAATGATGTTAGTGGAAGCTAGCTAGTTGCTTAAGATGGTTGAGTAACTTGACATGATATTTAATATAGGTTTTTCGAAAAAATGGTCTTTTACAAATCATTAAATTTTCAAATAATTAATTTAGTGAATCACATTTAGAATGCAATAGAAAAATCAGAAAAATAAAATAAAATAATTAAAAATACATCAATCACAAAATAATTTCGTACAAAACTTCTTTCAACAATGTCATCTTCGTACAAAACTCTCTCAGGAATGGCTTTCTAAGTTTTTCTTAGGGGAACAAATACAAAGTGGCCAAAGAAGTTTGTCTTCCATCCTAAGCGCGGATGCTTTTAGAAAGATATAAAATATAAAATTTCTTCAAATAAATTACATGAAGTTCTATGGAAGTTATGAACACTTCCCCAAGAATTTAATTTGGTTATGTTGGCATGGATTCTCTTTGAGATCCATACCACAGCACTTCTGCTAGGAGAAGCGTGTGATTCTTGATCTATCCAAAAGTAGTCTAATTTTGGCTTGGAAAGGCAAACTGGTATGTATCTAGTCTTTCTCTATATAGCTATACCTCCTATTTTCGATTGATAACCTCTACATGTAATTGTTTTCACAGTCTCTTCCAAATTTGAAAGTTCTTGATCTGCGTAGCTCGCATGACCTCATCAGAACCCTAGACTTCTCAGGATCCCCAGGCCTAGAAAAGATAATACTTGAAAACCGCATCCATTTAGTCCAGATTCATGAATCTATTGGTGATTTACTTTGTCTCCTGATCTTAAATATGAAGAATTATAAAAGTCTTGTGGAACTTCCAAAAGAAATGAGTAGATTGAATTCACTTGAAGAGCTTGTTTTGTGTGGTTGCTCAAAACTTGAGAGCTTGAATATGGATTTATAGCATCATCAGCGATGAAGGTTGCATCAAAGTGATAGAATTGTTGCAAGCACATCTTACATTACATCTCTTCCATTGAAGCTATTCTTTCCCTCCAGGTTTTCAGAAATGAAAAATTCCAGATTTACCTCGTTTACATTGCCATACTCTATGATGACACTAAATTTTAGTAGAACTCCAATTTGTTTTCTTCCACCAAGCATTAAGGACATTGGTACACTCAATTACCTTTCATTAGCGGAATGCAAAATGCTTCAAACACTCCTAGAGCTTCCATCCAGTTTGGCTGGGTTAGACGTGTCCTATTGTTATTCGCTGCAAAGAATTGCAAATCTGATCCCTTTTACCATAGCTCGTGATTGTGATCAATTAGTTCACATCCAAGATTTGATTAAGCTAAAATTAATCCAAAAGGTTGACTCACACTTGTTGAGAATAATGGAAATGGTCAGCGTTCAAATGCAGACATGGAGATTTCAGGTCTCCCTCGCCCATTCTACTGTATTTCAACTCTACATTTTTGTACTTCTTGGATATTTAGAAAATTTTCCCTTTGCTCATTTTATAATTTCTGCTTTGATGGAACAGATAGAACTTCAGGGCAACAGATTCAATGCTGTCCTTGAATATGATGAAAATGAGATGTTGGAGTTTTATGAGGAAGGGCTAATTCAGAAAGAGTTTGAAGAGCACTTGTCATTCAAAATATCCTCACCTGCTACACACCGGATATGTGGCTTTAATCTATTCACATGGTTTTCTGCTACGCCAGTATCCAATCCGTATCTTCATGTTTATCTTGAAATCAGAAACAATACCAAGGGTAGAGTCTGGGTTTTTTACCCCTTGATTTTTCTGATAGAATTTCGGCTGAAAAATCTGAATTGTTATGGCTAAGCTATTGGAAATTTGGGTCCAATGATCCTGCGTTTGATACCGGTGATGAATTCAGTGTTTCAGATGATACGGTTGTTCAAATAAAGAGGGTTGGTGTACGAATGCTGCATGAAGAGGAAGGAACTGATGATGATAGCAGCTCATCAAACACTAGTGATGATGTACATGTAGCAGCTAAAGCAGAGATAGCTTCTCATATTTTTAGAAATTATTATTGCAGCGACTGTTATGATTTTGATAACGAAATTATTATGTGTTTCTTTGAAAAGAAATTAAATGTGAAAATAATGATGAGCTGAGTTGATTTTTTCTTAGATTTGGTGTTATATTGAAAGGTTTTTTAAACCTAAATTAATTTGGCACTCAGTGTACAGAATTTGCATCGTTCTTTTGTATGAATCTGGCCAATTTGATTTGTGACTCTGTCCAGCTACCATCTTCAACAGTCTTAACCACAACAAAGACTTTGGGATCATCCTTAGACAAGTGTAAAAATAGCACCACCCTCACAAACCAAATCATATTTTTCCTCATCCAAGTAGTTAAGAAGGCCATCATCAGATTCTCTGTGCAACAAATCTTTCCCGATGTCTTCTTCATGCACTTTCAATTCCAAATCAATCTAATAGGAACGTTGCTTTTCATTAACTTGATGTGTCTGTGACAATCCACCAGGAGATGTCTATTCATGGTTTGCAGTGAGATCAATGGGAGCATCTGCAACATGCATGCTGCAGAAGTACTCAAATACATGTGGAGAAGCTTCATCTGAATCAGAGTTTAAATGGACATGATTATTTTCCATATTCATATACATACGGTTACGATCGTAGCCAACTGAAAGGGAGGAAACTGTTATCAGCTAGTTTTTATCGATATTTATGTATTTATTTTTTATGTTCTGATTTTTATGTTTAAGTTTAGCTAAATATTTGTTTGACTTAGAATAAGTCTATATAGTTACGTAATCCCTTGAATGAAAGAGATTATGGATGTTATGATTCCTTTTTTTTTTTTTATGATAAAGATCTTGTAATCTTTGATTTTGCCTATAAATAAATTTTGAGGATAACAGTAACCTAGATGTTCTTGCTCTGCCTTTTGCAGAGAGAAATGTGACAAATAACAACATAACAGCGAGCGAGGTCACCTCTTTCAATGCAACTACTCTATCCAAGACCACAACAAATAAAAGTAGTTTTTTTGTTTTTTTATTTCCCGTTACCATCTAGTAGGTAGTCCAGTGATAAGAGCTTGAGACTAAAAGGTTTGCTCCCCTGTGATTTCAGGTTCGAGCCCTATGGTTGCTAATATGATGGCCACTAGAGATTTACATGGTTGTTAACTTCAGGGTCTGTGGGATTAGTCGATGTTGTACGTGTGCGGCGTCGCGACGATCACCCACCACCCTCATTATCAGGTGTGGTATGTCTATCTTGGCAAATATGGGGAGACAAAGAATTCTTGTCTTTTATTAGTGAAAAAAATAGAATGGAAGTCGCCACCTGGTATTTTGGTCACTAGGAACCCTAACTGGTTTCAGAGATTGGGTACGAAGACTGGTTGCGTAAAGGGAAGGTATTAGCACCCCAAATACGCCCTACCTAAGGTAAGGTGCATTGTTTTATTATCTGATAAAAATCTAAGATCTTGTCATGTTGGTCCGTTTATGGTTCAAGAAAAGCCCTCCTCAGTAAGGAGGTTCTTATCTTATGGGGTACAAACCTAACCGATCTAATGTCTATAAAAGAACTATCTTTTTAATATCAAGAATATGTTTTACATATAAATTCGTAATCTCAGATATTAAAACAAAAAAAAATATTTTTTTGATTTTTTTTGAAATATTGGCTAAGTTCTCATGACTTTAATAAACTGGTTATTAAAGCCAAAATGCATGCTAAAATGTAATATATATTTTTTTGAGTTTTCTTTGTTGTATAAAAATACAATATGATTTCTTAGCTTTGAGAGACTTGGTCGTATGCATGAAAACAAAAAAAAAAATTTGTTTTGGGCAATGAAACAACGCGTTTTTTTTTAAAACCGGATATTTTAATACCAAATTTGTATCTTTAGGATATAAAAATACAGACCGATATTAATAAAAATAACGTTAAAAAAACAAGCGGGAAAATCCTGAATTTCTTAAAATTATTTTTGAATGTTTTTTACTGGGTTGGGCCAGCCCAAAAAGAAACTGGGCCAAAATCAAGCCTTAAAATGAAATCAGGCCTCCTTTCTATAGGGCTGGGCTGATGTTTCAGCCGCAGCAACAGGGCTGGACTCAGCCCAACTGCGTGTGCTGGGCTGATATTCTAACCCGAAAGAACAAAAGGCTGGTTGTTGGTTATTGTGCTGAGCACAGTAACCAGTGAATTATAATTAGGTGATTACTGATCTCTACACAGTAACCACCTAATTATATTTCATTTGCTGCCGAACGTGAATTGCTCACGTTCTGCATGCAAATGAAGACGAACCAAAAAATGGACAGGAGAGGGGGAGGAAGGTTGCCTGGAATGAGGGAGCATGGTTGCTGTCTCTTGTTGCTTGTGGTGGAGGCAGCGACGGCTGGGAACCCCTGTGATTCTTCTTCCAAACGTGGTGTCTGTGCAGTGAGGAGCTGCTGCGCCGATCGATGGTTGTTGCTGTCGCTGCAACCGGTGTTTGCTGCCGTGTTCTTCTTCTTCACAGTGTAGAGGCACCTTCTGTCTTTTTTTCGTTCTTCCTCCTCCCCCAAGCTGACCCGCGGTGGCTGCTGTATCCTTCTTCTTCTAGGTGCAGAGACAACAATCTCAGTGTCTTCTTTCCCCCTCGTTGGTTTGCTCCTCCTGTCTTTTTTTTCTTCCCCGCGTCTGCCTCTCCTTCTGGTTTCTACTTTTTCGTCTGCTTTCTACTCTCTCTTTAGTTCTTTTTCTTTCTTTCCCCTTCCCTTTCCTCCTCTGTTCTCCCCTGTTTTTTTCTTTTCGTTTCGTTTCTGTTGTTTTTGTTACTTTTCTCTTCCCCTTTCTCTCTCGAAAAAAACTGTATGTCCCTCTCTTTTGAGTCCCTTCCTTTTCTTTTCTTCCCCCCCCCTCCATCTTTCAGGACAGTATTTATAGGGGCAGGGGGAGCGTGACCGACCCTGCCCCGTCCCATCTCTGCACATGCATGGAGCGCGCAGTTCCCTTGGTCTGTCACGGCACCGGGAGAGGTGGCCATTGGAGGCGTCGCTTGCGGGACACAACTTCTCTTTCTTCTCATCATGAGGAGGTGCGAGTGGCGTCCGAGGAAGAAGAAGGAGAAACAGTGCCGTCTAAAAACGACACTGTTTTATATATATATATATATATTGGAAAATGCATGAAACGGCGTCGTTGTCTCCAAAACATGCCGTTTCATTTAAATGGAAACCGGCGCCAAAGTGTGTTAGTTTTTAAGTCAGTCCTTCAATTGGTGCGCTTTTGCAGTTTGGTCCTTGGTTTTGGATTTCTTCAATCAAGTCTCTAATTGGCCATCAAACTTCTATATTTATGCAATTAAGCTCCTGATTTAAGTAAATCAACTTTAAAAAATTATAATTTGACCCCAGCACTTTAATTTCTTCTAATTAAAACCCAAATTGACTTTCGAATCAATTTTTCTTACAATCAAACCCTCAATAAATTTAATTAAACCTTCAATAAATTAAATTGAGTCCATAAATATCTGATTTTAGACTTTTCCTCCTCAAATCAAATTTGCTTCATCAACAAGGCTCTCATCAGTCAACGATATACTGTCAAATTTCAATCTTTGTATTTTTTAACCTCCTCAACCAATTTTTGATCATTTTCTGGGCGCTCTCGCATCCTCTTTTCATTGCTATATCTTTTTTTGATATATATATATATTTTTATTCTTTATTTATTTATTTTTTTGTATTTTCTCTTTTCTTGTGCGGGGACCCAAAAATGAGTTACAACAGTCGAGATGCACGCAAGCTAGCCCGGACACCTATAGTAATAAAAAATATATATAGTTTTTTCATAAATTGTCTGATGATCACACAAAGGACATCAAACACATATATTCAGACCTAGTTTAGAGCTCCAATCAGTTTAACAGAGGCTTTGGACTATTTACCTGTATTGTATTACTACCAGGGCAAAGTTTATTTCAATGTAAAAAAAATATGTTTTTTTAAGGTGATGCTCGTGTTTTTTTTTATATAAAAAAATCAAAGTCTCAGGTTATTAATTTGATTTACTTCAACAAATATATGGTTAATTTAATAATATAATTAAAAAAATAAATAATAATGATAAACAAATCAAACTAAGAAAAAAATTACCAATGATCAACTAAGAAAAAAAGGCTTGCCAATATTACATTAATATATCCTCCTAGTATTTGATAATGAAGCAAAAAAATCAAATAAAAATGCGACAACCTTATAAAAAAAAATATGAATCTCAATTCTAAGGAATTATATGTTAGAGGATAAATTTGAAAAAAAAAATTAAATTAAAAAATATTAACAAATAACTTGAGATTAAAATAACCCAAAATAAAGGGAAAAAAATACATAACTTGATCCTAAAACCAGAATAACCTTGTAGGAAAAAAAAATAGAACAAAGCTCAAATCTCTTATAATCCAATGTTGAAGGGCAAAATCAAGAAAAAAAATCTAATCTAAAAGAACAATGGAAAAACAAAAAGACTTGTGTTTACCCACTAACACTACGACTCAAGACATGAGATTGAAATAACAAAAAAAAAATCATAGTTAATTTAATAATACGATTAAAAATAAATAAATAAGGATGATAAACAAATCAAACTAAGAAAAACATTCGCAACGATCAACTAGGAAAAAAACGCTTGCCAATATTATAGAAATATATAGTATTTGATAATGAAGCAAAAAAAAACAAATGAGAATGCTACAACCTGATAAAAAAAATGTAAATCTTAATTTTAAACAATCAAATATTAAAGGATAAAATTGAAAAAAAATCAAATTAAAAAATAATAATAAAATGACTTGAGATTGAAATAACCAAAAAAAAAAGGAAAAAAAAATACATAACTTGATTCTAAAACCAGAATAACCTTGTAGGGAAAAAAAAACAACAAAGCTCAAATCTCTAATAATCCAATGTTAAAGGGAAAAAACGAGAAAAAATAACCTGATAGAAGGTAAACCTATAAAAATAACAAAATTAAATTCCCAATTAATAAAACATTGAGGGATGGAATTAATAAAATAATCAATCAAAAAATAATGAAAAGAAAACAAATAGCAATCAGAAAAATAAGATCAAATTTTACATAAAAATAAAATAAAATATTAATGAACAAAATTGAAAAAAATAATAACAATTAAAAAATTAAAAATCAACTTTAATATAAATATCAGATTTTCATTGACATTAAAAGATATTTATATCAAGACAATCAAAATGAACTACAGCATCAAATCATAAATAAATTCAATGCAAATGTGTCTATTTACTTTCAACAGAAAGAAAAAGCTAGAATCGAATTCAAATGATGCAACAAGAATTACAGGCTAGTAAACTTTCCAAGTCAGATATGAAGAGCCTTGATCGTGCACGTGCCTTTTTCTTACTGGTGGGTGAAGTAAGAAGAACCGTGTGAGTTGATGAGAGGGATTATGTGTTTTGTGTGTGTCTAATGTCCCTTTTGGTAATTATAACAAGAATTACAGGCCCTAGTAATTAAACGGGTGATAAATGATTTGAGCAAATTAAAAAAGAAAAAGGTCCACAGAGACTTGTAAGCTTGACTTAAAAGCAGAAAATTGATGAACTGATAAGAGAGCATCAGCGAAGGGAAAGTGAAGATTGCAGGTACTATCTCTCTCTCTCTCTCTCTCTCATCTCTTTTAGTATTATGTTATATTGTGGAATATAACTCTGCTGTAACTGAGAATCACTTCGATTAATTCACTGTCAGAAACTAATTATTGATGATCTCATCAACCGATTTTGTTGGTTCATAATATTTTTCTGAAAGGGCATGGAGGATTTGATTGCTGGGAAATAACTTGAAAACTGTTTTAAAGATAAAGTAAGATAATAATAAATGAATACTTTAGCTTATTGGTGTGCTGTCGATGTTGAACTCTCGACATCAATCCTGCAACTCTGTTTTTCTTAAGATAAAGGATCTTGGTCTTCTCAGAGCCCTGACTTTTGCAAAAATATTGTTAAAGGAATACAGTGATACCAACCACGAAGCAAAAGATTTGAGAAAAATGAGCGAAACAGTAATGGTTGCCGTAGATATCTTAAACAGAAATGAGTTCTTACTTGAGGATATCACTAGCCATCAACTTGTGGAGTTTATTTTCTAACTTTTTTCTTACTTCACCATGATTTGAGCAAATTAAAAAAAAAAAAAAAGTCCTAACGCGGAAATGGCCATACCACAGAGACTTTTAAGGTTGATTTAAAAGCAGAAAATTGATGAACTGATAAAAGAACATCAGCGAAGGGAAAGTGATGATTGCAGGTAACTATGCTCATCTCTTTTAGTATTATGTTATATTGTGGAATGTAACTCATCAACCGATTTTGCTGGTTCAGCATAGAGATTTAATTTATCATATGTACAAATATTTTTCTGAGAGGGCATTGAGGAGTTGATAGCTGGGAAATAACTTGAAAATTGTTTTATAGAAAAATTAAGATAATAATATATGAATACTTCAGCTTATTGGTGTGCTGTCGATCTTGAACTATCGACATTAATCCTGCAACTCTTTTTTTTTTTGTTCAGATATTGGAAAAGTCTTATATTTGCTAGAATCGGAATGGCTCCTGGGAAATATCAAGAATCCTACTCTTCCCGGTTTTCTAATTATAAATATCAAGTGTTCTTGAGTTTTAGAGGTGAAGACACCCATAAGAACTTGACCGATCACCTCTACAAGGCCCTGGTTGATGCAGGGATTCACACATTTAGAGATGATGATGAAATTCAGAGAGGAGAGAATATATATTTCGAGCTCCAGAAGGCAATACAACAATCGAAAATATCGATAATCGTGTTCTCCAAAGACTATGCTTCGTCGAGATGGTGCCTCGATGAACTTGTAATGATCATGGAACGTAAGAGGAATGATGACTGAATAGTTTTGCCAGTATTCTATGATGTGGATCCATCTGAAGTCAGAAATCAAACAGGGAGCTTTGCTGCTGCATTTGTGGAACATGAAAAGCATTACAAGGAGAAGATGGAGCGGGTGAAGGGGTGGGGGATTGCTTTGAAGGAAGTTGCAGATTTAGCTGGAATGGATTTAGGAGATGGGTAAGTTGTATCTCTTGATGAAACTACATATAGCATAAGACTAGAATGCTGGTAGTGAACTCTTAATTTCTTTCAGTTATGTACTGATAAGAAAACATATAAGAAAAATAAAATAAAATAAAATACTCATGATTTCTTCTTTGTTTTTTTTTTCAATCACGATTTGGTTTTAACTATCAAATCATTGACACACAACTTGCTTTAATTTCTTAGCTGAATGTTGTTTATTTCTATTGCTTATAGAGAGCCTACTAATTATCGCACATTGTATTTTACTTTTTGATGTAGGTACGAGGCACAGTTTGTCCAATCTATTGTGGAGAAGGTCTCAAAGAAATTGGATAAAAAAATGTTTCATGTACCCTTCATTTCATTGGAAGAGATCCTCTAGCAAATTATATCAACTCATGGTTGCAAGATGGGTCCCATGATGCTGCCATTGCTATACTCTATGGAATTGGTGGAGTTGGGAAGACAACCATAGCAAAGAGTGTTTTTAATCAGAATATTCATAAATTTGAAGGAAAGAGCTTCCTATCAAATTTTAGATCAAAGGATATAGTTTGCCTGCAGAGGCAACTTCTTTCTGACATCCTAAAAAAGACTGTTGATGAGATAAATGATGAAGATGAAGGAATTCTGAAGATTAAGGATGCATTATGTTGCAGAAGAACTCTTATTGTTCTAGATGATGTGGACAAAAGGGACCAATTCAATAAAATCATTGGCATGCAAAATTGGCTTTGTAAAGGAAGTAAAATCATTGTAACAACCAGAAATAAGGGTCTGTTTTCAGCTAATCATATTGAGGGGTCCGGTGCAAAGTTGAACCGCTAGATGATGAAAAATCACTTGAGCTTTTCAGTTGGAATGCCTTTGGACAAGCTAACCCTGCTGATGGTTTTGTGGAAGACTCTTGGAGAATAGTACATCATTGTAGTGGACTTCCATTAGCTCTTCGAGTTATTGGCTCTTCATTGTCCGGAAAAGGAAGAGAAATATGGGAAAGCGCATTACAACAAATGGAAGTGATTCCTAATTTTGATGTTCAAAAGGTTCTTCAAATAAGTTACGACTTTCTTGATGGTGATTATCCGAAGAACTTATTCCTTGATATCGCATGTTTCTTCAATGCAATGGATGTGGATGATGCAATTAGGATACTGGATGGGCTCGATAAAGGTGCAAGATTTGGGATTGACAATCTCATCGATAGATGTCTTGTTGAAATCAACATTGATCAAAGGTTGTGGATGCATCAATTAGTAAGAGCTCTGAGGGGGAAATTGCTCGTCAAGAATCTCCCAAATGTCAAAGAATATGGCGTCACGAGGATGCTTTTACCGTTTTGAAAGGAACTACTGTAAGTAGCTCAATTTTTTTATATGTCTACTTAAATGGTTTGTGGTGCCTTGACATATTCTTTCATTTACTTTCCTTTCTCATGTACTTTTAATATTATTATGCAGGATGCTGAAAAATTGCGTGGCCTTACTATTGATATGCATGCATTAATGGAAGATAATTATGCAAAAGTTGTTTGTACTGATTCAATGGTAAGCCGAAAGCGACGCAGGCTTAACTTCTTTCAATAATGGCTTTCCGATTTTTCCAATAGGGGAAAATTACAAACAAGTTTGTTTCCTATCCTCAGCACGGATGCTTTTAGAAAGATGATAGATGTAAAATTTCTCCAACTAAACTACACTAATTTTTATGGAAGTTTTGAGCACTTTCCCAAGAATTTGATATGGTTGTCGTACCCTCTCGAGAGCTCGACGTCGCGGCGACCCTTCCTGGTTGCAGGGATTGATGTCGGGGTCTTTGTTTGGTGAAAAAGGGAGTCGCCACCTAGTATTATGGTCACCAGGAAACCTAAATGGTCTTTCAGAGATTCTAAGATAAGGGACTGGTTGCGTAAAGGAAAGGTTTTAGCACCCCTAGTGCGCCCTACCTAAGGTAAGCTGCTTGGTGTTTGGTTTGCCTATAATTGCTATGGTGTTGATGTTCTCTAATCCCATCAGTTCCCTAGGATAAGTCTGTTATGATGTACGAACCTGGGTTCAAAATTTAAGGAGAAGAATCCTTGGCTAATATGGATCATACCTTTAGATATGTCTATAGAGTGCCAAAGAGAAACGGTGCAGATTTCCTGAAGTCTATGCTTGATTTGAAATAAATTCAGAATTTATGAATTTAAAGACAACTAAGATAGAAATCTAAGGAGATTCAATGTGCTTAAGAGCTCATTCTTCTCTTAGTATTTCAAGTGTTCGCGACTCATAAATCGCAAGGAAAAGGAAAAAAAACTAAGATAGAAATCCAAGGAAATTCAAGGTGCTTTAAAAGCTCATTTTTGCCTTAGTATTTCATATTTTCATGACTCATAAATTGTGGAATCGAAATTTGAAATGTCTCCAATTATAATTGAGGCTTCTTTCAAGGATACACAATTAAATTGTTCTAAATAAATTTTTAGGCATAAATTTGCCCTTATGTTAAAAATAAATAAGTTGTATTCCTATTAACAATATTTGGAAATTTACCTTTCATAGGTTTATTTGTCCTTATATTATTAGGGGATAATGACTTATTATTCCTAGAAAAATATTTTGATATTTACCACTTGGGGTTTCTTTATTCAAATATTAACAGTGAATAATGACAAATTATTCCCAATAATATCTTGAATATTAATCCATTTGGGATTTCTTTATCCAAACATTTATAGTGAATAATAACAAATTATTCCTAATAATATTTTGGATATTAACCCCTTTTAGATTTCTTTATCCAAACATTACTAATGAATAACAAATTATTCCTAATAATATTTTGGATATTTACCCCTTTGGGATTTCTTTATCCAAGCATTAATAGTGAATAAAAGCAAATTTCCAAAAATAAGATTTTTATATTTTTGGAATATTGGTCAACACCCTTTGGAATTTACAAACATGTTGTAAAATCCAAGATGCAAGAAAATAATTTGTGTGTTTAAGAAATCCATACTAAAACACATTTTTTGAAACCTCGAATATTTGCTATTTTTGGAAAAAAAAAGTAATTTAAAAATATGTTAGGGTACTGGACGTATGCAACGCATAAAAAAAAACATTTTTATTATAATCAAAACAGGAGCATCACAGTAAACACAATTAAAATGACAAACCATCACATGTATTTCATAAAACTTAGACAGTGCATGTAAGACAAAGCAGGAGGAACCAAAAAGAAAGCCATCCAAAGCCAAATTTCATCACAACATAATATGTCTATCAATTCAAAGCCTAAACGTAGCATGACCATCATTTTCCACAGAAAGGAGTGAGTCTTGTACACATGAGAGCTAAACGTTTGAAAAACAAAACTATAACAGAAAACGTTGATCCCGCCCACCCCTTTTTCTAATCTCTGACACTGCCATACATCGTTTCATGAAAACAAAAAGAAAATGCTGGGGAGCACGTCTTTATATCATGTATATCACAGACTAAAAACCATTAAAAAAAAAAACATCATGGTCGGCTATCCTTTCTCCTGGGGGCAGAAAATGGATGGGAAAAAATAATGACCTTCCCCGGTTATGCCAATGTTACTTGTCATAACTCAATTTTTGATCTTTTTATTTTAATTATTTTATTTACTAAAAAAAAATGATGAAAAACAAGTAAAAATAAAATAAATAAAGAATGAATTAAAATTTGGGTTAAGGGCAACATGATTGGAAGTTTAAAGATTTAATTAAATTCTTGACTAGTTTAATTAATCAAATTAAGGGTTTAATTGGAGAATTGATAAGATTTGAGACTTAATTAAGCTTGGAATTAATTTAATTAATCCAATCAGGGGCTTAATTGAAGAATTGATAAGTTTTAGACTTAATTGGACTTGGATTTAATTAAATTGATGAAATCAGGGACTTAATTGAAGAAATATCAAAGTTTGGAGTTTAATTGGGGTCTAAATTGCAAAAATTAAAATCCAAGGAGCAGCTTGAAAATGGCGCGGAAATGCAAGGATCCAATTACATTTTAACCAGGGGCTTGATTGCAAAAGTACAAGAATTACAAGGATTAAATTGAAAGCAACCTTTAGAGCTGGAAAACGGAGTCGTTTCGCATTGACTGTTCACCGTCTTCTTCCTCAGCAACGGCTCCGCCATTAATGGCAGAGACGTTTCATCCGTTGGCAGTCACCGCTTACGTTTCATCATTGATGGTGCCTAAAGGGTCGGTTGCAGGGCGTTTATGAGGCTGGTTGTTACCACCGATTTTGGTCTTATAAAAGGAGAAGTAATGACAGAACAAGGGAGAAAGGGAAAAACTGTGAGCGACCGAAAAGGGGAAAAAAATACCCAGAGGCTAAAAATCCCAGACGGAAAAAACCCAGTAGACAAGGGGAAAGCTAAGCCCAGACACGAAAAAAACAGGGAGAGACCAGAGAAAAAAAAAACTACTGAGAAACCAAAAGAGAGAAACACAAAGATACCAGCCGAGTCTTTAAGTTTTTTTTAGAACCCCATACCAGAGGTGAACCCTTCCCTTACCAATACTGGCCTTAAAACGACAAAAACATAAACAAACCGAGAGGGAGTAGAGAGAGTTTAAAAAAACAGAGCACTTGAATAATTTTTCGGACGAGAGCAGACGAAACAGAGACCCAGGAAAGAAATACAACGTGAGATACAAGCATAAGGAGTAAGAGGCAATTCGAAAACAGAAGCGTCATCTTCGGCAACCTCGTGCAAATTCTCTGCTAAAGAATCAGGTAAGTCTGCTCTGTTTTCCCTTGCGTTTTTGCTAATTCATTTTCGCCGCTTGTTTTAAATTAATTAACAAAGGCCAGGCACGCGCGATTTGGATCACGTGTGCCTCATGTGGCCCAGCCGGGTTACTGGCTTGGGCCAGTGACCAGGCTGGGCTGGCTGGGTCTAGCCCAGCACATGTGGGCTGAGCTGGGCCCAGCCCAAAAAAATAAAAAAAATAAAAAATAAAAAAAACAGAAAAGTAAAAAAGGTAGAAAAAATAAAAAATGTGTATGCATGAATAAAAATAATGTAAATTTATTGGTTTATTCACTGACGCCAGAGTCAAGAATAAAAATACCGGTTTAAATTTATATTATTTTTATTCGGTGTATTTTATTTTATTTAGCTAGAAAAATAAAAAAAATATGTGCATGCTTAAAAATCAATTTATTTTTTCATTGGTGCTAGAGTAGAGAATAAAAAATATTGATCTAATTTTTCGTAGTTACGAATTTTTACCAACGCCAGAGTTGGAATTATTCGAGCTCGAATATTCACTGGCGCCAGAGTCAGTAATATTATAAACAAATCATCATAGCATAAGCGAATAAATGTTTAGCAATTTAAGACAAAACCAGCAATGCAGTCTGCCTCAGGCAGAACGTTTAAGGGGTGATAATATCTTCCTTTTTACGTAACCAATCCCGAGCCATAGAATCTCTGTTGACCAATTAGGGTTCCTAGTGACCATAATACTAGGTGGCGACTCCTCAAACAAGACCTTTTCCCCTAAAAGAACCAGATGCCAGAAATCTGTTTCTTTCCATGTAAATATTTTTTAGGGCCGCCGCGATGTCAGGTGCGACAGGATGGCGACTCCACTGGGGACCTTAGGATTAAGCTTTGTCTTTTGTCTTATTATTGCTATTTTGTTTGTTGTGTTTATTTGTTTATTTTTCCTGCATTTACTGCTTTAGCATGCATCCTTGTTTATGTTGTCATGCATCACTTTGAGAGAACACACTTTACATCCTAGGATAAGTGGGGGAGTAACGGTACCCCAATGGCTTTAGCCTGGGTAAGACTCGTGAAACCATCCAACTCTCGCTTGATTGTTTACTTGGAAGTGGTCGATATGCCAAACTGATATTACTCAGGGCCTCTATCTTCACACTACTTGTAAGCCTCATATCGACCTTTCATGGACGATCACTGAGCATGCGAGAGACCCTTTGAAACCAGATAATGACCAACCCCTTGATGCACTTAACAATTAGGATCTTCTTACTAGGTTGTCACCCCGTGAAGGGCAAGTTTGCATTTCATACACATTTTTTTATTATTTTTTTTATCAATATTTTTGCATGAATTGCATGATTTACATATTAGTAGGTTGAAATATAGGTTCCCCATTGAAACTCATCTATAACACTCGTTCGAGAAAAAGAAAAATGGAAAACGAAGAAAGAGCCTAGTTGGAAGCTCAACATCAAAAAGAGATGGATAATCTTAAAGAAGAAGTCGCAAGGCTTACTAGTCTACTCGAGCAAGCCTTGAGAGATAAATCCGGAAAAGCAACACTTATAACTCAGCCTGAAGATATGCATGTAAATCATTTCGATCCACAAAATCTGGAGGCAAATAGGGTGTCATCTGAATTTCAACTAGCTATGCATTTCCAGCCAGCATACCCCATGAGAATGTCGTTTACCATTGATTCTACCGAGAAAGAATCTCAAAAGGGCAAGATGGTGAACGAAGAGGATTTGGAAAAATGGACTATCTTAGAAGAGAGGATAAGGGTAGTTGAGGGAAACCATTTATGTGACCTAGTGAAAGCTGTCAATATGTGTTTGGTACCTAACGTAGTCATTCCTAAGAAGTTTAGGGTGCCGGAATTTATTAAATATACGGGAACCCAATGCCCTATAACTCATCTTAAGGCATACTGCAACAAAATGACTGAGGTGGTTGATGATGAGAAATTGTTGATTCATTTCTTTCAAGACAGCTTAAGTGGCACTGCCCTTACTTGGTATATGCGATTGGATCATACCAAGGTTAAAAAATGGAAGGATTTAGTTGATGCCTTCATGAGGCAATATAAGTTCAATATAGACGTGGGCCCTGATCGGTCAAGCTTGCAAGCTATGAAAAAGGACAACAAGGAGTCCATAAGAGAATACACTCAAAGGTGGCGTGAGGCTGCCGCACAGGTTAACCCTTCTTTGTTGGAAAAGGAGATGATCAACTTGTTTGTCAACACTTTCAAGGCCCCGTACTTTGAATACCTGGTTGGAAGCTCTACGCAACATTTCACTGACCTGGTTGTTATAGCCGAAAGGATTGAACAAGCCATTGGGATAGGTAAGATTGCTGACCCAATTGAGAATAACGATTTTGGCTGGAAAAGGGAAGGTCAATAAAGGTGGTTGCCAAGTCACTTATCGTCCCTATAGCTAATTTCTTCACACCAACTCCCAGAAATCAACTATCTTCAAGATAAAGCTATGGTGGTGTTAGGTCGAGAATGGTCTGCATATGGCTTCAACTAACTGCTGAAAAGATACCCTTGTTAAGAAGAATGAGTGATTGAAAGATTCCAGAAATTCCAATCAATGATCACTAAATGTTTAGCCCCTTTATGTGTTATCATGCCAGTATTCATGTTGGTATAAGATCTTTGTTGTTGAACTTATTTTCCTAAGCTTCAATGAAATAATGAGTTTGTCATTCAATCGTGTTCACGACCAAGCATTATTCATCTGATTAAGAGAGTTTTCTTATAAGAACTCACGAATACACCTTTGAAGCCTCGCGTGATCTCATAGACGCAATTCATCTCTTGTTCCATTTCCCTATTGGAGTTTTAAAAATTTGATCTGGCGTTTTGATTTCAAAAATAGTTTGATGTTTATTCAAAAACGATATTTTTCACATTCTACTTGTAGAATGACAAGTGAATCAAGCAACTCCATCATTGAGGTGACTAAATTATAAACCAAAAAAATTGAAAAAAAAGAGAGAAAGAAATGAATAAACACCTTTACCCCATGACTCTTGAATCATGTGTTTTTAAATGTATGAATAATGGTATGTAGTGAACTCGTTGCTCATGATTTATGAAATGCATCTTTGCAAAGACCAAACCATCACACTAGATGAGGTCAAAGTTTATTGATCTTAACTGCTTGCGCTTGAAATGAGGAAAGGCCATCTTTGTTATTCCTTTCACGTTCTGAAATAAGTACATCCCTTGCTACCCCTTTTTTTGAGCCTAAATAATTTTTCTTTTATGAAAAAAAAAATCCCGACTAGGATCACACCCCACACTGGGAGACAAGAGAAAATTTCAATGAGAAGAGAGAAAAAGTCGTGAGAAAGCCAAAAGGCATAAAGAGCTCAAGAAACTCAAATGCTAGGGGGCATGCTCAAATCACTAGAAAAAGTGACATCCAAGATAAAGTGAGTATGCCCTAGCAAAGCAATAAAAAAGAAAAAAATAGTAAATCAAAGAAGAGCGGCAAAAGAAAATATGAATGACGTCAAGAGTCAAACTGTTGATAGTGATCCTTAGTCTTTGAAACCCTGAAACACTCTTTGAGCCTTATGAATCCTTTTCTTTCATAACCAAGAACCACAGCCTACGTTACGTCCCTATAGAAGTCATTTCTAATCAATCAAGCAAGCAACCTAGAACAATAAACAATGCTCTCAAAATGCAAAGAATACTTTTTCATAAGATTCATGACATCAAGAATAAACTACTCATTATTATTCATTTTGATAAAAATGAATGTTCAAAAAGAGACAAATTTTACTCATATAAAACCTCGAGCTTTTTCTCGAGCCCTTCACTTTGAAACAAAAGGTCACCTCATGATGTATTTTCACTGAAGACCTCATTGCCAAACACAAGAGCACATAATCTCTTTTCCAAAAAAGAAAATAACCAAGGAGTTGCAAGATTTCAAAATCAAATTGTTTTAGACTCACATCGAAATAATTTTTGTTTTTAAAATGCAAGATCAAGATTTCAAGATTCATTCTAGACCCATATTCCTTCACCAAACTGAAAAGGAGAGAAATGAGAGAATGGCCTCCTAAAACCATTATTTGTCTAAATCGCTGACAGGGCACACTTGGGGGCAATGACTAGTACAAGGGGGCAATATTGTGCTTAAGAAAAATCTATCTCTTCTAGAAAAAGAGAGGAACATTTCCTACAACAAGACAAGGGGGCATTTTGGTTTACGAAAGACAGTTTGATCCTTTCAGGAAATGACACCGAATGTTTTTATCAGTGAGACGAGGAGTAATGAATGATCCTCTCAAATTATTTGACGAGACAGAAAATCTCTAGCAAGCAAGTGGCTCACGATGGGCACCACAAAGGCTGAGTTGTGTAAACAAATCTGGAAATAGACTTATATGGGCCAACTCGGGTGGGCTAGAAGCCAAGCGACAAAGAGGACCCAAATCAAAGGTAGCAAGTCCTCATCAGTCAAGCAACAAGAAGACTAAGAAGAAATGGGGGCCTATATTTCAAAACAAGTAAAGATGCATGCATATCATCTAAACTTTGAGATATTGGACAATGAGTTTTGCAAATTTCATAAGAGAAAATTCTGGTGGAATCCATCAAGTGGAAGGCCGACTTGAAATGGCCAAAGATTGAAATTGCTTTTGAAAATTTTTCATTTTTGAGAATTTTTCAACCTGGGCAGGCCGCCCATGGGAATTAGGCCACCTGAAAAATCTCTGTGTTTTTCTACCTTCTTTGAAGTGCGCCTTCAAGCCTTCGAAAATCATTTTTAGCGCGCCTTCGAGCCCTCATCTCCTTTCAAGTGCGCCTTTGAGCCCTTGACCATCCAAGGTAGTGCGTTTCCTAACCCTACCTCTCTTTTGAGTGTGCCTTCGAGCCCTCACCTCTTCTGAACGTGCCTTTGAGCCCTCACTTCATTTTGAGCGCGCCTTTGAGCCCTCGCTTCCCTTCAAGCGCGCCTTGGAGCCCTCGCTTTTTTCTCGAGCATGCCTTTAAGCTCTCACTTCCCTTCGAGCGTGCCTTTGAGCCCTCGCTTCTTCTCGAGCGTGCTTTGGAGCCCTCGCTTCCTTTCGAGCGCGCCTTCGAGCCTTCAACCATCCTTTTGAGTGCGCCTTTGAGCCCTCATTTTCCTTTTTTTTTTTTACTTGGGTAGGTCACCGATCACAATGAGACCCTTTTCTTTTTACTTGGGTAGGTCACCCATCACAATGAGACCCTTTCCTTTTTACTTGGGTAGGTCACCCATTACAATGAGACCCTTTTCTTTGTATTTGTAAAAAAAAAAACAATTTCCTCGTCTTATTCTTCATTGGGCAGGTCGTCTGGAACAATTAGACCACTCGCGAAACCCTTTTCGCGTTTTACTCTTCCTATCGGGCAGGTCGCCTGGAACAATTAGACCACTCACGAAACCCTTTTCGCGTTTTATTTTTCATCGGGCAGGTCGCCTGGAACAATTTGACCACTCGCGAAACCCTTTTCGCGTTTTATTCTTCCTATCGGGCAGGTCGCCTGGAACAATTAGACCACTCGCGAAACCCTTTTCGTGTTTTATTCTTTATCGGGCAGGTCGCCTGGAACAATTTGACCACTCGCGAAACCCTTTTCGCATTTTATTCTTCCTATCGGGCAGGTCGCCTGGAACAATTAGACCACTCGCGAAACCCTTTTCGCGTTTTATTCTTTACCGGGCAGGTCGCCTGGAACAATTTGACCACTAGCGAAACCCTTTTCGCGTTTTATTCTTCCTATCGGGCAGGTCGCCTGGAACAATTAGACCACTCGCGAAACCCTTTTCGCGTTTTATTCTTCCTATCGGGCAGGTCGCCTGGAACAATTAGACCACTCGCGAAACCCTTTTCGCGTTTTATTCTTCCTATCGGGCAGGTCGCCTGGACCAATTTGACCACTCGCGAAACCCTTTTCGCGTTTTATTCTTCCTATCGGGCAGGTCGCCTGGAACAATTAGACCACTCGCGAAACCCTTTTCGCGTTTTATTTTTCATCGGGCAGGTCGCCTGGAACAATTAGACCACTCGCGAAACCCTTTTCGCGTTTTATTCTTCCTATCGGGCAGGTCGCCTGGAACAATTAGACCACTCGCGAAACCCTTTTCGCGTTTTATTCTTTATCGGGCAGGTCGCCTGGAACAATTAGACCACTCGCGAAACCCTTTTCGCGTTTTATTCTTTATCGGGCAGGTCGTCTGGAACAATTTGACCACTCGCGAAACCCTTTTCGCGTTTTATTCTTCCTATCGGGCAGGTCGCCTGGAACAATTAGACCACTCGCGAAACCCTTTTCGCGTTTTATTCTTTATCGGGCAGGTCGCCTGGAACAATTAGACCACTCGCGAAACCCTTTTCGCGTTTTATTCTTTATCGGGCAGGTCGCCTGGAACAATTTGACCACTCGCGAAACCCTTTTCGCGTTTTATTCTTTATCAGGCAGGTCGCCTGGAACAATTTGACCACTCGCGAAACCCTTTTCGCGTTTTATTCTTCCTATCGGGCAGGTCGCCTGGAACAATTAGACCACTCGCGAAACCCTTTTCGCGTTTTATTCTTTATCGGGCAGGTCGCCTGGAACAATTTGACCACTCGCGAAACCCTTTTCGCGTTTTATTCTTTATCGGGCAGGTCGCCTGGAACAATTTGACCACTCGCGAAACCCTTTTCGCGTTTTATTCTTCCTGTCGGGCAGGTCGCCTGGAACAATTAGACCACTCGCGAAACCCTTTTTGCGTTTCTTTTATTATCGGGCAGGTTGCCCAAAAGAATTTGATCCATTTTTTATAAAAAAAAAACAACAAAAAAAACAACAAAAAGTGAGTCGTCTTCCAAATGACTTGTTTCTTGATTTCTACATCTCTCTGTAAAGATCGTGTGTCAATCTACTGTTTTCAAGGTTTTCAAGACTAAAAAAAAAACAATGGATCTTTCTGTATCTACTTTTCTTTATAAATTTACTACACAAAGCTAAAAGAAAATGAAATTTTCTAATATCTTTGCATAGTAAATATAATAAAGAGGGGCCAACTGTCATAACCCAATTTTTGACCTTTTTATTTTAATTATTTTATTTACTAAAAAAATGATGAAAAACAAGTAAAAATAAAATAAATGAAGAATGAATTAAAATTTGGGTTAAGGGCAACATGATTGGAAGTTTAAAGATTTAATTAAATTCTTGACTAGTTTAATTAATCAAATTAAGGGTTTAATTGGAGAATTGATAAGATTTGAGACTTAATTAAGCTTGGAATTAATTTAATTAATCAAATTAAGGGTTTAATTGGAGAATTGATAAGATTTGAGACTTAATTAAGCTTGGAATTAATTTAATTAATCCAATCAGGGGCTTAATTGAAGAATTGATAAGTTTTAGACTTAATTGGACTTGGATTTAATTAAATTGATGAAATCAGGGACTTAATTGAAGAAATATCAAAGTTTGGAGTTTAATTGGGGTCTAAATTGCAAAAATTAAAATCCAAGGACCAGCTTGAAAATGGCACGGAAATGCAAGGATCCAATTACATTTTAACCAGGGGCTTGATTGCAAAAGTACAAGAATTACAAGGATTAAATTGAAAGCAACCTTTAGAGCTGGAAAACGGAGTCGTTTCGCATTGACTGTTCACCGTCTTCTTCCTCAGCAACGGCTCCGCCATTAATGGCAGAGACGTTTCATCCGTTGGTAGTCACCGCTTACGTTTCATCATTGATGGTGCCTAAAGGGTCGGTTGCAGGGCGTTTATGAGGCTGGCTGTTACCACCGATTTTGGTCTTATAAAAGGAGAAGTAATGACAGAACAAGGGAGAAAGGGAAAAACTGTGAGCGACCGAAAAGGGGAAAAAAATACCCAGAGGCTAAAAATCCCAGACGGAAAAAACCCAGTAGACAAGGGGAAAGCTAAGCCCAGACACGAAAAAAACAGGGAGAGACCAGAGAAAAAAAAAACTACTGAGAAACCAAAAGAGAGAAACACAAAGATACCAGCCGAGTCTTTAAGTTTTTTTTAGAACCCCATACCAGAGGTGAACCCTTCCCTTACCAATACTGGCCTTAAAACGACAAAAACATAAACAAACCGAGAGGGAGTAGAGAGAGTTTAAAAAAACAGAGCACTTGAATAATTTTTCGGACGAGAGCAGACGAAACAGAGACCCAGGAAAGAAATACAACGTGAGATACAAGCATAAGGAGTAAGAGGCAATTCGAAAACAGAAGCGTCATCTTCGGCAACCTCGTGCAAATTCTCTGCTAAAGAATCAGGTAAGTCTGCTCTGTTTTCCCTTGCGTTTTTGCTAATTCATTTTCGCCGCTTGTTTTAAATTAATTAACAAAGGCCAGGCACGCGCGATTTGGATCACGTGTGCCTCATGTGGCCCAGCCGGGTTACTGGCTTGGGCCAGTGACCAGGCTGGGCTGGCTGGGTCGAGCCCAGCCAAAAAAAAAAAAAAAAAACAGAAAAGTAGAAAAGGTAGAAAAAATAAAAAATGTGTATGCATGAATAAAAATAATGTAAATTTATTGGTTTATTCACTGACGCCAGAGTCAGGAATAAAAATACCGGTTTAAATTTATATTATTTTTATTCGGTGTATTTTATTTTATTTAGCTAGAAAAATAAAAAAAATATGTGCATGCTTAAAAATCAATTTATTTTTTCACTGGTGCTAGAGTAGGGAATAAAAAATATTGATCTAATTTTTCGTAGTTACGAATTTTTACCAACGCCAGAGTTGGAATTATTCGAGCTCGAATATTCACTGGCGCCAGAGTCAGGAATATTATAAACAAATCATCATAGCATAAGCGAATAAATGTTTAGCAATTTAAGACAAAACCAGCAATGCAGTCTGCCTCAGGCAGAACGTTTAAGGGGTGATAATATCTTCCTTTTTACGTAACCAATCCCGAGTCATAGAATCTCTGTTGACCAGTTAGGGTTCATAGTGACCATAATACTAGGTGGCGACTCCTCAAACAAGACCTTTTCCCCTAAAAGAACCAGATGCCAGAAATCTGTTTCTTTCCATGTAAATATTTTTTAGGGCCGCCGCGATGTCGGGTGCGACATTACTTGAAGTAAAAAAAGGACTTTCTTTGTGTTTTCTTTATCCTCTGGACAGACGACATTTAGGAGCACAACCCCTCTCCCATACATAAACTTAAAGCCAAGGAGGTACCCGAACAGAGGAAAAAAAAAGTGGGGAGGGTCTTTGAAGTTCATGGTTTCTCGCGGTAGGTGAATAAAGAAAGAAAATACGCCTTTAACCTAAACAATAAGCTGAACTCAAAGCCATGACAGATTAAACAGTGGGCAAGCATATAAACTTTGTCCACACAGAGACCGCATGTTCAGAGCAAAGGGAGAAACAGGCTTGGAACAGAAACAAACCAACAGATGCCTAGTTTGAGTATAACCAAGAAGAAGAAGTTGACATATACCTGCAGATCTTGTTTGCAAAAATGGAGAACGAACCGGTGGGCAGTCACTCACAACAAAAGAGCAAAAAAAACGCAGCTCTAACAGTAATAGTAATCTAGACTCAAAGTTCTGGACGTAACAATAAGAAAACATACAACTTTGTTGCCTGATGAAAAATGACGTCCCGAAATAGAAGTAGAAACAGATTTTTAAAAGGAAACAAAAAAACCAAACCGGCAGCTTTACATATGTTAAAGCAAAGGCAAATCCAAACTCATACCTGCGGATCCTGCAGAAGATGAGTACGTAACTGATGGCAAAGCTTCCGCCTTTTTTCTAATGACCCGAAGCAAGCCTTCCTCTTTTTCTGCCGTTGGGAACTTTTCCAAAAACCTCTTAGAGTCTTTGTAAACCCCGGTTCGACAGAGTAGGATAGACCCAACCCAAGGTAATCTCCTCCTGTTCTCAATGATTTTCGGCTTCTCTAACCTCAGCTAGTGTAGCTCTCTGTTTCTTTAACTCTTCTCTCCCTCCTCTTTTTTTCTCTCTGTCTTTAAACTCTCTCTGTCTCTCCCTTTTTTTTGTTTTTCTTTTCTCTCTTTTTTCGCTGCATAGCCCCATATATATAGCCGAGCAAAACACTTCGAGGCTAATTCTGAAACCCCTCTCATCCCAGCCGTCTGTGTTAGGGATGGAATTCCAACCATTAGATGATGGCGAGGCTCCCTCTGCGTGACTGCCCGCGTCCTCTTCCCCAGCTGGCACTGGAGGTACAATGCCGTTTCCTCTCGCAGCTGCCATCCTAGCGTGAAAAGGGGGACTGTTTTGTGCAGTGCAAGGACAGGAGAAAAAAAAGAAAATGGCAGGAAACGGCTGCAGAGGAGGGAAAAGGTTGCAGATGGGGGTACAGTACCAAGCTCATTAATTCAAAATGGGGCTGTTTTAAAACGGCGCCGCCTGGCTTCCCCGGCTGAAGAAAGGAAAAACAAACGCACATTAATGTGTAAAAGCATGACGGCGTCGTTTGTTGTCGAAATGCAAGGCAAAGGTAAACACAGCGGCAGCCACGTAATTCATGGTTGTAGATTTTTCTGTCATTTGCTGATCCTATCCCGTTTTTTATTCCAGCCAAGTTTCTTCCAATTTATATCGGCAATTAACTCCCTTATTTCAGTCTTTTTTTCAATTCAGTCCTGCAAACTTATTCTGGCCCATCCCTGCTGTCTGGGCCAGGTCCGGTCCAGACAAAAATAGGAGACTTTGTTGGGCCGAGATTGGCCCAATCCCTGCTGGGCCGAGATCGGCCCAACCCTTATTGGGGGCTGAGTCCAGCCCAGGTAGTTGGGCCGGCCCAGCCCAGCCCACCTAACATTATATATAGATATATATCGAAAAAAAATTAAAATTTTTTTTGAAAAATCCTTGAAAATATTGTTGATTTTCCTGCATATTTTTATCAAAATGACTTAATATTGGTTTGTATTTTTATACCGTAAAGATACAAATCCAGTGTCGCACCCTCGCGGCAGAGCGCGGCGTCGCGGCGACCCACGATTGATTTCGGGGTCTTTTGTTTTTGTGAATAAAGGAGTCGCCACCTAGTATTATGGTCACTAGGAAACCTAACTGGTCTTTCAGAGATTCTAAAGGCAAGGGACTGGTTGCGTAAAGGGAAGGTATTAGCACCCCTAGTACGCCCTACCTAAGGTAAGCTGCTTGGTGTTTGGTTTTTCTTATAATTGCTATGGTGTTGGTGTTTTCTAATCCCATCAGTTTTCTAGGTTTTGATTCAAACTAAAATTATTAGGATAGAAATCCAAGGAAGTTCCATGTGCTTTAAAAGCTCATTTTCCCCTTAGTTTTTCAAGAGTTTGCGACTCGTAAATCGCAAGGAGGAGGGACAAAAATTTAGAAATCTAGGGTGCTTTAAAAACCTTTTTTTTTTGTCTTAGTGTTTTATACTCTCACATCTCGTAAACCGTGGAATAAAAAATTGAAATGTCCTCGATTATAATCAAGGCTTCTTTCAAGGATTTGTGCGGATTTATTACTCCCAATAATATTTTGGATATTCGTCCTTTAAGGATTTCTTTATCCAAACATTAGCGGTGAATAATAGATGAATTCCTCCCAAAATAAGATTTTTGTATTTTTTTTGGAATATTGGCCAATACCCTTCGGAGTTTTACAAACATGTTGTAAAATCCAGAAATGCAAGAAAACAATTTTTGGTGTTTAAGAAATCCATGCGAAAACATATTTTTAAAACTTCCAATATTTTTGTACATAAAAAATGTTCTAAAACATGTAAGGGTATTGGCCGTATGCAACACACAAGAAAATATTTTTTTATATTTTTTTCAAAACGCAAACATCACAATTAGACATAAACACCAAAATGGAAAGTAGCAAGCCATCATTCATATTACAAGAAACTTGAAACAATTCGTAACAAAAATCGTTCAAAGCCAAATCAGCTTAAAATTCTGTGCACTGGAAAGGACTAAGCCCATATGCATGAGGGAGCCAAAGTTTTGAAACTGAAATTTTGAAATCCAAATCCTACTGCATGGGTCCATGAATCATGACCTATTTTCTTTTTACCAATCCGGGAGAAACTGGCATACTAGTTTCATACAAAAAGGAAAAGCTTGGGACGGCATGCTCTTATAACACCATTATATCACGGACTAAAAACTAAAGAAAACCTGGCCGGCTATTTCAATTTAAAAGCATGGAAGGATACGAACAGAAAAGGGAGCTGATGATGAAGAAACAACAGCCCCCTTCCCCGGTTCCTCAGTTCTAAAACAGCGAAAGAAAGGAAAAAAAAAGGGAACACCAAAGGCTAGCCCTCTTAACGTAGTCACTCATCTAAAACTCAAAAGCCACGGCAGGAACAAAACAAAGCGAGCGTTCATTGTATAGTAAAAATAAACCGAATGTACACAGCAAGAAAAAAACGGGTGCAACAGATTTAAAGGCAGCAAAGGAGAAGATAGTTAAGACTTACCTGCTGGTCTCACTGTTTTATTTTCTGCAGAAGATGAAATGAAACTAAGCGAACGTTTGTTTTCTATATTCTCCTCTCTTCTCTGCCAATAACCCCAGAATGCAAGACAGAAAACTCCCTCTATTTACTGTGTTTTTTACTCTGCCTCTCTTGTGTTTTTTTTTGTCTCTCTTTGCTGTGTTTTTCTGTCCCTTACTCTCTGTTTTTTCTCCTCTGTTTCTACTCTCTCTTTGCTATTTTTCTGCTCTCTTTTTCCCGCCCCCGTTAGGTCATTAGAAGGGCTTATATATAGTCTAAATATGTCTCTATTTAGGAAGGAATTAATGCATTAATCCTAGGACGTAAATCCCTACTGATTTGCAGTAAAAAAAAACGCAAAAGGAAGCTGCAATATTCTGATTTTGTGCTGGTTCTTTACGTCTGATTTCTTTCCAGTTTTAGAGGAGGGTGTGGCTATTTTCTTTCCTTCCATAGGGCCAGCTGCTCCCTTTGAAATGAGGCAACAAAAACGTGGTCTTCAGCTCCAAAAATCAGGCGTGATGATAAAGGAAAAAACAGCAGAAAAAAAAGAAAGAAATCAGCTGGAGGGTGCAGCTGCAAGGTCCTATTTTCCTTATTCGGTGTGGTAAAAATCTTGTCATTTATGATGATCCAATCCCCCTCTCCAGCTTTCAATATCATTCTTCAATTCAATCCCTCATTTTAGCACCTTTCGATTCAGTCCTTGGTAAAAAATAAATCCTTCGAATCAGTCCCGCGAACTTGGGCAAAAAAACCCTTCTCGCGGCCAAGAATCCCTGCTTTCAACACTAGATATTCAAACGGGAATATCTTGCGCTTCTGATATCGAAATCAAGTGATTCAAAAGCCCAAATTCATCTACGCGTCTAGGACTAAAACTTTGATGAAGAAGTCGAAGTGAGATAAAATCTTTTTACAGAACAGAATCTAGCAGTAATTTGGTTGGTCGAAAGGGATCCCCGGGTCTAACTCAAAAACTGACGAATGTCGAGAATCCTGATATGACTGAGAGTATGAACTAAGAACAAAAATCACAAAAAACTAGGCCAAAAATAGAGTTTTTTTTTTAGTGCAGACTCGGGTCAATATCCTTCTCGCGGCAGAATTCTCTGCCTTCACGTTAGATATTCAAACGGGAACATCTTAGGCCTCTGATATCGAAATCAAGTGATTCAAAAGTTCAAATTCATCTACGCGTCTAGGACTACAACTTTGATGAAGGAGTCGAAGTGAGATAAAATCGTTTTACAAAACAGAAACTGGCAGTAATCTAGTTGGTCAAAAGGTTCTTGATCTGACTATACTGAGCATCCAAATCTGACTGAGAATCTGCTCTAAGAAAAATGATCCCTAGGACCTAATAAAGGTGTACGTCAATTTTTCAACATGTAATGAGTGACAGGATATACCTAGGATGGTCAGATATCGTACGAAACTGAGTCAGAATCAGAGCCTAAGTTGGAACCAAAAAATTGCGACAGCAGCAGAACTATTTTTATTTTTTATTTTTATTTTTATTTTTTAGTGCAAATTCTGAGGGATTTATTCAACCTTAAAGACCAGATAAAAAAAGAACGAATTTAGCATTATGAAGACTCCTGATCAACCTAAGAAAACCTGATGATTTTGGTAGTAAAGGGGAAGGATAAAAAGAGCAGAAAAACAGCTCAAACAAGGTTTCAAAACACAAAATATTTCTTTCTGTGCTTTTGTCAATCTTCTGGCGAATATGAGCTAAACTCCTATACTCTGTTCAAAAGAGGTATACACCGTCTCTAGCACGTGGGGTCCGAAAATGAGTAACAACATCCAGTATTAAAATACCCGATTTTCGTCAAAAACATCAAAAAAATTTAAATAAAAAAATGTTCTGCTTTCAAAAAAAATCTGAAAGATCCTAAAAAAAATATTGTTGATTTTCCTGCATATTTTCATCAAAATGGCTTAATATTGGTTTGTATTTTTATACCGTAAAGATACAAATCCAGTATTAAAATACCCGATTTTCGTCAAGACATCAAAAATATAAAATATATATATAAAAAAAAATGTTTTGTTTTCATGCATACGGCCTAGTCTCTCCAAAGATAGAAAAAAAAATCATCACATCATATTTTCATACAACAAAAGAAAATTTCAAAAAATATATGTATTAGTATGCACTTTGGCTGTAACAAGAAGTTTGTTAGAGCCATGAGAACTAGGCCAATATTTCAAAAATTTTAAAAAAATCTTTTTGTCTTCTTTTTAGTATCTGGATTACGAATTTATACGTAAAACGTATTCCTGATATTAAAAATATATTTTTCGTATAGATGTTAGAACGGTTAGGTTTTTACCCGATAAGATAAGGACCTCCTTACTGAGGAGGACTTTTCTTAAACCATAGACAGACCAACAACTAGAAATACGATAACACCTTAGCTTTTTATCAGACAATCAAACAATGCAGCTTACCTTAGGTAAGGCGTATTTGGGGTGCTAATACCTTCTCATTACGCAACCAGTCCCCGTACCCGATCTCTGAGACCAGTTAGGGTTCCTAGTGACCAAAATACTAGGTGGCGACTCCCATTCCATTTTACTGATAGAAGACAAAAAAATTTCTCGTCTCCCTATATTTGCCAAATAGGTTTACATTTTAGATTTAAAGTGGGACATATATTTTTGCCGCGACGCCGCATCCACGTGCAACAAAGCGATCTCCATCTAATTTATGAAATGTCATTGAATAATGATAAACACTAGTTTTTTGAATAAAACATAATGAAAAATAAAAATAAAATTTAATTTAATTTGTTTTTACTGAGTCGGACTCAGTTTAATGTATTTAACTTTAGATCGGACATGGTTCGATCAGAATAGTAAAACCACTCTCCACGGTAGAAAGCAGCGTTGTGCTGCTTTCAGTAATCTTGCATTTTCAACGCAAAAAATGATAGGGCCATGGATAGTGAATAGAGTTTTTTCTGTTACCAAATATTTGTTTTTCATGATTTGCTTCAGAAGTAACCACGTAAACAAATTTAAATCTTTAAGAAATTGCTGAGTATGTCTGAGGAAAAATAGACCGCAACCTCATCTTGTAGAGCATGACCAACGCCACAGAGCTGTGGTTTTGTGTAGACCCTCACAAACCCCATCTTTGCTTCTTTTTTAAGAACTGAGTGGAGGAGGCGGTGGGAGTGGCCCGATGGCAGTGATGGAGGTATTAAAAGCTCGACCTTGTGTAGAATTTCAAACTTCTGCAATAACAGTCCCATAAGCTCTTTATTATCTGGGTAACCGCATGGCATTCTCTGGCTATAGGGAGGGTTTTTTTAAAAAAAGAACAAAAAAAAAAAAAGAACAAAGCAAACACAGTACAGGAAGGAAAGAGAGGCAGAAGGGACGAAGATAAAAACAGAGAACAGGGAAGAACGAAGAGAAAAAAAGAAACAGAGAACAGGGGGGAACGAAGGAGAAGACTAAAAAATACAGGGGGTGAGAAGGAACGAATGATGAGAAACAGAACCAGGGAAGGCAAACGAGCCTAACACAGAGACGAAAACGATAAAACACATAGGAGGGAGCTTCCATTCAACCAGCAGCACCTCACGCCTTCATCACCATCGTCTTCATCCTGAGCAGAAAATCCAGAGAGAAAGCAAAAGGAAAGAAACAGTCAGAGTAAAGAAAGCGAAAGGAGGAACAGAGGAAGTATTACATAAAGCATCAAAAAGTACAAAGTCGACAGATGTTCTGCAAGATGACACTACCTCAAGACAACTAAAAGTAACATCCAGAATCAGAGCTCTGCAGATTAATGAAAATGATCAATGAGGACATTACCATCCCCATTTGCTGTTCTCTCCAGCTGATCATCATCCCCTTGTTGCTGCTCACCAAATTATATACCTATGTACCAAATTATATAATTCTAAGATATATCTATGTAAATTTTTCATTTTTTTTGGTACATTTCACTATACTGATATCATAAATATTTTTTAAAAAATATATATTATTTTAATATATTTTTAAATAAAAAAACTTTAAAAAATAATTTTACCACAATATCAAATACCATCCATTAAAGGATTGGATTCATTTCCTCCATATAAGTTCCAGTTAATTATATCTTAGTCCTTGTAATTGAACAAAACTTTGTCCTGTGTTTTTAGAGATTTAGAAATAGAGTAATATTTTATTTTATTTTTAAATAAAATTAGAAAAGAAAACTCGAGACTTTCTCCTCGAATAAAATATTCTAATTAATAGGACTTGATTAGCTTAATTGGAATTAATTAGTGATTAATTAAAGCAGTGATATATATATATATATATATATATATATATATATATATATATATATATATATATATATATATAATGTCCTTAATTTTGTGTACCAAAAGACAAGCTCTTTAGTTACTAGGATTTGGTCCCTATGGACATATATACCTATGTTCAAGCATATATCCCAGATTTCATTCTTGTAAACTTGAAAACATATATACCTATGTTTATTAAAATATTATAATTCCAAAGTCATCAAAAGATCAGATTCTCTCTATTTATATTTTTTTTAGGTGAACAGTGTAGAGTCAGAATATCTTTAATCCACCATCAACGATCCCAGGCCAAGTGTAGATACAATCTCTTGCTTGCTTCTTCTTCTTCTTCTTCTTCTTCTCTTATAGTTTCTTTTTCCACCAGTACCGAAAGCCCATTTTTGCTGTCGTAATTGGATGACTAAATTAGTTGTTTGTTTTTTTTTTTTTTGTTGAAGACATTGAATTTTTAAAAAAATTAACAACTAAATCTTTAAACAAATATTATGATATTGGTGGGCTTATACTTGATTACTTTGCAGCAAGGTGTAAAAATTTGTTTCAATTTTAATAACTAGTTTAAAATATTAGATTGAAAGAAATATAGTTTTCAATGATGTTAGTGGAAGCTAGCTAGTTGCTTAAGATGGTTGAGTAACTTGACATGATATTTAATATAGGTTTTTCGAAAAAATGGTCTTTTACAAATCATTAAATTTTCAAATAATTAATTTAGTGAATCACATTTAGAATGCAATAGAAAAATCAGAAAAATAAAATAAAATAATTAAAAATACATCAATCACAAAATAATTTCGTACAAAACTTCTTTCAACAATGTCATCTTTGAAGAGAAATAATATACTTCTTATTATTTCAATCAACGAAAAGATTACAATATATACTGATAGTTCTGCATCAGGATCCTGCACTATTGCCTATAATCAAGCCTAATTATTTACAAACAAGGAAACAAATAATTAACGATTCAATTACAAGTTTGCTACCTATTCAGTGCTGATTTGGTTTGTTGCCTAATCAGTGCTTGATTTCCTTAACCACTACCAGAAAATTGATAAATACAAACGGAAATACCGAGGGAATATTTCCGTCGGTAAATTTCCGAGGGATTTTACCGACGGAAATATTCCCTCGGTATATACCGAGGGAATTACCGTGGGAAAAAAAATTAAAACAAAGCAAAAAAAAAATGATGACGTGTCATTTTTACCAACGGAATTACCGACGGAAAAAATTCCGTCGGTAATTCCGTCGGTAAATTTGTTGGTAAATTGTGAACATTGTTCATCATGTTAATTACAAAGGGAATCACCGACGGAAAATTCCGTCGGTGTTTTCCAGAGAGTAAATCACCGACGGATTGAAAAGTCGTCGGTGTTATTTGGCGGTTTTCTGAAAAAATTCAATTGATTTAAAATTTTCATTTAAATATTACAGACGGAATCACCGACGGATTGAAAAATCGTCGGTAAATTTTTGGCGGTTTCTGAAAAAATTTTACGAAATTGAAAATTTAAATTAAATATTACCGATGGAATTACCGACGGAATAATTAAAAAATATTAATATTTAAATATCCGTCGGTAAATCCGTCGGTAAATCGTCCCAATAAAAAACCTGAATGCCCTTATTTCACAAGAGACAGAGCCGTTTCTTATTCTTCTTCTTCTTCTTCTTCTTGTTCTTCTACTTCTTCTTGTTCTTCTTCTTCTTCACTATATGTAAAAAACATCATTAAGGTATGTCTTCTTCTTCTTCTTCACTTTATGTTAAAAACATCATTTCTTATCTATTTCTTTCTCTTCTTTTCTCTCCTCATCTCCCTCTCTTTTCCTCCATGCTTGGGTATGTCTTCTTCTTCTTTCTTCTTTTATCCTCTTAGTTTTTTTTTAATTAATATGCTTAATGAAATTTTTTTTCTCTCCTTAGCTTCACTTGCAACTACATTAAGGTAAGGTTTTTCTTTTTTCTTCCTTTTTCATGATTTTTTTCACTATATTTGTTTTTTATTTTATTTTTAATTGTTTTTGTTCTTAATAATTGTATAAATGTTGTTGTGAGATTTTTTTTTTCATATGAGATCAATTTTTAGTAGATTTATTTATAGGATTTTTAAATTTTTAGCAATTGCAACTTCATTTTTTTCATATGAATTAATTTTTTAGTTGAATTAATTTTTTTATTTTATTTATTTATTTGTTGCAAATTTGTTTGAATTGATTTTCTTATTCTTTTTTCCAAGCATTTTGAGTATATATTATACAGTGTTAATTTATGTTAATTTAATTATTTTATAATTTTATAAAATGAATTTTTTTTTTAAATGTTTTTCAATAATTACCGACGGAATTACCGACGGAAATTCCGTCGGTAAATCCATCGGTAAATCCGTCGGTAAATCCCTCGGTAATTCCGTTGGTAATAAAAAAATTATTACCGACGTGTATGTTCCGTCAGTAAATCCGTCGGTAATTCTATTACCAACGGATTCACCGACGGACAAAACATTACCGACGAACGATTCACCGACGGATCATTTCCGTCTTTGATTCCGTCGGTAATATAATTACCGATGGAATATGTGTCTTACACCGACGGAAAAATTCCGTCGGTAAAACTGTTAAATCTTGTAGTGAACACTCCCCCTCAAGTTGGAGTGTATATTAATTATACCCAACTTGCTAAGTAAATTCTCAAACTGTGTGGAGCTTAATGGCTTAGTAAATAAGTCTGCTGGTTGCTGTGTAGTTCGAATGTAGGATGTCTGAATCATTCTGCTTGAATCTTCTCACGTATCAAGTGACAATCTATTTCGATGTGCTTTGTTCGCTCATGAAAGACTGGATTTGATGCGATGTGCATTGCTGCTTGATTATCACAAAATAGAGTCACTGGTTGTGTGTGATTTATCTTCAAGTCCTTTAAAATATTTTTCAGCCATGTAATCTCGCAGCATGTAGCAGCCATAGAGTGGTATTCTGCCTCTGCACTTGAACGCGATACCGTCGTCTGTTTCTTGGTCCTCCAAGAAATAGGTGCTCCTCCAAGTAAAATGCAATAACCGGTAACTGATCTCCTTGTGTCCTTACAACGAGCCCAATCAGCATCACAAAATGCTTGTAACTGAAGGTTACCCGTGGATGGTAACATGATGCCTTGTCCAGGTGTTTGCTTGATATATTTGAGGACTTGATGAGCTGCTGCTAGATGGGGTTGCCGAGGTTTGTCCATGAACTGACTTAAGATGTGCACAACACAAGTCAAGTCGGGTCTAGTTATAGTCAGATATATCAACCTTCCAACCAACCTTCTGTATGCTGATCCATCCTCCAAGAGCTTTCCATCAGATTGTGTTAATGATACATTTTGGTCCAAAGGAAACCGGGATGGCTTGGCACCCAAAAATCCTGTATCATTCAAAATATCGAGGGCGTATTTTCTCTGTGACAAACTGATCCCATTCCGTGATCTTGCAACTTCTATGCCAAGGAAGTACTTAAGTTGTCCCAAGTCTTTCAGCTTGAATTGTCTGGACAAGAAAAGCTTGGTGTTCTCTATATCCTGCAAATTGTTTCCAGCCAATATCACATCATCCACATATATCAGTAATGCTAGAAAGTTACCATGATAGTTGTGGATAAACAAAGAATAATCAGATAAAGACTGGTGGAATCCTGCAGCCTTGAGTGCATTGGATAGCTTGGTAAACCACTGTCTGGAGGCTTGTTTCAAGCCATATAGGGATTTATGGAGTTTACAAACTCGTGTCTCCCCCTTTCGTCTGAAGCCAGGAGGCAGTGACATGTAAACATCCTCATCCAAGTCGCCATTCAAGAATGCATTGTTGACATCTAATTGATGGAGATGCCAACCATGCAAAGCTGCCACACTGAGTAAGACACGGACAGTGACCATTTTTGCGACAGGGGCGAAGGTTTCCTGGTAATCAACTCCTTCAATTTGGCTGTATCCCTTAGCCACCAGCCGGGCCTTATACCGTTCAACTGTCCCATCAGCTTTCAACTTGATCTTGTAGACCCATTTACAGTCGATTGGCCATTTATGAGAAGGCAAGGGAACCAAGCTCCAAGTTCCAGTAGCTTGTAAAGCAGCGATTTCAAGATGCATGGCCTCACGCCACTGTGGATGCTGAACAGCCTGGGAAAAACTGGTAGGTTCTTTGAGAAGGGTGAGTTGAGTGGTATAAGCTTTATGATTGAGAGAAAGATGAGCATAAGATAAGTAAGAACAGAGAGGATAAGCAGTACCTGAAGTGTGAACCAAGTTCGTGGAGGATGACGGTTCAGTCCTTGAAGGGAGGGTCATGCCGAGGTGAAAGTCCTGCAGATAAGAAGGAGTGGTAATCGATCGATGGCCACGACGAAGAGGTTGAGTGGGAATAGGGGAAGAGTCAGGTTGAGTGATCTGTGAGGAATCAAGTATGTGTGGGGTAGGGGTGGCTGGAGAGGGAAGATCATTGAGTGTTTGATGGGTAATAGGAGGAGGGGGTGCAAAGTCTATGTCAAAAGGTAAAAATGAATTGGGAGTGGGAGAAGTACCAGCACTTGGTGTGAGGGAAGGAAATATATTTTCAAAGAAAACAACATCCCTTGATACTATGACCCGTTTTGTAGCTAGATCAAAGACTCGATATCCCTTTTTCCCATAAGGATACCCAAGAAAAATACATTTAGATGCTCGAGGATCAAATTTGGAGCGACTCTGTGCATGAGTGGAAACAAAACATAAGCAACCAAATACTCGTAAGTGTGAATAATTGGGAATTATGTTAAATAATTTTTCATATGGTGTCTTTCCGTGGAGAATGGGGGTTGGTGTGCGATTGATGAGGTAAGCGGAAGCAAGAATAGCATCACCCCAAAATTGATGAGAAAGACCGGCCTGAATAAGTAAATCACGTGCCATATTTAACAAATGTCTATGTTTACGTTCGGCAACACCATTTTGTTGTGGAGTATTAATGCAACTAGTTTGGTGAATGATACCTTTATTAGCGTAAAAGCTTTCGAGTTTGAATTCAAGACCATTGTCACTACGAATAATTTTGACCTTGAAATCAAATTGATTTTCAACCATGTTGATGAAGTTGACTAGAAGATCCTTAGTGTCTGATTTGTGTTTCATAAGATAAATCCATGTGCATCTAGTGTGATCATCAACGATAGTGAGAAAATATTTTGCACCTGAAATAGAAGCAACTTTATAACCACCCCAAATGTCAACATGGATTAAATCAAATGGAGATGTACTGGTAATGGAACTCGAAGAAAATGGAAGTCTTGTTTGTTTTGCTAACGGACAAATTAAACATTTGTCGTGAGAACAAGAATTAACTTTAGGAAATAACTGGGATACTTTGGCTGAGGGATGTCCAAGACGTTGATGCCAAAGGTTCGGATGAAGAGTTTGGGCATGGTTGCATGTTCCTTTCTTGGCTTGGTGGAGAAAATATAGACCCTCCCTTTCAATTCCCGTCCCAATCATCTTCCCCGAACGTAGGTCCTGAATCATACAAAACTGGCTTAGAAAGATGGTTATACAAGAGGAATCAGATGCAAGCTTGCTAATTGAAATTAAGTTCAATCGGAAATATGGGACACACAAAACATTGTCAAGAATTAAATCAGAGGATAGGTGAACTCTGCCAATATGAGTTACTTGTGTTATTGACCCATTCGGTAATTCAACAGTGCGGCCATTGACAGGTCTTGAGTATGTGAACAGGTTTTGATCAGAAATCATATGATCTGTGCATCCACTGTCCAAAATCCATGTACTTCTGTTGCCATTAGAAATGAGTGAAAAGGCCTTACCCGAGAGTTCATCATGAGTTGGGCAGTTACTAACATGATTGGCAGAAGTTGTTTTATTCTTTATCATGCTGAGTATCTGTTTGCATTCTTCAGTTGTGAAGGGAAAACTCATCTCCTTTCTTTCATTCTTGTGTGATGCCACTTGGTTGCCTTTGGAAATTGTCGCATTAAACTCAGCTTCAGTCACTGCTTTCCTTTTGCGACAATATTCTGTTGTATGTCCCTTCCAGCGGCAAAAGGTGCATCTGAGATGTGCACGGCAATCCTTGGCAGTGTGGTTTGTTCTGTTACACTTGAAGCATCTCAGTTCAACTTCAATCTCATGGTTTGAATTCCTTACAGCGAAGACAGCAGCCTCAGGCTGAGCATGGCTTTTCCCGGTTGTCACCTCTGATTGTTTCTCATGGCGAATGACCAGTGAATATGCTTTGTTTACTGTGGGTAGTGGATCTTGTAACAGAGTGTTGCTGCGAACACCTACGTATGAATCATTAAGACCCATGAGGAATTTCATGGTTTTCTGTGTCTCCATATATGCAGCTACTTCTTTGATTGCCCCACAAGTGCATGTTGGAAAAGTGCAAAGTGCATCACGTTCATCCCATAGGCCCTTTAGCTTTGTGAAGTAAGACCCTACAGACATGTTTCCCTGCACACAATCATGAATTTCATTCTCAACATTAAATAGTTGAACCACATTTACATGCGAGAATCGTTCCTGTAAGTCAAGCCACATCTGTCTGGCATCTTTGCAGTTGATGACGCTTGTGGCAATTTCTTTGGACATGGATCCTAATAGCCAAGTTTTCACCAGACTATTGCATCGGTTCCATTGTTGATGTTCATCAAATTTCTTCTCATCAGGCTCCTTCATTGAGCCATCTATGAACCCAATCTTATTTTTAACTGTCAGAGCCATAGTCATGGATTGGCTCCATGTACTATAGTTGTCTTCAACCAGGGATTGTGGCACAAGAACAGCACCAGGTTGGTCTGAATGGTGAAGATAAAATTGATGATTGGGATGATCCCATCTTGCGCCTGCTGCTGTGCTTCGTTGGTCTGCCATAGCAGTCGGCTGAAGGCTTTGTGTCACGGGGTTAAATTTTTCGCAACTAAACTTAACCCAATGCGGCAGTCTAGCCCCAACTAGACTCAGCCTTGCCTCACCCTTTCACTCGTGTTTTCCTACGACTATGTGTTTCGCTCACTCAAGGAGGTTCTCACACTCGCCTCGTCGTAGACAACAAATAAACACAAGCAACACAAGCACACTAGAGTTTTACAAGAATCCCTCTCAACCTTTATTTATCTCATCAACAAAGGAATACACAAAAATGGTGTGTGCTATGCACAAATCGCATGCTACACAGCAGAGGCTTGGCAGCCTATTTATAGCCAAATGTGAGATTCCATCCTCACCCATAATCCCCTAATTTCGGGGCATAGTGGAGCATTATCTCCCCCATGATCACCCTTTACATGGACTAGTGGAGCACTACCTTCCCCATTATCCTTAGTGGGTTGGTGAAGCACTTTGTCCTCTATTATCCGGCCCCTCCACCCATGATTCTGCCTGCCCTCATAGCAGCCCCAATTGTCTGCCTTGCTGTGTCAGCTGCTGACTTAGAAAGTCCATTGTCTAAGCCCCACGTCCATGCCAAGTCGCCAGCTCAAAGACTTGCACAGACCCTTGCACGCTGCCTGCCGAATTCGTTTCTGCCGCAGTCCATCGCTACCGAATTCTAGGCAATGTGCCTTCGTTGGCGCGCCCCGCGCCTAGACCTCTAACAAACCACCCCCACTAGAAGAGTCTGACGTCCTCGTCGGAATAGACGTGAGGTAGTCTTGTATTTGATCCTCAAATTGCCACAAGTCAGTATCTTTCTCCCATGAAACCTCCTCATTTTTCTTCCATTTTACTAAGAATTCTGTCCGCCGATTCTTTTTATGTTGGCCAAGACGACGATGGTCCATGATCTTGACGATCCCATCATCAAATTGCTTGTGAATGGTAGGAGGAGCTCGTTGTGACTTGCTTCTTTTTGGATCCTCGTTGTCTTCATAAAAAGGCCGTAAGTAACTTACATGAAACGTAGGATGAAGTTTCAGCCGTTCGGGCAGCTTCAGCCTATAGGCAACAGCGCCTACCTTTTCGATGACTTCGAAAGGTCCATCGTACCTTGGCACCAGCCCTCGGTGCTTCGTCCCCACAATTTTCTTCCAAATCTGCGGAGTTAACTTGAGCAACACCTTGTCGCCCACACTGAATTCCAGCAATCTCCGCTTTTGATTGGCATATTTGAGCATTCTTTTCCTTGCCTTGCGCAAGCTATCTTGCGCTTGCTCAAATAGCTCCTGCCGCTCCATCGCAAACCTGTATGCTGCTGGACTCTTCCCACCCGATATCTGCACTGCAATCTCCGCAGGAGTTTGGGGTTGAGCTCCCAAAACTAGCTCAAACGGACTTGCTTCCGTTGCCGAGGATTTTTGAAGATTGTAGCAAAACTGCGCACTATCTAGCAACTCCAACCAGTTTCGTTGCATTGCTGTCACGTAGTGTCTCAAATATTCCTATAGCAAAGCATTTATCCTTTCCGTCTGCCCATCGGTTTGCGGATGGTTCGCAGTTGAAAACTTCAGCCTTGTTCCCATCATGTTGAACAATGTTGTCCAGAATCTGCCCGTGAATCGCACATCGCGATCGCTCACAATGTCTGAAGGCACTCCAAAGTACTTCACCACGTTGCGGTAGAATAATTCGGCGGCCACTTCGGCTGTACACACCGTCGGGGCAGCGACAAACACCGCATACTTGGTGAATCTGTCCACAACAACCATGATTGTGTTCATGCCATCCACCTTTGGAAAACCAACAATAAAATCCATTGAAACCGACACCCAAGGCTTTTCTGGAATCGGCAGCGGCTGTAACAAGCCTGCCTCTCGTTGCCGCAAAGTCTTGTCTTGTTGACACACTAGACAAGTCCTTACGTAAAGTTCCACATCATCCTCCATCTTCGGCCAATAATAAGTTTGCGACAAGAGAGCAAGCATCCTTTCCCGGCCAGGATGTCCAGCCCACTGCGGATCATGCGTCTCCGTCATTAAGTATTTTCGCAGCTCACCCTTTGGCACGAAGATTCGACCCCCCTTGCATAGAGTAGGTCCTGCTCTAACCAATACCTCCGTATTGTCCCTTCTCGTACAAGTTCCACCATTTTCTTGTACGCTGCATCCTCCGTAGCAGCTTGGCGAAGTCGATCCAGCATATCTGACTCCACCTGAACAATAGCAAGAACAGTAGCTATTACCTCGCGTCTGCTGAGTGCATCCGCAACCTGATTGTGGCTCCCCGGTTTGTGCTCCCATACGAAATCATATTCGGCCAGAAATTCCTGCCACCGAGCTTGTCGTTGCAACAATTTCTTTTGCGTCTTGAAGAATGTATTAGCAACATTGTCGGTCTTGACAATGAATTTTGGCCCCAGCAGATATACTCTCCATATGCCAAGGCAGTGCACGACTGCCGTCATTTCCTTCTCGTGTGTTGAGTAATTCCGCTCCGCATCACTTAGCTTCCTACTCTCGAAAGCAATCGGATGTCCCTCTTGAATGAGCACTCCACCAATAGCCCTATCCGAAGCATCAGTATTCACTTCGAATGGCTTCTCAAAATCAGGCAGCCCCAAAACTGGAGCTGACGCTACCGCTGTCTTCAGCTTCTCAAAAGCTTGCTCGCAGTCAACTGTCCATTCCCATCTCCGATCCTTCTTGAGAAGATCTGAGAGAGGAGTTGTCTTCTTGCTATATCCCTCAATGAACCGTCTATAGTAGTTTGCAAGCCCCAAAAATGACCTCAATTCCGGGACTGATTTTGGTGCTGTCCATTCAACGATGGCTTGGATCTTCCGTGGATCCATCTTCACCTGTCCTTCTCCAATTAAATGGCCTAAGAACATAATTTCAGATTTTTCAAACTCACATTTTTCCTTCTTTACATACAGTTCATGTTCTCTCAATCTACCTAAGACTTTGGAAAGATGAGTTACATGTTCTTCAATTCCTCTACTATAGATTACAATGTCATCTAAGTAGACTACAACAAAATTGTCTAAGAAATCATATAACACATCATTCATTAAATTACAAAACGTTGCTGGAGCATTTGTTAGGCCAAACGGCATAACTAGAAACTCATACGAGCCATACCTCGTCACACAAGTAGTCTTATGCTCATCTCCGTCAGCAACTCTCACTTGCCAATACCCCGATCGCAAGTCCAACTTCGTAAAGATCGAAGCGCCACACAATCTGTCCATCAAATCCTGAATCAAAGGAACAGGATATTTGTTTTTGATTGTTACCTTGTTTAGTGCTCGGTAGTCCACACACATGCGAAGGCTCCCATCCGCCTTCTTTTGGAACAAAACCGGAGCACCATATGGAGCCTTGGAAGGTCGGACAAATCCTGAATCAATCAGCTCTTCCAACTGCTTCCTCAATTCGGCCAATTCTTTTGGCGACATTCGGTAGGGAGCTTGAGAAGGTGGCTTTGTCCCTGGCACCAGCTCAATTCGATGGTCGATGGCCCTCCTAGGCGGGAGTTTCTTTAGCAGCTGAGGCGGCATCACCTCTTCGAATTGCTGCAGCACGCTAGCAATCTCTTTCGGCACCTCCTCACAATAGTCGGCTTTCTCCTCCACTATTGTTGCTAGAAACACTTCCCCTCCTTTCCGCAATGCCTTCTCAATAGCAATTGTCGATATCAAGCTCTTCTTTCCTTTCACAACGTTCGCAATTGCGACGTTTATACATGGGATAAAACATGGGCATCCCTCACTCGCAACCATGATTCCATTGAGATATGGCATTAATACAATCTTGGCTTTCCGTAAGAAATCAAGGCCAAGAATAATGTCGTAATCATCAAGAGTTACAACCAACACATCTTGCTTACCTCTCCACCGATCCAGCACTATCGGCACATCGTAAGACATCCCAGCAATCCTTTGCGCCTTCGAGTTCACTGCCTTCATGGATGTCTGGCTATCACTCAGCCGCAAGCCAAGTTCCTTCACCAGCCGATTTGCCACAAACGTGTGGGTTGCGCCTGAATCCAGCATAGCATTTATGTCTTTGCCATTTATCCCGATCTTCACATACATCAGGTTGTCCGAAGCCCCTGGCTTCCCTTTTCTCAATGTATCAATTCTCGCCAAGTCTTTCTCAACATGGCAGGTTTCGGCAGCCGCATCCCCTGATTCAGCTACCAGGCAGTTCAACACACGCATAGGATTGACGCGTGTGACTACCTCCTCTTCCTCATCGCTATTCCCAGCCCGAATAGCATTCAACTTCTCCCTCTTTGGGCATTCCCTCGCAAAGTGAGGACCATCACAAATGAAGCATGTAAGGTTCGGTTTAGTACCATTACCTGGTGTGCTCGTAAATTTTGACTTGCCTTTCTCCGCGGCAGTAGCCTTTCCAGCACCCCCACCAAACTTCTTCTTTGGCCATTCCTCCTTGCTCTTTCCCTTTGACTTGAAGGAGGCTGATTTATGGCTCTCTCTCATAGGAGCTTTATAGTCCACCAAGTTGTCCGCGGCAGCAATAGCAGAAGACAGATCCTTCACATTCTGTCGTCGTAGTTCCGCTTGCGCCCAAGGTTGTAATCCGGACATAAAATTGAACAACCTGTCCTCCTCGGACATATTCTCGATATCGAGAATTAAAGAACTGAAAGACTTCACATAATCACGAACTGACCTGTCTTGTTTGAGTCTTTTCAATTCGTCTCGTGCAATCCACGATGTGTTGTTCGGGAGGAACTGCTCCTTCAGCTCCTTCTTGAGACGCTCCCATGTCTCAATCTTTGGACGTCCCGCACTTAGATCGTCTTTGGTTCTCGTCCTCCACCAAAGCTTTGCATCACCCGTGAGATACATCACGGTGAGATCAACTTGTTCTGTTGCGCCTATCCTCGCAACACTGAAGTATTGCTCCATGTCCCATAAGAAATTTTCCAGCTCTTTGGAACTTCTTGCTCCACCAAAACATTTTGGTTCGGGCAACTTAGGCTTAGAAGAACTTACCCCAAGAGGAGTGTTTGTGACTGCCCTCTTTAGAACAGCAATCATCTCTTCAGCAGCAGCCAATCGCTCACTTGATTCTGCCGCAAGCGAGATGTACAAGCTCTCAGCCCGTTCAGCGCTTTCCATAGCTTCCTTCAAGCGCTCCATTATAGAGCGATCTTCCTCTTCCTCGTCTGGCCCTATCAAAGTCTCCAGACGTGTAATCCGTTCCCGAATGGCTTCCATGGCTTCGGGTTGCACGTTGTTGAATCAACTGTGCTCTGATACCAATTGTCACGGGGTTAAATTTTTCGCAACTAAACTTAACCCAATGCGGCAGTCTAGCCCCAACTAGACTCAGCCTTGCCTCACCCTTTCACTCGTGTTTTCCTACGACTATGTGTTTCGCTCACTCAAGGAGGTTCTCACACTCGCCTCGTCGTAGACAACAAATAAACACAAGCAACACAAGCACACTAGAGTTTTACAAGAATCCCTCTCAACCTTTATTTATCTCATCAACAAAGGAATACACAAAAATGGTGTGTGCTATGCACAAATCGCATGCTACACAGCAGAGGCTTGGCAGCCTATTTATAGCCAAATGTGAGATTCCATCGTCACCCATAATCCCCTAATTTCGGGGCATAATGGAGCATTATCTCCCCCATGATCACCCTTTACATGGACTAGTGGAGCACTACCTTCCCCATTATCCTTAGTGGGTTGGTGAAGCACTTTGTCCTCCATTATCCGGCCCCTCCACCCATGATTCTGCCTGCCCTCATAGCAACCCCAATTGTCTGCCTTGCTGTGTCAGCTGCTGACTTAGAAAGTCCATTGTCTAAGCCCCACGTCCATGCCAAGTCGCCAGCTCAAAGACTTGCACAGACCCTTGCACGCTGCCTGCCGAATTCGTTTCTGCCGCAGTCCATCGCTACCGAATTCTAGGCAATGTGCCTTCGTTGGCGCGCCCCGCGCCTAGACCTCTAACACTTTGTGTTTTATTTTGATACCTAGACTATTGCTCTGATACCATGAAGAGAAATAATATACTTCTTATTATTTCAATCAACGAAAAGATTACAATATATACTGATAGTTCTGCATCAGGATCCTGCACTATTGCCTATAATCAAGCCTAATTATTTACAAACAAGGAAACAAATAATTAACGATTCAATTACAAGTTTGCTACCTATTCAGTGCTGATTTGGTTTGTTGCCTAATCAGTGCTTGATTTCCTTAACACTTCGTACAAAACTCTCTCAGGAATGGCTTTCTAAGTTTTTCTTAGGGGAACAAGTACAAATTGGCCAAATAAGTTTGTCTTCCATTCTAAACACGGATGCTTTTAGAAAGATATAAAATGTAAAATTTCTTCAAATAAATTACATAAAGTTCTATGGAAGTTATGAACACTTCCCCAAGAATTTAATATGGTTATGTTGACATGGATTTTCTTTGAGATCCATACCACAGCACTTCTGCTAGGAGAAGCTTGTGGTTCTTGATCTATCCAAAAGTAGTCTAATTGATGCTTGGAAAGACAAATTGGTATGTATCTAGTCTCTCTCTATCTAGTCTCTCTCTATATACCTCCTATTTTCGATTGATAACCACTGCATGTAATTATTTTCACGATCTCTTCCAAATTCAAAAGTTCTTGATTTGTGTAGCTCGCATGACCTCATCAGAACCCCAGACTTCTAAGGATCCCCAGGCCTAGAAAAGATAATATTTGAAAGTCGAGATTCATGAATCTATTGGTGATTTACTTTGTCTCCTAATCTTAAATATGAAGAATTGTAAAAGTCTTGTGGAACTTCCAAAAGAAATGAGTAGATTGAATTCACTTGAAGAGCTTGTTTTGTGTGGTTGCTCAAAACTTAAGAGCTTGAATATGGATTTATAGCATCATGAGGGACGCAGGTTGCATCAAAGTGATAGAATTTTTGCAAGCACATCTTACATTACATCTGTTTTATTGAAGCTATTATTTCCCTCCAGGTTTTCAGAAATGAAAAATTCTAAATTTACCTCGTTCACATTGCCACACTCTTTGACAACACTAAATTTAAGTAGAACTCCAATTTGTTTTCTTCCACGAAGCATTAAGGACATCGGTACACTCAATTACCTTTCATTAGCGGAATGAAAAATGCTTCAAACACTCCTAGAGATTCCATCCAGTTTGGTTGGGTTAGACGTGTCCTATTGTTATTCGCTGCAAAGAATTGCAAATCTTATCCCTTTTACCATAGCTCGTGATTGTGATCAGTTAGTTCACATCCAAGATTGGATTAAGCTAGAATTAATCCAAAAGGTTGACTCACACTTGTTGAGAATAATGGAAATGGTCAGCGTTCAAATGCAGACATGGAGATTTCAGGTCCTCCCTCGCCCATTTTACTGTATTTCAACTCTACATTTTTGCACTTCTTGGATATTTAGAAAATTTTCCCTTTGCTCATTTTATAATTTCTGCTTTGATGGAACAGATAGAACTTCAGGGCAACAGATTCAATGTTGTCCTTGAATATGATGAAAATGAGATGTTGGGGTTTTATGAGGAGGAAGGGCTAATTTAGAAAGAGTTTGAAGAGCAGTTGTCATTCAAAATATCCTCACCTGCTGCACACCGGATATGTGGCTTTAATCTATTCACATGGTTTTCTGCTACGCCAATATCCAATCCGTATCTTCATGTTTATCCTGAAATCAGGAACAATACCAAGGGTAGAGTGAATTTTCAGCTGAAAAATCTGAATTGTTATGGCTCAGCTATTGGAAATTTGGGTCCAATGATCCTGTGTTTGATACCGGTGATGAATTCAGTGTTTCAGTGTTTACAGATGATCCGGTTGTTCAAATAAAGAGGGTTGGTGTACGAATTGCAAGAAGAGGAAGGAACTGATGATGATAGCAGCTCATCAAACACTAGTGATGATGTAGTTGTACATGTAGCAGCTAAAGCAGAAATAGCTTCTCATATTCTTAGAAATTATTATTGCAGTGACCGTTATGATTTTGATAACGAAATTATTGTGTTTTTTTGAAAAGAAATTAAATGTGAAAACAATGATGGGTTGAATTGAATTTTTTTTTTAGATTTGGTGTTATATTGAAAGCTTTTTAAAACCTAAAATAATTTGGCACTCAGTGTACAGCTATGAATTTGCATCATTTTTTTGTATGAAGCAGGCCAATTTGATTTGTGACTCAGTGTCCAGCTACCATCTTCAACAGTCTTAACCACAGCAAAGATCACTTTGGGATCATCCTTAGCCAAGTGTAAAAATAACACCACCCTCACAAACCAAATCATATTTTTCCTCATCCAAGTAGTTAAGAAGGCCATCATCAGATTGTCGGTGCATCAAATCTTTCCCGATGTCTTCTTCATGCACTTTCAATTCCAAATCAATCGAATAGGAACGTTGCTCTTCATTAACTTGATGTGTCTTTGACAATCCACCAGTAGATGTTTATTCATGGTTTGCAGTGAGATCTTAATATGAATTGGGTATGCTAACTGCTGACCAGACATGTCCACTAGAAGAAGAGATAAGGGACTCCCTGATCAATGGGAGCATCTGCAACATGCATGCTGCAGAAGTACTCAAATACATGTGGAGAAGCTTCATCTGAATCAGAGTTTAAATATATGGACATGATTATTTTCCATATTCATATACATATAGGGTTAGGATCGTAGCCAACAGAAAGGGAGGAAATTGTTATCAGCTAGTTTTTAGCCATATTTGTTTGACTTAGAATAAGTCTATGTAGTTATGTAATCCCTTAGATGAAAGGAATTATGGTTGTTATGATTCCTTTTTTTTTAATGATAAAGATCTTGTAATTTTTTATTTTGCCTATAAATAAATTTGAGGGATGACAGTAACCTAGAAGTTCTTGTTATGCCCTTTGTTTTTTTTTTTATATATAACTCGGGGTGTCCGGATCAGTTTACACGCACCACGACTAATTCCCGGACTCATTGAATACCCTGCAAGCCCAGTATATAAGTAAGACACCACGGGAATAACAGGCATTCATGCTAAAACTTGAATCCAGAATGCAGAAATAAAAAAAACCCTGTCAGGACCGCTGGAAAAGAAATCTCGGTGCTATGCCCTTTGTTCTTTGATTAAGCTAAGTACGCATGCAGAGAGAAATGTGACAAATAACAACATAACAGCGAGCGAGGTCACCTCTGTCAATGCAACTACTCTATCGAAGACCGCAAGAAATTAAAGTATGATTAACTGATAAGAACTTAAAATTAAAAAATTAAATTTTTTTTTTATAATTTGAAGTTCAAGTTTTATAATTATTAATATAGTCATTAATTTTAGAATTTATAATATTAATTGAGATACATATAAACTAACTTGAATATCTATATTAATAATAAAAAAAAATAGTTTTTTCATAAATTGTCTGATCAGCACACAAAGGACAGCAAACACATATATTCAGACCTAGTTTAGAGCTCCAATCAGTTTAACAGAGGCTTTGGATTATTTACCTGTACTGTATTACTACTAGGGCAAAGTTTATTTCAATATAAGAAAAGGTGTTTTTTTAAGGTGATGCTAGTGTTTTTTTAAAAAAAAATTAAAGACTCGGTTATTAATTTGATTTACTTCAAAAAATATAGTTAATTTAATAATATAATTTAAAAAAAATAATGATAAACAAATCAAACTAAGAAAAACTTTCGCAATGATCATCTAGGAAAAAAAATGCTTGTCAATATTACAGAAATATATCCTCCTAGAATTTGATAACGAAGCAAAAAAAAATATATCAAATGAGAATGCGACAACCTTATAAAAAAAATATGAATCTTAATTTTAAGCAATCAAATGTTAAATGATAAAATTAAACAAAAATCAAATTAAAAAATAATAATAAAATAACTTGAGATTGAAATAACCCAAAAATAGAAAAAAAAAAATACATAACTTGATCCTAAAAACAGAATAACCTTGTAGGGGGAAAAAACAACAAAGCTCAAATATTTGATAATCCAATATTAAAAGACAAAACTGAAAAAAGAACTTGATCCTAAAACCAGAATAACTTGATTTTTTTAAAAGAAATTCAATTTTAAAGAAAAACCTCAAAAAAAAATAATATTAACTCAAGTTAATCTTCAAAACTTGTGGTCCAGATTATGAGACTGTAACTAACCTCATGGAAAGTAAACCTATAAAAATAACAAAATTAAATTTTTAATTAATAAAATATTAAGGGATAGAATTGATAAAATAATCAATCAAAAAATAATGAGAAACAAAATAAATAGCAATAAAAAAATTAAAGATCAAATTTTATATAAAAATAAAATAAAATAAAATGTTGATGTACAAAATTGAAAAATAAAATTAATTAAAAAATGATAAAAAAATAACAATAAAAAAATTAAAAATCAAAATTAATATAAATATCAAATTTTCATTAACATTACAATATCCTTATATCAAAATAAACTATCAAATCAAATCATAAATAAAGTCAATGTAAATGTATCTATTTACTTTCAACAGAAAGAAAAGGCTAGAATCAATTCAAATGATGCAACAAGAATTACAGGCCCTAGTAAACTTACCAAGTCAGACATGAAGAGCAAGAACAGAGCAAACACAGAACAGGAAGGGAAGAGCGGCAGAAGGGACGAAGATAAAAACAGAGAACAGGGAGGAACGAAGAGAAAAAAAGAAACAGAGAACGAATGATGAGAAACAGAACCAGGGAAGGCTAACGAGCCTAACACAGAGACGAAAACGATAAAGCACAGAGCCCAGCAAAATAATGAAAATTATCAATGAGGACATTACCATCCCCATTTGCTGTTCTCTCCAGCTGATCATCGTGCCTTTGTTGCTGCTCACCATTTTCCAAGACTGTCAACTCCACAAACCCATTTGCTGTTTTCTCTTAAACAACTAAAAAACGCTCGAGTTCTCTTCCAATTTTCCGATGAGCCAAGTCAACGGGAAACCTCACATGCTCTTTTGACAACAGAATCCTATAACTATCACACCATGGAACCTCCATTCTTATAGAACCCCCACTCAATAAACCACTTGCCATCAGCACTTGTAAGACACCAAACATTGTCAGCTTCAATGTCCCTCCACTCCACAGCAATACTCAATGGCTCAAAACGGAACACCACTCGGTAGCCGACCCAGCAGCTGATTCAGAGTCATGATCCTCCACGTGCCTGTTTCTTATTGGTTGGTGGTGTTGATGCTGGTTTTGGACGCGAGAGGATGGAGATACGGCCAGAGCAGGCGCACAGCGAGAGTGGATGAGTTGGATTATGCGTGTGTCTAATGTCTCTTTTGGTAACTATACCTCGCATTCCTATATAATAAAATATATTTTTTTATAATATTGTGCCACATAGGCTTGAAGGGTTGTCTTAAAAATTTGGAGCAGAACCACTTAGATTACTAATACAGAACAGCAGCCACAACTTAGAGAAGGGAAAGGGAAACTTGCAGGTACTCTCTTTCTTATCTCCTGTTTACTTTGGTTCCAGCTGCTGTCTTGTTTTCTTTGTTGATGATCACTTAGATTAAATCACTGTTAGTGACTACTTGTTCATCATCTCATCTTATCACGCCACTCAAAAATTTATAAACTAACAAATTCACCTCCGTGGGCTTTGTAAGGATTACAAGATGTGTGCTTTCTAAATAATTAAGGCTTACATAGCCAGATGGGGATCCTTAATGACTTTCCTTTCCTGCTCCATCTGTGCTTCTAAAGGCGTGGTAGCAAATGCGGTTAAAATATGTACAGATATTTCTCTGAAAGGGCTTGGGCGAGTTGATTGCTGGGAAATAACTTAAAAAATGTTTTCAAGAAAAAGTTAGATAACCATATATAAATACTTCAGCTAATTGCTGTGCTATCGATCTTGAATCATCGAAATTCATCCTGCAAATTTTTTTCTTTGCTAGACTCGAAATGGCTTCCGGGAAATATCAAGAATCCTCATTTTCACGGTTCTCTAATTGTAAATATCAAGTGTTCTTGAGTTTTAGAGGTGAAGACACCCGCAAGAACTTTACCGATGACCTCTATACAACCCTGGTTCAAGCAGGGATTCACACATTTAGAGACGACGATGAAATTAGGAGAGGAGAAAATATCAAGTCAGAGCTCCAACAGGCAATACAACAATAAAAAATATCGATATTCGTGTTCTCCAAATCATATGCTTCATCGCGGTGGTGCCTGGATGAACTTGTAATGATCATGTAACGTAAGAGGAATACTGACTGGATAATTTTGCCGATCTTCTATGATGTGGATCCGTCTGAAGTCAGAAATCAAACAGGGAGCTTTGCTGCAGCATTTGTGGATCATGAAAAGCGCTTCAAGAAGGAGATGGAACAAGTGAATGGGTGTGATAACAGAGACCAGGGAACAATAACACAGAAGGATTGCAGAGAATTGTGTATGTATTATTTGAATGTGTCTCTGTACTGAGATACAATATCTATATATATACACAAGAATATGAGTTTGTTTAGGAATGAAATATAACAGATACGTAATGAAATATGACACAAATACGTTTGATATGGTTGCTAATATTGTGCAAGGCAAATCTCCTATAATCAAGGAAGTCCTATGTAGATGTCCAGTAATCACGCTAACACCCTCCCTCCCTCAAACTCAAGGTGGTATAGTAGATGTCATCTTTAGTTTGCGTAAGAGATCCTGGAAACGACCTGGAAGAAGTGTTTTGGTGAAGATATCAGCTGTTTGTTGTTCAGAGGAGACAGAAATCAATCTTATAGTGCCATGAGAAACATGATGTCGTACAAAATGACAATCAATCTCGATGTGTTTTGTACGCTCATGAAATACATCATTATGAGAAATCTGTATAGCACTTCTATTATCACAATGAAGCATAGTGGCAGAAGAATGTGGAACACCCATGTAAGTTAATAGCCACCGCAACCAAATTAATTCAGAGGAAGCATCTGCAATAGCACGGTATTCAAATTCGGCACTAGAGCGAGCAACAACAGTTTGCTTTTTGCTACGCCAAGAGATAAGAGAATCACCCAGGAAGAAACAATATCCAGTTGTAGACCGACGATCAGTTGGATCTCTACCCCAATCAGCATCAGAGTAGCCAGACAACACTAATGAGGAGTTGGCAGAGAAGTGTAAACCATAAAAAAGAGTGCCTTTAAGATAACGAAGTATCCGAAGCACTGCAGAGAAGTGAGTGGAGCAAGGGGCAGACATGAACTGACTTACTAAATGAACAACATATGAGATGTCAGGTCGAGTAGCAGTGAGATAGACAAGACTCCCAACAAGTTGTCGATACAAAGTAGGATCAGCAAGAGGAGTGCCATCTAGAGGTGTAAGTTTGCAATTGACTTCCAGGGGCGTGGACTCTGTTTTGTTGTCAGTGATACCAGCACGAGAAAGTAAATCAGATGAATACTTGGCTTGTGACAAGTAATAGCCGTCAGAAGATTGAGAAACTTCAAGACCCAGAAAATAGCTAAGATGACCAAGATCTTTCATCTCAAAATGCTGACTAAGATGGTGTTGAACTTCGGAAATACCAGAAGCATCATCTCCTGTTATTATCATATCATCAACATATATTAATAGAAGAACAACACCACAATTAGTTCGTCGAATGAACAATGCAGAATCATGAGAACTGGAAAGAAAGCCAAACTGAGCAAGAGTGGAACTGAATTTGGCAAACCAAGCCCTAGGGGCTTGTTTTAATCCATACAAGGCTTTCTGAAGTTTACAAACTTTATGAGGAGCATGATAACCAGGAGGAGGAAGCATATAAACTTCTTCTGTTAAATCGCCATGAAGGAAGACATTTTTAACATCCATTTGAAATAGCTTCCACTTTCGAGCTGCAGCAATAGCTAATAGACTACGGACAGATGTTAACCGAGCTACAGGAGCAAAATTTTCTTCGTAGTCTATACCATACTCTTGAGTGTATCTTTTGGCAACCAAACGAGCTTTATAACGCTCAATAGTTCCATCAGAACGAGTCTTAATTTTGTAAACCCATTTGCAGCCAACAGGTGTCTTGTTAGGAGGAAGATCAACTAAGTCCCAAGTATGAGTTTTCTCCAAACCCTGAAGTTCCTCACTCATAGCTTGCTGCCAAAGAGGGTCGGTACTTGCCTCTCGATAAGATCGAGGCTCATGAAGAGTAGCAATAGCAGAATAACAATGAAAATCTGCAAGATAATGAGGAGTTTCTCTTACCCGAGTGGAACGACGAAGAGGATTGACAGGAGTACTGGCAGGGACATGTGCAGGATCAACAACTGGTACAGATTCAGGGGGATCATGTGGTAAAGAGTTATCAGTGAGTGCATCAGAATCACCTGGATTAGGACTTGGAAACAAATCAATGGAGGAATTTGTGAAAAAGAAAGAGTCAGTTTGGACAGAGTGGTGAAACTTTGAAAGAGAAGAGAACATGGTGTTTTCCCAAAAGACAACATGACGAGAGATACGTAATCTATTGGAAATAGGATCCCAACATCAAAACCCCTTATGTTCATTCCCATAACCAAGCAAACAACACAGACGAGCTCGGGGTTGTAATTTTGTATGTTCATGAGGTTGTAAAAGCACGAAACAAGCACATCCAAAAGGTTTAAGAACAGAATAGTCAGGAGGCTGACCAAACAATTTTTCAAAAGGAGATAAATTATGAAGAATTAAAGTGGGGAGCCGATTAATAGTATAGACAGCATTAAGAGCCGCTTCCCCCCAAATTTTTTTCAGGACATGATGCTGAAATTAGAAAAGCACGTACAGAATCAAGAATATGGCGATGCTTTCGCTCGGCTCTACCATTCTGCTGTGAGGTATGAGGACAAGAACGTTGAACCACAGTACCTTGCTTATTCAAGAACTAAAGTAAGGAAGAATCTCTATATTCCATGGCATTGTCTGTTCTAAGAATTTTTATGGAACAAGAAAACTGAGTTTTAACCATATTAGCAAAGGTAATGTATATTTGTGGTAGCTCAGAACGATGTTTCAGAAAATATATCCAAGTAAAACGAGAATGATCATCAATAAATAACACAAAATACCGAAAACCATTGACAGAAGGAACAGGAGAAGGACCCCAAATGTTAGAATGTATTAAGCTAAAAGGACTATTTGAAATAGAGACATTACTGGAAAAAGACAAGGCAGGTTGTTTTACAAGCTGGCAATGTAAACAATTGAATGACTCAAACTTAGTAGATCCTAATAATCCACGAGAAATTAAAGGTTGAATTTTGCTAGCTGAGGCATGTCCAAGTCGAAGCTGCCATTGGTGAATGGAAGAATTTGTGGTTGTAGCAGCAGACACAAATTTCTGAGGTAAGTGAAGGGATGCAAGCTCAAATAATCGACCCACTTTGCGACCCGTTCCAAGAATCTGTCCCGTTTGTGAATCCTGTACCTGAACACCAGAGGAAGAGAAGATAACTGTTAGTTCTTTCTCACACAACTGACCAACTGAGAGAAGATTGAGTGTCAAATTAGGAATATGATACATTTCAGGAAGACTAAGATTGGGGGTAGTTACATGACTAGTATGAGTAATGGTCATTTGAGTACCATTTGCAGTATGGATTGGTGGCAAGGAAGAAACATGTGTTTTAGAGGACAAAAGATTAATATCAGTGGTCATATGGTTACAACACGCAGAGTCAAAAAACCAAGAAGAGTTACCTGGAGTGGCAGACATGGCAGTAGAGGAATTGGAAGAGATAACCTGTTTAACCATTGCCTCAAGATCACTCATAGTGACGAAAGTAGAACCTTCAGTAGTAGCAGCAACAGTGACAGAGGAAGAGCCAGGCTTTGACATAATTTTAGATTTAGAAAACCCACCTTTTGGTCTTGGAGGACGTGTGGGACAGTGTTCAAGAATATGGCCAAAAGCATGACAATATCTGCATTCTACAGTAGGGCAAGTAGCAAAAACATGACCCATTTGATGACAATTCTTACATGTTTGATTGCCAAATTTCTGATGTGAGGACCGAGTAGTTGCAAGAGCTATGTCAAATTGAGGAGATTTATCCAGATTGAGACGAGTCTCTTCAAAAATAATCTCCTGAATAGCAGTGTTTAAGGAAGGGAGTGGATCCCGATGTAGAAGAGAGGCTCGAACAGATTCATATTCAGGTCGTAGAGCCATGAGTACCTGAATGAGATGCAAGTGATCCTCACTAATGTTGGCCTGAGATATTTGATTCCAAATTGGTTGGACTTGAGCAAGAAAATCATTAACAGATTGACCTGATCCTTGTTTGAGACTATGAAGTGTAGTCCACAACTGATAATAGTGGGCAAGTCCAGTGGTTTGATACCGATTAGCCAAGAAATCCCAGATTTCTTTGGCAGAGTCATAATCTGCAAACTGTATATGAATGGCTGGTACTGAGGTGTTACGAAACCATGTAATAATCTGATGATTTTTACTATCCCAGTCCTCCAAGCGATTTGCAAACTTTGTATCAGATTCATCTTTCTCTTTGGTTGGTTTAGTGATATCTCCAATAACAATACGCCACAGCTTATGACCAATTAAGAAGCTTTTCATTCCTTGAATCCAAAGATTATAGTTTGAACCAGACAAAACAATTGTAATGGGTTGTGAAATATCAGGTTTTTCCATGATGATGACAGGGAGCAAGGCACACGACAGTTGTAGACTCCAATAATACCGTTAGAGAGGTGTTTGTATGAATGTCAAAGAGAAGCAGGAACAGATTTATTGCAAAGACACAGAGACCATGGAAGCATATGAGAAATTTTGGATCTAGAGTCTAGGCTCTGATACCATGATAACAGAGACCAGGGAACAATAACACAGAAGGATTGCAGAGAATTGTGTATGTATTATTTGAATATGTCTCTGTACTGAGATACAATATCTATATATATACACAAGAATATGAGTTTGTTTAGGAATAAAATATGACAGATACGTAATGAAATATGATACAAATACGTTTGATATGGTTGCTAATATTGTGCAAGGCAAATCTCCTATAATCAAGGAAGTCCTATGTAGATGTCCAGTAATCACGCTAACAGGGTGGAGGATTGCTTTGAAGGAAGTTCCAGATTTAGGAGGAATGGTTTTAGGAGATGGGTAAGTTGTATTTCTTGATGAAACTACACATAACATGATACTAGAATGCTGGTTCTGAACTCTTAATTTTTTCAGGTTTGTAGTTAAGCATTTAGACGATAAGTGATAATACCACTACAATTTAGTGAAACTATAACACTCCCAACTCATAGAACATATAAGGAAAATAAAAATAAAAGATACTTTTTTCTCTTTTTTTTTCCTTGACTAACTTAAAAAACAAAGATTTCTACATTATTACATTTTTGGTTTTAATATGTGGTGATAACATAGCTACAAAAGTAGCAATCAATCATTGACGCACAGCCTCGTTTAATTTCTTTTTTCCGGGATACTAAGATTTTGAAACTTTACGGAGAGACTACTAATTGTCATACATTACATTTTTCTTTCTGATGCAGGTATGAGGCACAGCTTGTCCAATCTATCGTGGAGAAGGTCTCAAGGAATCTGGATCGTAAAATATTTCATGTCCCCTTTCATTTCATGGGAAGAGATCATCTGGTAAAACATATCAACTCATGGTTGCAAGATGGCACCCATGGTGCTGCTATTGCTATACTCTATGGGATTGGTGGAGTTGGGAAGACAGCCATAGCAAAGACTGTTTATAACCAGAACTTTCATAAATTTGAAGGCAGGAGCTTTCTATCAAATGTTAGAGAAAGGTCAAAAGAATCCAATGGTGTAGTTTGTCTACAGAGGCAACTTCTTTCTGATATCCCAAACAAGACTGCTGATGAGATGCATGATGTCAATGAAGGGATTATGAAGATTAAGGATGCATTATGTTGCCGAAGAAATCTTACTGTTCTCGATGATGTGGACAAATGGTACCAGTTCAATGCAATTGTTGGCATGCAAAATTGGCTTTTCCAAGTAAAATCATTGTAACAACTAGAAATAAGGCTTCGATTGTTGCTGATGGTGAGTGTGTCAAGTGCAAAGTTGAACCTCTAGAAAACAAAAAATCACTTGAGCTTTTCAGTTGGCATGCCTTTGGATGCCCAGTTGAAGATTTTTTAGAGGACTCTTGGAGAATAGTACGTCATTGCCATGGACTTCAATTGGCCTTGTGTGTTATTAGTTCCTCATTGTCCGGAAAAAGTAGAGAAGTATGGGAAAGTGCATTGCATGAAATGGAGGTGATTCCGAATTTTCAAGTCCAAAAGGTTCTTGCAACAAGTTACGACTCTCTTGATGATGATTATCAGAAGAACTTATTCCTTGATATTGCTTGTTTCTTCAATGGAATGGATTACAATTATGCAGTTAGGATACTAGATGGACTCGGTATAGGTGCAAGATTTAGGATTGACAATCTCATTGATAGATGTCTAGTAGAAATTGTCAAAATAAAAAATGATAAAAAGTTATGGATGCATCAACTCATAAGAGATATGGGAAGGGAAATTTGCTCGTCAAGAATCACCCAAATATCAAAGAATATGGCATCATGTTGAAGGTAGGAACTTTCTATCAAATGTCAGAGAATAATCAAAAGAATCCAATGGTGTAGTTTGCCTGCAGAGGCAACTTCTTTCTGATATCCTAAACAAGACTGCTGATGACGTACATGATGTTGATGAAGGGATTATATCAAGGATGCATTATGTTGCAGAAGAAATCTTATTGTACTTGATGATGTGGACAAATGGGACCAATTAAATGCAATTGTTCAATGCAATTGTTGGCATGCGAAATTGGCTTCGCCAAGGAAGTAAATCATTGTAAGAACTAGAAATAAGACTTTGATTGTAGCTGATGGTGAGTGTGTCAAGTGCAAAGATGAACCACTAGATAACAAAAAATCACTTAATCTTTTGAGTTGGCATGCCTGTGGACAAGCTTACCCAGTTGAAGATTTTATGGAGGAATCTTGGAGAATAATAGTACATCATTGTAATGGACTTCCATTAGCCCCACGTGTTTTTGGTTCCTCGTTGTCAAGAAAAAGTAGAGAAGTATGGGAAAGTGCATTGCATGAAATGGAGGTGATTCCGAATTTTCAAGTTCAAAAGGTTCTTGCAAAAAGTTACAACTCTCCTGATGATGATTATCAGAAGAACTTATTCCTGATATTGCTTGTTTCTTCAATGGAATGGTCGAGGATTATGCAGTTAGGACACTTGATGGGCTTGGTATAGGTGCAAGATTTAGGATTGATTATCTCATCGACTGATATCTTGTAGAAATTGTTAAAATAAAAAATGATAAAAAGTTATAAATGCATCAACTCGTAAGAGACATAAGAAGGGAAATTACTCGTCAAGAATCACCCAAAATATAGCATCACATGGAAGCTTTTACAGTTTTGAAAGAAACAAGTGTAAGAGTAACTGGTTCTGTTTTCCTATCTTCATGGTATTTAGGTGTCTTAAAATGTTCATGCTTTTACTTTCTTTTCTCATTTACTTTCAATATTTTGGAAGCATGATGCTGAAAAATTGTGTGGCCTTACCCTGTACATGCATGAATCAGTACAGAAGTTGTCTGTACTGATTCAATGGTTCGCCTGCAACCGCTGCAGGCTTAACTTCTTTCAACAATGTCTTCTTCCTACATTCCTCTCTCAATAGTGGCTTTCTGAGTTTTTCTTGGGGGAACAAGTACAAATTGACCAAACAAGTTTGTTTCTTGTTCTCAGCACGGATTTGTTTAGAAAGATGCAAAATGTAAAATTTCTCCAGCTAAATTACACAAGTTCTACGGAAGTTATGAACACTTTCCCAAGAATTTGATGTAGTTATGTTGGCATGGATTCCCTTTGAGATCCAGACCAAAGCACTTCTGCCTGGAGAAGCTTGTGGCTCCTTATCTATCCGGAACCAGTCTAATTGTTGCTTGGAAAAGCAAACTGGTATGTATCTATTCTCTCTATATAGCTATCTCTCTTATTTTCAATGGACAACAACTGATTTCAAGTGTTTTCACAATCTTTTCCAAAATTTAAAATTCTTGATCTCCGTTGCTCATTTTATAAGTTCTGCTTTATTTCAACTCTACATTTTTGTTCTTGTATGTCTAGAAAAATTTCCCTTTGCTCATTTTATAAACTCTGCTTTGATGGAACAGATAGAACTTTAGGGCAACGGATTCAACATTGTCCTTGAATATGATGAAAATGAGATGTTAATGTGGTTTCACGAGGAGGAAGAACAGGAGTGGCTACTTTAGAAAGAGTTTGTAGAGTACTTGTCATTCAAAATATCCTCACCCGCCGCGCACCGGTTATGTGGCTTTAATCTATTGACATGGTTTTCTGCTATGTCAGTATGCAATCCTTATCGTCTTGTTTATCTTGAAATCAGAAACAATACGAAGGGGTAGAGTCTGGGTTTCTTACCCCTTAATTTTTCGACAGAATTTTTGGCCGAAAAATCTGAATTGTTATGGCTAAGCTATTGGAAATTTGGGGGCAATGATCCTGTATTTGATAATGGTGATGAATTCAGTGTTTCAGTGTTTACAGATGATCCAGTTGTTGTGCGAATGTTGCTTGAAGACGAAGGTACTGATGATAATAGCAGCTCATCAAACAGTGAAGTTAACACAATGATGATGTGCCTGTAGCAAAAGCAGAAATAGCTTCTATTATTCTTAGAAATTATTATTGTAGTGACTGTTGTGATTTTGATAATGAAATTGTTGTGTTTTTTTTACAAAGAAATTGAATGTGAAAATAATGATGGGTTGAATTGAAAATTTCTGAGATTTGGTATTAAAACATTAATTGTATATATCGTGAACTTTCCGGAGTAAAATAAATAGGAAGAAATGGGTCATAAATAAAATTAGCAAATTTTTGGAGGGATCTAATTGAATGAACCCTTAAATATACTTGGCGAGCAATTATGCGGCGAGTACTAGGTGATCTGGCTACCATAGGCCTAAGCTCCTCCCCAATCGAGCATTCTTGAAGGATGTTGTTGGAAACACAACCATAACCCCCAGGTGGTCTAAATGTAGAGAAAAGTTAGTGAGGTTGAATAATCTCAACAGGTGTATTTCTCATTATCATCCCTCTTCAAACGCATCCCCATCGTGACCCTGCTTTATCAGAATCATCACAGAGAACTTTTCAGTGATAGGAAGTCGAATATGTAATCCATCCTCCCGAGTATAAACCTTCCTCCCGAGATCTAACCATCCAAAATTCTTCAGAATGTCTTCCCCCAGTTTTGCATACTTCTTTTGAAGTTGTTGTACCAGTTTGAAGAAACATACTTATGTTTCTCATCCTCAGAGTTCAAGACAGGACTCTGAGTTAAACACTCTGCATTTCCAACACGAGAAACTCTCTCTCTCTTTATTGGCATAAGTTTGTCTTCTAAAGACACCAGCAGAAATGTTGTCCAGCAGGGCAACCCAACGAGTAGAACCAGAGAAACAGATACCAGCAACTTCCCCTCCTACCATCCCTTCCAATGCCAATGATTCAAAGACTCAAACTTTAATGTCTTAATAAAATGATTCGTTTTCTGCAATATGTAAACAATTTGCATATCTGAGATTAATAGTTGGAAGTGTTGAAAGAAAAATGTAATAAGCAAAATTAAAAACAAGAAAAAGATTTGAGAAAAAAATAATCTTATTAAGTGTCTCTCTCTTATATATTCCTCTCTGTATTTATGTTAATTATATTTTTTATTATAAATTTATTTATAGAACTCAAGTACTAAACAAATAAGGAATTAGACTGATTTTTCACTAATGTGAAAATTCTCACAACTTAACTGATCGACTGATTTCATTTATTCATTTAATTTAACCAATTGCTTTGTTTTTCCGAGTAATTCTTCATATATCTACTTTACTTTCAACAGAAAGAAAAAGCTAAGATCAATTCAAATGATACAAAATTACAGGCTAATAAACTTTCCAAGTCAGATATGAAGAGGCTTGATCCTGCACGTGCCTTTTTCATACTGGTGGGTGAAGTAAGAAGAACCGTGTGAGTTGATGAGAGGGATTATGTGTTTTGTGTGTGTCTAATGTCCCTTTTGGTAATTGTAACAAGACTTAGAGGCCCTAGTAAACGCGTGATAAATTATTTGAGCAAATTAAAAAAGAAAAGGGGCCTAACGCGGAAATGGCCGATACCATGCAAGACTTGTAAGGTTGACTTAAAAGCAGAAAATTGATGAACTGATAAGAGAACATCAGCGAAGGGAAAGTGAAGATTGCAGGTACTCTCTCTCTATCTCTTATCTCTTTTAGTATTATGTTATATTGTGGAATGTAACTCTGCTGTAAGTGAGGATCACTTAAATTAATTCACTGTTAGAAACTAATTATTGATGATCTCATCACCGATTTTGTTGGATCAGCATAGAGATTTATCATATCTACAAATATTTTTATGAAAGGGCATGGAGGAGTTGATTGCTGGGACATAACCTGAAAATTGTTTTACAGAAAAAGTAAGATAATATTAAATGAATACTTCAGCTTATTGGTGTGCTGTGTCGATCTTGAACTATCGACATTAATCCTGCAACTCTTTTTTTTTTTTTTTTGTTCAGATCTTTGAAAAGTCTTATCTTTGCTAGACTCGAAATGGCTGCGGGGAAGTATAAAGAATCCTACTCTTCACGGTTTCCTAATTGTAAATATCAAGTGTTCTTGAGTTTTAGAGGTGAAGACACCCGCAAGAACTTCACCGATCACCTCTACACGACCCTGGTTCAAGCAGGGATTCACACATTTAGAGATGATAATGAAATTCGGAGAGGAGAGAATATAGATTTCGAGCTCCAGAAGGCAATACAACAATCAAAAATATCGATAATCGTGTTCTCCAAAAACTATGCTTGCTCGAGATGGTGCCTCGATGAACTCGTAATGATCATGGAACGTAGGAGGACTACCAGCTCCATAGTTTTCCCAGTTTTCTATGATGTGCTTCCATCTGAAGTCAGAAATCAAACAGGGAGCTTCGCTGCAGCATTTGTGGAACAAGAAAAGCGCTTCAAGGAGGAGATGGAGCGGGTGAACGGGTGGAGGATTGCTTTGAAGGAAGTTGCAGATTTAGCTGGAATGGTTTTAGGAGATGGGTAAGTTGTATCTCTTATGAAACTACACATAGCATAAGACTGGTCGTGAACTCCTAATTTCTTTCAGTTAAGTATTTAAAGGGAGACTGATAAGAAAACATAAAAGAAAAAATAAATAAAATACTTATAATTTCTTCTTCTTTTGTTTTTGTTTTTTTTTCCTATCATGATTTGGTTTTAATAGGGTGACTGGTGATAACGCACCTACAAATTTAACTATCAATCATGGACACGCAACCCGGTTTAATTTCTTAGCTGAATGTTGTTTATTTCTATCCTTTATGGAGAGGCTACTAATTATCCCACGTTGTATTTTACTTTTTCATGTAGGTACGAGGCACAGTTTGTCCAATCTATTGTGGAGAATGTCTCAAAGAATTTGGATCCAAAAATATTTCATGTCCCCCTTCATTTCATTGGAAGAGATGCTCTAGTACAATATATCAACTCATGGTTGCAAGATGGATCCCATGGTGCTGCCATTGCTTTACTCTATGGAATTGGTGGAGTTGGAAAGACAGCCATAGCTAAGAGTGTTTTTAACCAGAACTATTATAAATTTGAAGGAAAGAGCTTTCTATCAAATTTTAGGTCAAAAGATATAGTTTGCCTACAGAGGCAACTTCTTTTCGACATCCTAAACAAGACTGTTGAGATAAATGATCCTGATGAAGGAATTCTGAAGATTAAGGATGCATTATGTTGCAGAAGAACTCTTATTGTTCTAGATGATGTGGACAAAAGGGACCAATTCAATAAAATCATTGTCATGCAAAATTGGCTTTGTAAAGGAAGTAAAATCATTGTAACAACCAGAAATAAGGGTCTGTTTTCAGGTAATGATATTGAGTGGGTCCGATGCAAAATTGAACCGCTATATGATGAAAAATCACTTGAGCTTTTCAGTTGGAATGCCTTTGGACAAGCTGACCCTGTTGATGGTTTTGTGGAAGACTCTTGGAGAATAGTACATCATTGTAATGGACTTCCATTAGCTCTTGGAGTTATTGGCTCTTCATTGTCCGGAAAAGGAAGAGAAATATGGGAAAGCGCATTACAACAAATGGAAGTGATTCTTAATTTTGAAGTTCAAAAGGTTCTTCGAATAAGTTACGACTTTCTTGATGGTGATTATCCGAAGAACTTATTCCTTGATATCGCATGTTTCTTTAATGGAATGGATGTGGATGATGCAGTTAGGATACTGGATGGGCTCGATAAAGGTGCAAGATTTGGGATTGACAATCTCATCGATAGATGTCTTGTTGAAATCAACAGTGATCAAAGGTTGTGGATGCATCAACTAGTAAGAGATATGGGTAGGGAAATTGCTCGTCAAGAATCACCCAAATGTCAAAGAATATGGCATCATGGGGATGCTTTTACATTTTTAAAAGGAACTACTGTAAGTAGCTGAATTTTTTTAAATGTCTACTTGAATGGTTTGTGGTGCCTTGACATATTCATTCATCTACTTTCCTTTCTCATGTACTTTTAATATTATTATGCAGGATGCTGAAAAATTGCGTGGCCTTACCATTGATATGCATGCATTAATGGAATATCATTATGCAGAAGTTGTCTGTACTGATTCAATGGTTTGTCGCAAGCGTCGCAGGCTTAACTTCTTTCAACAATGGCTTTCCGATTTTTTCGATGGGAGAAAATTACAAACTGGCCAAACAAGTTTGTTTCCCATCCTCAGCACGGATGCTTTTAGAAAGATGCCAGATGTAAAATTTCTCCAACTAAACTACACTAATTTTCATGGAAGTTTTGAGCACTTTCCCAAGAATTTGATATGGTTATGTTGGCATGGATTGTCTTCGAGATCCATACCAAATCACGTATGCTTGGAGAAGCTTGTGGTTCTTGATCTATCCAGAAGCTGTCTAGTTGATGCTTGGAAGGGCAAACCGGTATGTATCAAGTCTCTCTATAGCTATCTCTCTCGTTTTCAATTAATAACAACTAAATTCATGTATTTTCACAGTTTCTTCCAAAATTGAAAATTCTTGATCTTCGTCACTCTCGTGATCTCATTAGAACCCCTGACTTCTCGGGTCTCCTAGCCCTCGAAAAGCTAATACTTGAAGACTGCATCCGTTTGGTTCAAATTCACGAATCTATTAGTGATTTACAAAGATTGTTGATCTTAAATCTAAGAAATTGTACAAGTCTTATGGAGCTTCCAGAAGAAATGAGTAGATTGAATTCACTTCAAGAGCTGGTTTTAGATGGTTGCTCAAATCTTAACAGCCTGAATATGGAGTTAGAGCATCATCAGGGGCGCAAGTTGCTTCAAAGTGATGGAATTGTTGCAAGTACATCATTCATTTCATCTCTCCCCTTTAAGCTATTCTTTCCCTCTAGGTTTTCAGCGAGGAAAATGTTGAGATTTACCTCGTTTTCACTGCCATGCTTCTTGGAGAGACTAGATTTAAGTGGAACAACAATGCGTTTTCTTCCTGAAAGCATCAAGGATCTTGGTCTACTCAGACACCTATATTTAAGAAATTGCAAAATGCTTCAGGCACTCCCAGAGCTTCCATCCCATTTGGATTCGTTAGATGTGTCCTTTTGCTATTCACTGCAAAGACTTGCAAATTCAAACAGGTGGACTGAAGGAGATGGTTGTGATCACTTAGTCGAGTTCCAAGATCCGATAAAGCAAGAATTAATCCAAAAGTTTGACTCTCACATGTTCAGAATAATGGAAACGGTTTGTGCTCAAATACAGACATCGAGATTTCAGGTCCTCCCTCACCCATTTTATTGTTTTGGAAATCTACATTTGAATAGTTTTTTTTGGCTCATTTTATAGACTTTGTTTTGGTGGTACAGATATTATTTGCTCATGGCTCTTTCGACGTTGTCGTATATGTATTTGATGAGGAAAAGAAGTTAAGGTGGTTTCATGAGGATAAATGGCTAATTGAGAATGAGTTTGTAGAGAACTTTTCATTCAAAATATCCTCACCTCCTCCTGCGCACCGGATATGTGGCTTTAATCTGTTCATAAGTTGTGTGACGTCAGCATACCGTGGCTTTAGTTATGTTTATATTGAAATCAGAAACAATACCAGTGGTCGATCCTTTCTTTGTCAAGCCTTTGTCTTCCCTATAAGATACAAGCGTGATGTTCGTGAAATCCAATCGCTATTGCACAGGAAATTAGGGGGCAATGATCCTACATTTGATAATGGTGATGACGTGAGTATTTCAGTGCGTCCACATGGTCCTATTCAAGTAAGGACGATTGGTATACGATGGTTGCATGAAGAGGAAGGAAAGGATGATGATATCCAATCAAAGGATGAAGTTATCAATGCCCACAACAGTAGCGATGATGATGATGATGATGATGCAGCACACGTAGCCAAAGTAGAAATACCTTCTCATCTTCTTAGAAATTATTATTGTGGTTTCCGTACTGATTGCGGTTGGTGGTGTTTCCGTAGAAATAGCGTTTGAAATAGTTTTTTCTTTTTTTTCTTTTTTCTTGAAAAGTTTATCATGAAAATAGTTTTGTATCTATTTTCCTAACATGACATCTTTTATTTATAAATATTTATAATAAGATATATTAAATATTTTATTTTGTGTTAATTTTTTATTGATCAAAATACATACCAAAATATATGCAAATATTCATTTTTTTTTCATGTTATTTTATCTTTTTATGTAAAAAATAAAATAAAAATAACACGTAATTTGTTTTTTATATATATATGTCCTCTCGAAACAAGTTCACTTGTAATATAAGCATGTTTGACTAAAAGAATTTTATAATTTAAATATATTTCATTTTAATTAAAAATTGAATTGATTTTATTAATTTTTTACAATAAATTAATATAGATATTTTTATTGTAAAAATAAAATATAATAATCATTAAAATTAGAAATTTAAAAATTAATTTTGATTGAAAATTATCAAATTAAAAGATAGAATTAAAATTCAATAACAAAAGTGGAAATTGTAAAATTTTCTATAGTAGCCAATAACTTTGACTGCTAAGGAGACTCTTTCTTTTTATAAAAAAATAGTTACTTTGAGATCTTGGTTTGATAGTCTCGTTATCCTGAATTAAAAGATTCAATTTATTCATGATTTCGATTAATGATCGATGCAATTGAATCAGTTTTCATATTCATGATTTCGATTAATGATCGATGCACTGCACTGTCACCCATGACCTCAAACATTATGAGGATCTTGGAATGTGTTTTCATTTCCCTGGTTTTTGACAGCAACAGTTGTTCTAGAAGACGCCAAAGCCACAAAGTTCTGACCACTTGGACTTTTTAATGGTTGGCTGTTGAAGCTATATCATGGCATGCTCTGTTGATTTGCCCAACCCATTCTCCTGATGCAAGATCAAGTGCTAAGAGTATTCCAGGTTTAAATCTTCAAGAAATTGCTGAGTATGTCTGAGGAGAAATAGACCGCAACCTCATCTTGTAGAGCATGACCAACGCCACAGTGCTGTGGTTTTGTGTAGACCCTCACAAACCCCATCTTTGCTTCTTTTTTAAGAACTGAGTGGAGGAGGCGGTGGGAGTGGCCCGATGGCAGTGATGGAGGTATTAAAAGCTCGACCTGTGTTGTTGCACATACACAAGGTTACCTTCTGTAGAATTTCAAACTTCTGCAATAACAGTCCCATAAGCTCTTTATTATCTGGGTAACCGCATGGCATTCTCTGACTATAGGGAGGGTTTTTTTAAAAAAAAAAAGAATAAGGAGGGGGATCGAAGAGCAAGAACAGAGCAAACACAGTACAGGAAGGGAAGAGAGGCACAGCTTGTCCAATCTATCGTGGAAAAGGTCTCAAAGAATCTGGATCGTAAAATATTTCATGTCCCCCTTCATTTCATTGGAAGAGATCATCTGGTAAAATATATCAACTCATGGTTGCAAGATGGCACCTGTCATAGGGTTAAAATCCGTCAAGGCATAGGCTGACGAAAAGCATTGCTGGACAGTAGCTACGGGGTGGCAGCCCGCGTGACAGTAGCGAAAATCGGCAGAGTGTGTGTGCGGCGGCACACAACAGCTAGCGAGGCAGTATGCTGACGAGAGTTGGGGCTTGGGCGAAGATTGTCCAAGACTTGACGAAACAGTGCTGGGATGACACAATGGGACAGTGGGGAATTCGGAAGCACTGGTGAAATCGGCAGCATCGAGGAATTCGGCAGCGTCGATAAAATTGGCAGCAGGGGCTGACGATAAGTCTGGACAGTAGGCAGTCCTAGACTTGACGTAAACACTACTGGCAGGAATGGCAGCATGCATCGACAGTGGCATCGTGCATGGGCGTTGGCAGATTCGGCAGCAGTGTGCGTCAACGATTCGGCAGCGTCGACAAAATCGGCAGCAGGGGCTGACGATAACTTGGACAGCGGACGGTCCAAGGCATGCGAGGCAGTTATGCTGGCAGCATGTGTGCTGGCAGTGGGCAGTTGGCTTGTGGGAGAACATGCCAATGCAGTTGTGGCAGTTTTGGGAGCAGTTATCGGCAGTTTGCGGCAGTTTCTTATGTGGGGAAGAAGTTGGTTGAACATGGGATAATGGGTGCTCCAGCTGTGCAGGAAGTTAGGGGTAGTTTCTACATTGTAACTTCCATATCTTGTAAATAGATAGGCTGTAATGTGTAGCATGCAGTGTGCTGGAGGAGCAGAGAACGAAATTGGGCATAGCACACATAATGGACTTTGTGTAATCCTTTAATTGAGTTAATGAAAAGGTTGGGACTTGTTCCTGTAAATTGCTGCTGTGTTTTGTATTATGTTCATATTCATTGAGTGTTATTCCGCTTGCTTATGTTGAAAGAGTGTGGGGATCTCTTGGGTTTGTGGGACAAACTAGTCGTAGGTAAAACACGAGTGAATAGGCGAGGGAAAGGCTGAGTCTAGCGGGGCTACACTGCCGCGCGAGGTCTGTTTCGAGAGCGAAAAATTGACCCCGTGACAGCACCCATGGTGCTGCTATTGCTATACTCTATGGGATTGGTGGAGTTGGTAAGACAGCCATAGCAAAGACTGTTTATAACCAGAACTTTCATAAATTTGAAGGCAGGAGCTTTCTATTAAATGTTAGAGAAAGGTCAAAAGAATCCAATGGTGTAGTTTGTCTACAGAGGCAACTTCTTTCTGATATCCTAAACAAGACTGCTGATGAGATACATGATGTCGATGAAGGGATTATAAAGATTAAGGGTGCATTATGTTGCAGAAGAACTCTTATTGTTCTCGATGATGTGGACAAATGGTACCAATTCAATGCAATTGTTGGCAGGCAAAATTGGCTTTTCCAAGGAAGTAAAATCATTGCAACAACTAGAAATAAGGCTTCGATTGTAGCTGATGGTGAGAGTGTCAAGTGCAAAGTTGAACCTCTAGATAAAAAAAAATCACATGAGCTTTTCTTTACGATAAAGATCTTGTAATCTTTGATTTTGCCTATAAATAAATTTGAGGGATAACGGTAACCTAGATGTTCTTGCTCTGCCCTTTGTTCTAAATACCATTTGAACAACAGAAATAAGCTGCAGAGACTGATCCTGTGGGGAGATAATTAAAACCAGAAATGCCATAGAGTCAGAAATGTCGATTTCTTTGTTTCTTGCTCCATTATTATTCCAGCACGATCTCATGGTTTTGTTCCCGCACATCCTCCATGTTTTTTTGCACCTTAATCAATCTGATCCCGAAACACAGCCTGCATATGCTGCAGAACGATCTTCGTTTGCCAATTGTATCCAATGCTCCAGCAACTTCTTATGTTCCTCTTTCACAAATTCTTTATATGGTTGTACATGCAAATTATCAAGGTCGCCTAACGCACAGTTAAGAGGTTTAGATTGAATTTTTTTTTTACCGGGATTGCTTCAGGCTCTTAACAAGTTGGTGCTGCTTCTTGCTTATCTTTAAGTCTGACATATATTTGGCACCGTCGCTATGGTGGATATTGTGCTTGTGTAACTTGTCCCCTTTTCCAGGTCATGCATTATCTGAAGCAACCACTGGCTTTCCACGTTTCTCCTTCATGGAGCCTTTATCACAAATCCTCTTTTGAAACTCTACACCCTTTGTTGCAGGAGAGTTCTCATTATCACTGCTAGATGTTTTCTCCTCTGCAACCAAGGAGCAAGGGAAAGGAAGTTTTGTAGAGCATATGGAGAAGGTCAAGAAGTGAAAAATGCCTCTGGTCTCAAAGCACCATGATGAGTGCGTAACGATGGCCTTCTTGAGATTGAATTGTGGAAAGATTCTATTTGAAGAATCCAAGGTTTGAGCATACTGAAAGGAAGTGGGTTTATCTCTTGCACGATGGCCTCCAAGTTATTATCTCTTGCAAGTGAGAAAACTTTTCCCAACAATCGTTCACTTTCTCCATATGCAACAGGCATGTCTTCTCCGTATTGACTCGTACAGAAATAAGTTCTGAGTGATTTTTTTTCTCCATTGGGAATCAATCAAATCCACAAGCTATGAGACTTTCCTCATCCTGAAGCAAGTAATTCATGTGTATAAAAAGGTTTCCAATGCCACTTACAGCATGACAAATAAGAAACATGGAGAACAAGCCTGACGGACCTTCAAAAAGCACAACCATCGACATAATCGATTAATGGGCTTCACATGTCTAGCCTACCACACACCATCCAATGAATATTGGAGCAATCTTATGGAATATGAATCCCAGTGGGGCTTTGTGGCCACGTGATTAGCTGTAACTAGATTATTTACCTGAACTGTATTACTAGTAGGGCAAAGTTTTTTTCAATGTAAAAAAGATGTTAAGGTGATGTTTTTTTTAAGAAAAAAAATCAAAGAATAAGGTTATTAACTTGATTTAGTTCAATAAGTATGGTTAATTTAATAATATAATTAAAAAAATAGATAATGACATTAAACAAATCAAACTAAAAAAAATTCACAATGATCAACTAAAAAAAATATTTGTCAATATTATAGAAATATATCCTCCTAGTATTTGATAACGAGGCAAAAACATCAAATGAGAATGCAACAACCTTTAAAAGAAAATATGAAACTCAATTCTAAGCAATCAAATATTAAAGTATAAAATTAAAAAAAAATCAAATTAAAAAAGAACAAAAAAAATGACCTGAATCCACTCAAGTCAGCTTGTTAAATACATAACCTGATCATGAGACCAAGATAACCTTGTAGGGAAAAAAACAACAACAAAGCTCAAATCTCTGATAATCCAATGTTGAAAGGCAAAACCGAGAAAAAAATCCAATCTAAAAAAACAATGGAAAAACAAAAAGACTTGTGTTAACCCACTAACACTACGACTCAAGACATGAGATTAAAATAACACTAAAAAAAAGGAAAAAATCATGAAATTCAACCCCCAACCAACCCAATGTTGAAAGATGATTTTTTTAGAAAAGAAATTTAATTTTAAAAAAGAACCTAAAAAATAAAATAAAGTCAACTTGAGCTAATCTTCAAAACTTGTGATCCAGATTATGAGACTATAACAAACCTTATAGAAGATAAACCTATAAAAATAACGAAATTAAATCCCCAATCAATAAAATGTTGAGGGATAGAATTGAAAAAATAATCAATCAAAAAATAATAAGAAACAAAACAAATAGTAATCAAAAAAATAAGGACCAAATTGTACATAAAAATAAAATAAAATGTTGATGGACAAAATTGAAAAACAAACTCAATTAAAAAATAATAAAAAAATAGCAATAAAAAAATAAGAACCAAATTTAATATACATATCAAATTTACATTGACATTGCAAGATCTTATGGAATATGAATCCCAGTGGGGCTTTCCATGTTTGAAAAAAATCAAATCTAAAAAGACAACGGAAAAATAAAAGACATGTGTTAACCAATTAACATTACGACTCAAGATATGAGATTGAAATAGCTGCAAAAAAAAATCATGAAATTCAACCCCCAACCAATCCAATGTCGAATATGATTTTTTAAAAAAATATATTAGTTTTTAAAAATAACCTAAAAAAATAAAGTCAACTCAAGCTAATCTTCAATACTTGTGACCCGAATCATGAGATTGTAACTAACTTCATGGAAGGTAAACTCACAAAAATAACAAAATCAAATCCTCAATCAATAAAATGTTGAGGGATGGAATTGAAAAAATAATCAATAAAAAATAGTGAGAAACAAAGCAAATAGTAATTAGAAAAATAAGGACCAAATTTTACATAAAAATAAAATAAAATAAAATATTGATGGATAAAATTGAAAAAAAATCAATTAAAAAAATTAAAAAAAAAAACAATCAAATTTTCATTTACATTGCAAAATCTTTGTATCAAGACAATCAAAACAAACTACCAAATCAAATCATAAATAAAGTCAATGCAAATGGGTCAAATTAAAAAAGCAAGTCGAGAGATCAAAATAAAAAAGGGTACATAAACTTCTTCTCCATGCAAATCAATCCTTGATTTTGAAAAAAGAGGGACTTAGCATTTGTTTAAGATTCATATTTGATCCTTAAGCTCTAATTATTGTGAATTAATTGAATTGAATTTACAAAACCGAGAATTAACCAAGAGATGCAACATTTTCTCAACACCACGAGATCCCCATACGCACGCATGAAAAGCAAAACACCAAGATCAATCACAAAATTTGTAGGACCAAATTAGAAAATAAAGAAATTGAGGGTCAAAGTGTAAAAAATTCCGAGTAAAAGAAGAAGAGAAGAAGATGCATTGTTCGTGCATCTCCTCTCACGGCACGGTTAAACACCGAGGCCTTTTAGAGTGTCTTTTTTATATAGTTATAATTATAATTATAAAAGGTGTAGCAGCTGAAGGGCAATGGCAACTCTCATGACAGAAACTTGAGGGCTTTGCTTCCAATCTTACATTTCTTGCATTTATCAGTGAAGACCACAAAACAATCAGAAAGCAACTGGTATTTAGTAGCTGGTTCTGAAGGTGACAATCCACACGATCATTAATTCGAGCTTGGTGAGCCACACTCTCGAAGAACCATGGCCATGCTACTAAAACATTGGCCAAGAAAGAATTTAAGGAAGAGAAATTATGTGTATTCTTCGGATCCGACATGGCATCTGACCTGGGTGAAGGGCTCCGGTTATTAGGCCAACAGGTTAGCCCGAGTCAATTATAATGGTTTGATCTAACTAGTTAATCGAACTTGGTTTGATCAATGTAAAAATAAGGTTAGACTCTGAATAATTAATTTGTCAAGTTTCGAGCTAATTATAACTGTCATGTTTATTTGTCCCCTCCTAAAGAAGTTGACTCCCACCTTCATTATATAAAGAAAGGGATGGGAAGAAGAACCTTGAAGTAAAAATAAAAAATAAAAAAAACAAGAAGGCATGAAGCATCCATTACTTATAATTCAAAAGGCAATTAAAAATTTCAAAGGGATATAACTTAATTAATCAGATTATAGGTTTGCTTTTTAAGTTACCAGTCTCATAAATTTTAAGATCATTAGATATTTACATGATTGATTAATTTTATAGCCTCAAATGATTAATCGAGACACACATAAATTAGCCCGGATATTCACTAAAAATTTATATAATTTTTAACTTCATTTCTTCTAAAAATATTGACTCACATCTTCATTATATAAAGACAAGGACTGGAAGAAGAACCCTGAAGAAAAAAAGAAAAAAATAATGACAACATGGCATGAAGCATCCACAACTTACAATTCAAAAGGCAATTAGGAAAAACAATGCTCAAAAAGCTAAATTCATATTACATTATGGGTCCATCATTCGGTCATCTCTAGTTTACTTCTGATATTGTTTTTTTGCAGCTCTCTCGACAATTTGTCCAGGACCAGTCCCCTCACAATATTGAAAGCTCACAAACTTATAATTAAACTAAAGTTAGTTTACAATTTTAATAATTGATCTTCTTTTAGTCTTAATGGTAAATGTCTAGCTGTTGCTCCTCAAAACTCATAAGCTCTCAACATTCAAACATGTTTATTTTCAAGAAATCATTCTCTAACCACCATTCTTTATATATAAACATGTGATTGATTAAGGATTTTTTGAGTTGACAAACTTTTTCCGTGATTAACTTTTTAAAAGTAGTCGTTGAAATGTAGATCATGTACAAAAATATATTCATGTTATATATAAAAATAAAAATAGCTTTCACTAAAATTATTGCATCTATATCAATATTTTTTTTATTAATATAAATATTCTGGTTAATTTGCATACATCTTGAGTAATCTTATAAATTTTAAAATTAATAATTATATAAATTTTTGATGACTAATTATAAATATTTAATATGCAAGAGCACGACATGGGCAATATTTATGAATGCTTATTGCAATATTCAAACAAATTGACAGATTTATTCCGAATAATTATTTAGGCACAAGTGAGAATATGCTTGAGAAATATGTTTTCCTCTTGGTCCCAACTCTTCTTTCACTCATCCCATCAGAACATGACACCTGTGCTGTTCTTCTCAATGAAGGAAGGCCCAATGTACAGAGCAGGCAGGAGATAATAATGAAAAGCACAGACTCTTGCTATGATGTGGCCATGGCATGCATGCTAGCAAGAAGCAAAACGATGCATGCTTCCTCCATACTCATAAGACAACAAAGGTTTTTGAACCACGAGATAGTAAAGCCATCACTATTTATGCGCATGTGCTCGGCGAGGCAGTCCTGTTGTTTTTGTAAAATTGTACTTGGATTTTAAAAAAATCATACACTCGATTTTTTTAAAATGATTTTGTGTTTTTTTCTTTGATTTTTTTTTAAAATCTATGTTTTTAAAATTTTTTTTTTATAAGACTATTCTGTCTTATGATTTATATCATAGTTTGACAAATTCATTCAAATTAAATAAATATTTTTTTTATTTTTTTAATTAAATTTTTTTTTAATTTCAACCTTATTAACATCCTTGAGTTAATAATAGATAATTATCTATATTATTTTTAAAATGCAAAGTCAACCAGTTGATTGTTAAAATAATTAAATATTAAATTTATTAAAATATTATTAACTTTTCTAAATAATTTTTTATTATTGGAGAGCATATAAATAAATAAATAAATATTTTTATATCACAATTTAACTCTTCTAAGTAAAGTCTCGCCTGGCAAATGCTCTAACAAGACAAACAATACCCGCACAAGAAAAGTGAACAAACTTTCAAAGTTAGTAACTTTTTAATTAACTAATTGCATCTGGTAACAAAAAAAAAAACTAATTGTATATGTGAATTGGTGAGAAAAATAAATTCTTTGTTTATACAAGGAAAAATACAGAGATTACACTGAAAAGTACATCTAAATCAAACTTAATATTGCTATTAATTAATAATTTACAAAAAAAAAATATAATTAGAGGGTCAATTAATTACAAACTCTAATAAACTTTTTTCGTGAAGAGGCTACGTAAATTGAAAAGATTACCACCATTTCCAACATTAGTAGTGCTACTACCACCACAATCACCGCCAGCGTTTTTGGTTGCGCCACCGTCACTTCCGTCAGCACCGCGGACACCGCTTCTGCAACTCAAATGATTTCTATACCCGATACAAACGGGGACATTTATATTCAAAACCTTTGCTCTAGCACCATTAGAGCTGCCATTGACATTGGCCGTATTTTTACTGCGGCGAGGCTCGGTAACTTCTTTTTTACTGCTCGATTTCTCACCACTCCGAACCACACTCTTCGTACCCGAACCACCTCCACGTCGAACCTGCCACACTGGGCTGCTCCGACTCAAATGGACTCCGGGTCGACCCGGGCTACTTGGCCATGACTTTCTTGATTTGGATTCCCCTGCCGAATTACTCCTCGAACAAGGGGCACTACTTACCTTCCGGGTTCCGGGAGCCCCGGGAAACAACTTGGGTCGGGTCACACTGTTCCCTTCGGATCTACTACGTGAAAATGGCCATATGTTGATATTCAACTCAGCTGAACTCGCTCCATTTTGACTCCTTTTCTCCCTCTTTTTGTCCTTGTCCTTGTCCTTATCTTTCTCTTCTTGTTTCTTGGCAGCTGTTGAAGTTTTCTTGTCACCTTTCTTGAATATTATATCTTTCCATCTCTTGGAACTGCTTGTTGGCTCCATGGTTATGCTTGCTGGCGAGATTTCGGGTTCAGGGTCAGGTTGGGAGCTGGGAGGTTCGGGTTCGGTTGAGTCAGGGTCAGGATCAGGCGGGTGGTTGTTGTTGTTGTTGTTGTTGGGGTGGTGAAGGAGGTAGAGAGGGAGGAGGACACCATCAACAAAGAGTTCATCAGCTGTAACAAGATTTGGTTGAGGGAAAGATGGGTTTTGGACCATCCAGAACTCGAATTCGGGTGGTGAGTTTGAATCACTGCTTGCTCTCCTTCTTCTACTACTGCATGGAGAGAGGATTACTTGAGGTTCTTTAATGGATATTCTTTGTGGGCTATCCATATTGTTGGATAATGAAAGGGAGAGAGGGGAGGTTTGTTTTTGAGAGGAGAGGAAGTGTGGGGGAAGTTTCTCTGTTTTCTTGGGACTGAGCTTGGTTCAGAGTTCAGTTCAGCTTGACCCTACAAGAGCTATAAACAAAGGAGAATGAGTTAATAAAATGAAGAGATAGGAGGGCTTAAGAGGTTGGGTGACTTGGGTCCATTATATATGCAACCACGTAATAAGAAATTATATATGCAACCTTCAGTTTCTACAGGAACACCTGCATAGTATATTCTCAGTGTTATTAAACTTAGCTGGGAAGAGGTAATGTTTGTTTGTGTGTTTATAAAGTATTTTTTAATTTTTTTTTAATTTAATATTTTTTGGTATTTTTATATCATTAAGTTAATGTTAAAAATAATTTTAAAAAATAAAAAATATATATTATTTTAATATATTTTCGAGAAAAAAATATTTTGAAAAGTAATTACTGTCATATTTCTAAATATTCAAATATTAATCGACTTGGGGTTTGACCAAATTTGGATTTTAAATAACTAGATTTGAATTGACACTGGTTAAGTTTGAGAGACTTGACAAATCAACTTTCAATTCAATTTATCTGATAAAAATATAATCAAAACAAAGGTTAATTTTTAAATTTTTTTTATTAAATTAACATTATTTTTAATTGACTTAAATTAACTCGAGTTAATTTATTTAAACCATAACTTTAGCCCAACATCGGTCATGAATTTTATAACTTTGATTTTCTTATGGTCAAATTAAGTTCATGTAGACTATTTACATCAGTTTTAAGAAATTAATAAAAACCATAGTACTATGATTGCGAGGTTCAAATTTTAGCCCAACATCGGTCATGAATTTTTTTATTGAAACAACACTATTTTTAATTGACTTGAATTAACTTGGGTTAATTTATTTAACCCATAATTTTAGCCTAATATTAGGTATGAATTTAATAATTTTGGTTTTTTTATGGTCAAATTAAGTTCATGTAGACTATTTACATCAGTTTTAAGAAATTAATAAAAATCATAGTATGATTGCTAGGTTCAAATTTTAGATTTAATGATAAGATTATTCCGGTACCATAGTTTTTCATATACTTGCCTTCATATCTCCAATCATATCTTCAACGAACCATTTATATACATGGATTGATGTATATCATGAAAATTTATTACAAGATCATTTTCTTAATTTGAATTCTGAGCATGCGGCTCCATCAAATCTACTTGCCTTCCTAGCAAGAGATTATTTAGTTAATAATTAAGGATATTGCTCATATCTATCTAGCCATTTGTGGGTGCATTGAGTTAGTTAACACTTTCTGTCTAAATCATGACAACTGTAGATGTCATGAGAGGTCATAATTATCATCATATACTCCTCTTTTTTTTTTTTTTTTTACCTCAAATGAAAATATCCATTGATTTTGATTGTAGAATAAAAAAGGAATCATTCTACTGTGTTTTTGGCTTGGTATTGTCATTTTCTCAAGAAATAGCACTTGCAAAGCTGTGCAGTAACGGGATGTTGTGCTCCATTTGATAATTTTATCTTAGTATAAATATATTTTGCGGAGATAATTAAGATTGTTACATAATAATATAAATTATATTTTAGAATTTTATTTAACAACTTAAACTATTAAATTGAGATGATTTTTTGACGTAGTATCAGAATCTTGATGACCAAGCTGTCACGAGTTTGAATCTCACTATCCCTATTTATTTGATAAAAATTAAATATAAGGTAATGTGAGTCTGTACAAGTTTCAAGCTCAAAGGGCTTTTCACTTGAGGGAGTGTGTTAGAGAATAATATAAATCATATCTTAAAACATTACCTAACAGTTTAAAATATTGAATCGAGATGGTTCTTTGATAAAGATAAATAAGATATGTTTATCTTTTTAATAATAGAAATTTGCTTAAAAATTATTATAAAAATAAATTTATTTTATACATGTATTTTTGTCTCTCTAATTAAATGTATATTTATCTCTTTTATATTTTTTTTCTATCTTGAAACACCAACTAAATAAAACTTTAGTATATATTAAACTATAAGCTCATTAGCGTTTCTTTATAAATATATATTCTCGAATTAAATACACACGATCTCTTATTTTTTATGTTTTAAAACAATAAAAATTCACTAATCTTTTTTTTTATATATATTTTTTTTTTATCATGAAACACTAACCAAAAACAGCATAAATATGGGTCGATAGCTCATTAAATACTTGAATCTTGAAACTTTTGATGATCATTATTATGATTATATGATATGAAAAAAGAGATCAATTAGGGGAATAATAATTAAACTGATTATAATATGGAAGAGGGCCATTCTAATTTAAGAGTGATGTCAAGTCATTGTAAGTGGTAGGGATGGGAGACTAATCCATGGGGTCCTCATCAGATTCATGCCGCCTCTTCATTTTAGATCTAAACTAAGAGGGTTGACATCTTGCATTACCTCCTCTTCTTTGTATACACATAATGTTACTTCTTGTGCATTTGATTATATATTTGAACAAAAAAAAAACAATTTATATGTTTTTCTTTAACGGTTTTCAATGTTTCTAAAGTTTTTTTATATATATATTTAAAACCATCCAAGAAATCTTTAAAAAATATAAATTTGAAAGTGTTTTTATTCAAACTACAATAAAAATTTATTGATGAGATATAAATTCAGAAATCAATTAAAATAAACCTCATAGATCACCAATCACCTCATGAACTCTTGAAAATAGTATATGAAATATGATTCAAGGTCGAGGTTATATATAGACTGAGAATGACTCAAGTCAATAATTTTTTTAAAAAAAATATTAAAACATCTTTGTTTTAAATAAAAAATTAAAACAAAACTGAAATAATTTTGTTTTGGATCTCATAAGATGTTATCTAGATCATTTAGATTGCATTTTAAAATGGTTAATTAACTCAAATTGAGTTTCATAACATAACTATAAGAATTTAAAAAACATTTAAAGTATATTATTACAAATATATTACTAAACAAATTTTTGTTAGATTTTTTTTTATTTGTGGGAGGTGAGATGAGGTGCATAAAAAAGATTTCAAGTTCGTTTGAAAATAAGGTGCAAATCATATATATATATATATATATATATATATATATATATATATATATATATTTTTTTTTTTCCAAAGGTGGCTTTCTATGGAGATTTGTAATGGTCCCTGTTTTGGAAGTAATTACGTGATGATCATCAAGTGCTCCGTAGAAAGACAATACAGCGGACACCGTGGCAGTAATGGGAGTCAGAATGGGACCCACTTTGTTTCAGAAAAATCTTGACCATCCAATCGACTGAAGTCTAAAGGGGAAGTATAAGACCTACGGCTCGAAACACCCATGGGGTTTGAATTCAAATCCTAAAGACCTGGCAGCTGATGATTCGTACATCCATCTTAGTTAAAGTTTTAAATTAAATTTAGTGACATTAACGTTAAAATATAATTAACTTACAGAAAATAATATTATTTATTTTTAAAAAGAAAATTCTTAAAATAATATTTTTTTTATCGATTCGAGTTAATTTAGTTATTTGGAGTGTGGTTGCAGTTGTTTTTTAAAGTGTTTTTCGTGCCGAAATGTATTGAAATGATGTTTTTTTATTTTTAAAAATTTACTTTTGAAATCAGCATATTAAAACGATATAAAACATTAAAAAAATTAAATTTTAATAAAAAACAAAAATTTAATTCTTTTGAAAACGCAGGTATAATCACGTTTCCAAACGCTCTCTTATATTGTTTTATTCAACGAGTTGCGCAATACTTGGATAAATCTTGATACTAACCCGACTCTTTTATCATTTTAGTGCCTATTGGAAAAAAAAACATTTGATACTATTAATCCCTCAATCCATATGAACTAACCGATCATAATTTAATAACATGGGAAGGCTCTTAAAGTTAGAAAAACATATAATATTTCTCATAAATATATCAATAAATCATCTTAAATTTTGTTCGATCAAAGATGAATTCATTCTTCATATAAAAGTTTGAGGAATGTTGTTCTTGATAGTTAAATAAATAACACTTGGATAATGATTAAATTTTTAAATTTTTTTATTCAATGAATAATGATAGAAACTTGATGATATGTAAATACTCTCTGGGTACTACAATATAACCCAATTCCCAATTGGCATGCAATGCATTATTTCCCTCTAAAGCAAAAATATAAATCAGTTGTTCTTTTGATGGAGATTAAAATAATATTTGAGAGTCTGATTGTAATTATTTTTTAAAGTGTTTTTTACTTGGAAATGCATTAAATAATATTTTTTTATTTTTTTAAATTATTATTATTTTTTATATAGTGCATCAAAATAATCTAAAAACATTAAAAAATATTAATTTTTTTTAAAAATATTTTTAAAATGAAAAAACAAACAGAATCTCGTATCTTATTTCTAATAATCTTGGATACGCCATAGCCATACAAGTAGACACCACTCTCTCAACTTCACTTCTTCCCAAGAAAAAGAATCTAAAAGTTTTAGCTTCAAGATTACACATCAATTAAATATACACTATGTCAAGATGCTTGCCACCCACCAACGTACAGTAGTCCTTCATGAAGTTCTCGATTGGTTTAGATAATTGCATGAGCCATTGTCTCATATTATTCATCTTTGTTCGCATAGAAACCTCCAGCATACTACATGTGATGCATTGCGAAATGGACAAATTCTTACAATCTAGCTTGATTTCTCCCACAAGAACATCAACTATATATGCATCAAGATAGTTTTGAAAGTGAGTGAAGCCTTCATGTCAAATGCTCAAGTGCACATATTATAGCTGATTATATCATATGATCTCTTATCTTTACAATAATGCACATCGATCTAGCTAACGACTAGTGAGCATGACAACGATTCATGGCAAGATGGGTTCCACAAGAGATCAACTAAGGATTTGAACCATGTGATGGACATATATAAAATTAAGTCAAATGTATAAAAATATAATCCTTCACACGGTTGCCATCATGAAAATATTGCTAAAAATCGAAGAAAGAAAGAAAGAAAAGGGGCGTGTAAGGTGACAACGTGAGTGGACCCCTAGGGATGATGGGCTAAGTGGTTGGCTTGTGAGCTTGTAGGAGTGACGGTGAGCTGGTGGGACACCTGGAATCTAACAAGCAAGGATGATCAGAGAAGAGAAGAGATGTTTGCATGGTAGATACGGGCTTAATTTTTATGTGTTGTTGATGAAGTTTGTTTGTAGGGAAAATGATCAGTCATGTGCATGCAAAAACAAACATTATTTCATCAACCCTTTTGGGTCCCATTCACACTCGCACAGCATACCCCTTCACTCATTCTTCCATCTTGACAGCAACTGCCCCCTGGCTTTTTGAAGGTAGCTGTTGTTTTAGCCTGTAAATTGTAATGCCTTCATGGCCTAATCAATGATCATCCGCTCACTGGTTTCCATTCAAGTTTTAGTTATGACTACCAATCAATTAATTCCTGTTATCACCAATCGTTATCGGTTTAAGTTTGATAAGTTAATTCCAGTTAATAAATTAAAGGATGTTATTTTCAAAATCGAGTTTTCACCGAGTTTATCAGCAGCTACCGTCTGTTTTCTTGAAACACAACTTGGACGAGGTCCCAAATCAACTTGTCTAGTAAGATTATGTGACTGTTGGATCGGATGTGATCAAGATAAACAGTGCAGAAATCACTGTATCTGTTTCTGAACGGGCAGTGCCGGAAGCATTGAGGAAGATGCTGTGTGGAAAATGCCAAAGGGATGCGTAAGATCAAGAATGTACTTAACGTTGGAAAAACAAGAAAGGGTTATTGGAGATGACTTTCCAAGTATTGGCAGTGAGTGAGTCTGTCTTGGTCTTTGTATTATTGTATGTTTGATTATTGAGGAGGATGCAGTTAGTGCCTAATCACTGCCTCCCAAAAGTGCATTTCAAAAACCTACAAAAAGAGAGACTGCACCATGTGGGCTTGTGGCCATTTGGTACGAAATTTCTTGACACTCTGTTCAACCATCAAGAACTTGGAAAAGAAAAAAAGGATATTGTTTTTCTTTTTTATTTTAACGTCAAGTCTAATATCTGCCAGCTTTATAGCATCAATACCAGTCTCTTTTTCAGGGTGGGTTTATTTCGCATAAATATTTCTAAAACAAAATCACATATATGAAGTTTTTTTTAGAACGTTTGGTTAGTAACAAAGTAAAAAAATACAATAGATTAGGTTGGAAAAACCTTAAACTGAGTTAGGGTTTTTCAAAGTTGGCCTTGTGTGTTTTTGAGAATTTTTTATTAAAATTTTGTTTAGTATTATGATGTAATTTGTGTTTTACCCCAACTATAAATTTAAAAATATTTGATTAATCATCACGCATATAGTTTTGTATGAATTCCACTCAAATCTCTTTTTTGAAACCTTGATACAATTTGTAGCTTTTCTAAAATTTATTTTTTGAAATCACAATGTAAAAACTACAACAATACTAAACACACACTAATTTTGGTTGGGCTACTTCATAAACTCCTACAAAACAAGTTTTTTTATTAGAATAAAAGACCCTTCAATACTTAAGTTAGCCAATTATAAATGGAAAATAATGTATAACAAATGTATATTGTGATTATTATGTGGAGTTATGTTTGTTATGACTTTGTATGTTTTTACCTGATAACTTAAAATATTTATACACCTCGTTGCATTAAATTTACCTCGTAAAACATGAAGTTTTCATTTGCGGTAGCTATAAGGGTGGCGGTAAAAGTTGTGACGGAGAGATAGTGTTTATTAAAATTGTTAAATGATATTATAAATAAATTATTATTTATAAAATTTTACTAGTTGAAAACATTTTTAATATATAAATTAAATTTAAAAGGTAATGATAAAACATTTAGGTTAATAAGTTTTCTAATAGAATATTTTTTAAAACAAGAACAAACATATGAAAAATCAGAAAAATATTTGTCTATATAATATTTTATACAAATCAAACCTCTTATTAATTTGGTAACATGTCATCTTCATCGATGTACTCTGAGAAGCTTTCTTTGATTGTTGTCAAGTCATAGACTTAACGTGACAAGTTGATGAAAGATACAACACATACTTATATAGGTCATTAGGCAATAGGTAGGCCAAAAAAGCTTGTAGATGTTGAAATGGCACTCCCCCGTCTATGGTAAAAAGAAGAAGAAGCAGAAAAGTCGATAAGATAGAACCTTAAAAGACTGGAATGGAAGGAAATATTTCGTATTTTATATATCATTTGGAAAAAAAAAAAAAAAAACTTTTACCTTATTTAGCACATTCTCAATCCAACTATTCTTGATAACAATCTGTTCAATCAACTACTTTGTGTTGTGTAATTCTTGTCAAGAATCCTCTTGTGCATGGAGATATTTTTTTTTTATAAAAAAAAGTGAAATGTTATTAATCTTGTTTTAACTCATTATATTGTTTATGCTCTCGGTCATAAGCCATACAAGTTAATTTCAATTAATTTAAAATGATATTATATTATATTTTTTTTAAATATAAAATGGTATTATTTTAATTATTTTAAAAATTAAATTAAATTAAATTAAATTTTAATTGAATCGATTGGATTAATATTTATCCATTAAATTAATTAGATCCGATTAAGTTAATTTTTATTTAATTTGATTTGAAATGGGTGAATCACCGATTAGTTTAATAGCAATGTTTTATTTATATATATATATATATATAAAAAAAAAAGAATTGTCGTTGATCATTGTTAATTAAAAATCAACAATTTATTGTGTGGTGAAGAAATACCTTGATTTCACTCAAATCAAGTGAGCTGCTGTTGTGAAGTCAACTACTAAACGAAAGAAACGACCGTATTTTTTTGTTTATGCCGTCTCAAAACATGACCCAACTCAACGCAATAATGCAAGATGTACAAAGGGGAAAAATAATAATAATAATAATAATAATTGTGGCATTGGAAAACCTCATGGCAGGCAGAGAGTCAGAGACAGCATGATCCTTGATTCTATAATGACAAAAAACACTTTGACATCTGAATAATGATGTCCTAGAAAAAAGCATAAGAGGGTCTATTTGCCTTGAATTATTGGATGTGGCCCTTTATAAATCCTCAAACATTTGTAATTTAACCTTAACAAGTAGATCCCATGATTCCTCCCTTCTCGCCTTATATTCAAGTTCTAAGATCAATACTAAAAAAAAATGTGTATATTTTTTAATTCACTAAATAGATATAAAAGTGTGTTATTGAGTTTATTTGAAAATACAATTAGCCTCGATTGATGGACAAAATGATATAAAAATATATTTATTGATCGTTAAGAAAATACATTTTTACTTTATAAATTTATTTATTTATTGTTAATAAAGTAGATAATAGTAAAATGTATGCTTTATTTGTAGTTTCTGGTTCGACTCTTTTGCTTACTAATAATGATAAACACAAACTATTTTTAAATCATAAAATTTTATTTTGATTCTTCGTTCTTTCTGTGAAGAAATCATTTCAAGCTATCTATGATCTGCAATCTTTCATGATTTAATATGTGCTTCTTTTCGTTGGCCACACCATATTTATAATTGATTGTCATAGATTCACTCATAATTTCCAGCTGGTTAAACAATGATAACAATACTTTAAATTTGTAATTACAAAACAAGAGAGGATGGTGAATTTCATATGTTTTTTTTAGATTAACGTGGATGTCTGGGTCAGCTTACGCGCATATTGATTAATCTCATGACCCCTGAAGTTAATGATCATATAAGCTTCCAGTGACCCCGAGGTTTGTGGAACTTAAACTAGTGATCTCTAGGGAGCAAATCCAAGACTAAAACAGTTCGGCTACAACCCTGGGATTGTGAATTTCATATGTTAAGAAAATATATATTTTTATTTTATAAATTTATTTATTTTTAAATAAAGTAGATTGGAGCTAAGTGCTATGTTTTCTTTGTAGTTTCTAGTTCGACTCTCCCTGCTCACCAATAATGATAAACACAGACTATTTTTAAATCATGAAATTTTATTTTGATTCTTTGTTCTTTTGTGAAGAAATCATTTCAAGCTATAATCTATGATCTGCAATCTTTCATGATTTAATATGTGCTTCTTTTCGTTGGCCACACCATATTTATAATTGATTGCCATAGATTCAGTCATAATTTCCAGCTGGTTAAACAATGATAACAATACTTTAAATTTGTAATTACAAAAAAAAGAGGATGATGAATTTCATATGTTTTTTTTAGATTAACATAGGTATTTGGACCAGCTTGCGTGTACATTGATTAATTTCACGGGCCTTGAAGTTAACGATCATATAAGTCTCCAGTGGCCCCGAAGCTTATGGAACTCAAACTACTGACCTAGAATAAATTCAGGACCAAACCAGTTCACCTACATTTCTCATTGTGTGAATTTCATATGTTGATTTTCTTATCATGTCACTTTTGATTCTTTTTATTTATATATATATATATATATATATTGATAAAATAGAAATAGGGATCTTGAAGCCCTAAAATATTAAAATCTTTATAAAACTATACCTGTAAAATTTCTTAATTAAATTTTAGCCTAATCTAATTATTAGATAAAAAAAATATAGTTATTTTTGTCAGAATAATCATTTAACCCTCATCCTTAAATTTTTGAGTTTGAACTTTATAACAAGTATTCAATATAATTTACTTTTTTAGGCCAATATCATCTATTCAAAAACTAATCTGAATTAATACACAAACCCACTTAAATAATACATATACAATAAGAAATACATTAGAGTCAATATTTAATGTTAAAGTGTGTTTATTATTGTGATAATTTTTATAATTATGATTTTTAAGAAAATAATTTTAAAAAAATTATAAAAAATTACAAATTATAATTTTTTTTAACCAATATCTAAGAATTTTTAGTGGATCAATGCAAATAAGAGATTAAACTTGTTGTTGGTAAAAAAACATAACCCTAATCACAATACAAAATAGAACCTTAATGACCTTCCCAAAAAAAAACAAAAAAAGTACTAAAAAAAATTCCATCATTTAAAGAGATAATAGCGGATATGTCCTGCATTTAAATGGTTACTACAACTGGAGAAATTATTGCTGTTACAACCATAACTTAAACGCGTTTCCCAAAAACAATTGTTTTTTATGGAGGTTGGAAGAACAATAACTCAGGCAGGTAAGAAGGTGGTGTTGGAGAAGGTAAAATCATACCACCATTAATAACCTCTGGCTCCGATGCCCGGAGCATGGAGTCACTATGACGACTGGAATTTGGGTGGACCCATGCACCAGTGTCATGGCTTTATGCCTCGAGCTCACGGTGGCCATTGACGAAGGTGAAGCTAAAACAAAAGCCATGATTATTGGACATCGGTAATGGTGATGACTATGTGGTTGGACCATGTGGCTCATAGCACTAGACCTTGGGTTTCTCTTCACCACTTTTCTCTCTCTCTCTCGATTATCACACTCTTTGACTTTGGTTTTGCTTATGGTTCTTGTCATTGTATAAAAAGGAGTTCTTTTACTCCTATTATCACTATCCCATGAACGTGTATATTCTTCCCTGAACCCATGAGCTTATGTACTTCCTTTTTATGGAGTATTTTTGTACTCTAGTCCAATAAAATAATTTAAAAATAATATAGTTTGGAAAATATTTAAAAAAGTAGCATATAAATAAAAAAAAGTTGGACGAAAGTATTATTAGTGACTTTCTCAAATTATAGAATGGTCTGACATAATTTATAATAAAAAAAAAAGACAATAAAGAAGGAAGAAAAAAAAAGTAAAAACTAATCTTAGAAATACATTGAAACTCCAATGACGATACTACCTGCTAAAAAATATTATCTACACTAAATGAAGTAGGTCACATAAATTGTTTAAAGATGACGAGATTCACTTGCTTTTAAACAATTCATGTGGTCTATTTTAATTATTTTTGATGAGATTTTTTGATGTTATTAAATTTATCTTGTTGAAATATTCTTGATAATATTAGTATTGTCATCATTGAAGTTTTGATGTGTTTTCAAAATTTTTCATTCTTTCTCTCTTCTTCTTCTTTTTTTTTTTTCTTTGTAAATTATGTCAACTCATTTTACAATTTGAAACCTGCAATTCTTTAAATATTATTTTTAAAAATATTTTCTGTTTAAGGTTATTTTTTAATATGCTTAATTAAAAAAAAAAGAACTCTCCTTTTTGGGTGGTTATGATGTGATGCTTGTCCAGCACTATTGTTATTCTATTACTGTATGGCCTTTCACAATGATGTAAAGAAAACCGAAATGGTGACTATTCTCACATGCAAAAGAACGTTTCTTGCACCTTCTGAAGTGAATTCCCTCAATTATTGCTCGAGACAAGGCACCAGGTATATATGAGCTATGGTGCTTGACTGCTTGGCGTGTACGTACGTATTAGAACAGAGAAGAGATAGTGCTCCACTATTAAGCTAAGTCTATAAACTAAGATCATTTGCATCATATGTGTGCTATCAAGGACAGATTTTTTTTTCTAAAGAACTTCATATCGATGCAAGTACCTTTTCTTCTTCATCTTCTTCTTTTTTTTCCCATACTACTGCCAGCAGCAAATCAATATTATTTTTTTTAAAAAATATTAAAAATATCTGGCTATTGTGCCAAACCTACGTCTGGATCTGGCATAACCCAAGTATCCAGGTTTGATAATCATGTCAGACTCATATGTTTTTTTTTTTAATATAGAAATTCACTTATAATTATTCTAAAAACAAATTTATTTTGTATTTTCATCTTTGTTTTTTTAACCAAATATATTTTTATCTTTTCTATATTTCTTTTTTTTATTTGAGGACATTAACAACATGCATCCTTAAAATTCACTTAATTTTTTTTATTAATCTCTAATTTTAGTGAATAAATCATTTACAAAATTACACAAATTAAAATAGTTAAAAGGACAGTAAGTCTTTTACATATACAATATCTGCTTTTCCTACAACATAATGTATCAATTTAAAAGTTCAAAAGTTTTCTCTTATGATCATATATTTCAAATTCTCATATATACTAATAGTTATAATGTAGAATAAACTTTCCTTGCAACAAACATTGACAATTAATTAGATCATGCAACATCTCAAATTTAAAAAAATATAAACCCTTTAATAAACTGTCCAAACTTGGATGGAAATAAAAAACTAATATTTTCATCCACAATGCATACAAAAAAAAATAATTTATTTTTGAAGACTTAAAATAAATCACTTAGAACTCAATAATTTTTTTTTCATTCTTTCTTCTTTGAAAATAACAAATTTATAAAATAAGTTGCACAAACAAAAAAAAAATTTGCAGTTAAGTTCTGTATATGAATGAAAAATCTTGCTTTAATGAAGTAGTGTTTGTTTTTACAGTTCAATCATGTTGTTGAAAAATTGTAATTTTTTTGACTCAGGCACTTGAATCTGACATCCATGTCAGACCCAAACCTGGGTCTAGCATCAATCATGGTTGCCAGACCGAAGCAAACAACAAACAAAAAGAAGATAATTCTGCTCTTTAGTTGTCATGTGAGAGAAAAGAAAAAAAACACAAACAATCGATTACCGACGATAATTCATCCATGATTTATCTACATGTGTTGCTCCATGTTGAAGAGAGCACGATTGCACATTTAATTATACAACGAATGATCAGATTTAGACACTGGAAAGCTTCTCACGCACCTCCTTAATGACACGGGCACCGCCCACTTATTGGGGGCGTGTGAAACAAGCGCCAACAACTTTTTAATTAAAAAATAAAAAATATAAAGTGAAAATACTACAACGCCCCCATGGTCCTTTTAATTACACAAAATATCCATGAAAAAAATATACCAAAATACCACCAAAGTCAAAGAAACGTTCATCCACGCACAAAAAAATAAAAAATTGAAAATAAAACTCCTATTACAAGACGTTGAAACTGAATTAGAAAATACCAAATTGCGCATCATGTCATACAAAAATGAAGCCATAAAAAAGAGAGTTGATTTCTATAGAAGAATAAATAAAAAGGATAAAGAAGCAGGTCAAGATCCATAAAGGTGAGACATGTGCATGAGATTTTCCAGTAACGTGTAAAAAGGAATTGAAAAGCCAAACAAACAAAGCAACAATACATGGAACTTTTAGACAAGAAATCATAAAAATAGTATATAATAATAATAATAATAATAATAATTTAAAAAAGGCAAAGAAAATTTTCTGTTTGAAAGGAAAAGTTTCAAATCCTTTTTGGGATCCTTTCTTTTTATTTGATAGATGAAAAAAAAGAGTGCTTAAAATCCCTTTTGGCTTGTATGAAAAAGATTCGCTTCCTATCTTTAAAGAACATATTTTTAAAATCATCCACAATACTTATATGAATTGACTCCAACAGTAACCCTAACCATCTAATACAAAAAGAAAAAAAGAAAAGTAAAAACCCTTTCTATGGACTCAAATTCATTACTATTGAAAAGAAAGTAACCAGCAGTTGGATACAAGTAGGACTTGATCCTTTCTATGGACTCAAATTCTATGGACTCAAATTCTATCATCTAAATAGAATTGCATTTCCCGTCAATTTCAGTTGATAAAGTACATGGAGTCGTGGATGAAGATGAACATAACATTTGCATAAAATCAATCCTGCCATGATAAATGTTCTTGGAACATATGTTCATGTCAGCTTATCTTTTGCCACAATTGCAAGGACTTGATCTTAAATGCATGTGTTTCTTCAATGACAACCATGATCGTGAAGATGGGGGCCAAAAGATTCACTACTATTTTGGCGAAGCCAAAAAATTATTCACATTTATGAAAGGAACCAGAAGGTTCAAACGTACAAGTTCAATTGATGGATGTAGAACTGAGTTTCCCAGGATTATCATCCAATAAAAACACAAAAGCCAGAACTCTCAACTCAGATAGCAGCAATGAAAACCAAAAAAAAAGAAAAAGAAAAAGAGATCTCATGCCTGTCCCAAGAACTTTGCAGCTCTCTGAAGAGCATAAATTTGCACCTATCAATACACCTAAGCATCAGCTCCCAATTCTAATAGTAAAGTGTGGCTAATGGCATCTGATCCTGGGCCCATGAATTGGATGGGACCTGAGATTGAATCAATAGAGTTAAAACACAATAGATAATCTTGGAGCGCATGCTTTACAAAGAACTTGGTGTAATAGAACTGGTATCATAAAAGCAAGCCAATTAAAGGCTACTGCTTGATAAATTTATGACTTACCAGGACTGATGTACCGATTCTTAAGTGCCCACTCATCCCTCAGGGATGCAAATTTTTTGAAAGGTGCACCTGAAATTTCATCGAGATCGTCAAATTTGCTGAACATATTTCTAGGTTATATCCAAATTAGTGATCAGTGCAAGCAACACATGCTATTAATTATTATACTCTTCAGAACAAAGCAGAAGCTCTTTATAATGAATGAAACAGAGGCCAAAGTTACTATCATTATTGAGATGGAATTACACATTAAATAAAAAAGAGCAAAAGAGGATGCTTAAGAAAGAATTTATACCTTCAAGCTCTACCATCGCCTTCTTGATCACAGGCTTGAATTTACCTGGAAAAGAATAAAATACATTTGAATTTAAAAAACCGTTTTTGTTGTGAGAGACAGAGAACTCAGGAAATGTCCCTAGACTAGTCCACAAAAAGTTCTCAGAACCTTTTGAAGCTTAAATTAGATCCATAATACATCATCCTAATGCAGCATGCTCTAACCCACAACATATTTTGTATCTTCAAACCAGGAAGTGAATGTGTCTTGTCATCAATAAGGCTGTGCAAAACATGCTAAAGAAAGAGAGAATACCATGTCTCCTTTCCACATCCATCAAAGAAGTCAATGCCGTCCCTCCAACTGTCCATTCTGCAACAGGAGCACCCAAATTCCCAACCTGGAGACATAACATTATCAAATTAAGATACTTAATCAGTAGTGCCAAAACTTTGATGTTACAAGAAGTCAAGAATAGCACAACCTTTTAGTAGTCTTATACCACTCAGAAAAAGGCAAATACAGCCAGAAGGATAGAATCACTCACTGATGATATCAACCCAGTTTTTCCAATGTGAAGGAGAGCTCCTGCACCATAGCCCAAAGCATAGCAGTATGTAGAATCAAAGTTTGTAGGCAAACCACATCTTCCTTCATACCTGGGCAGGGCAAACCATGTATCAGAAAACCTATAACAAATCACGCACTAATCTTTCCATTACACTCCAGGATAGGAACAATGTCAAATGTCTTTTCAAACAGATCATGTAATATTGGACAGAGGAAATAGTGCCTCATAATAGAGATGTGATTTTTAGTTAATAGTTATAATTACCCGAAGAAGTGGGACTGTCCTTTGAAATGGCCTTTGTATGAACCTTCTTGCTTCCTCTTCTCCAACTCAGTCTCAACCATTTGAATAAGCATTTTCTCGGTCTCAATTTTGGCAACCTGAAGGTAAAAGCAGAGTTATGAATAATGATGCCACCTTAATTACAATGGTTGAAATCAGACATAAAATGGTATACATAATAAATACCTGGACATTTCCATGTGGATCTCTTTCAAGCATCAATTGTTCTTGAATTGCTGGTGGTAAAAATTCGAAAAGCTGCAGAGATTGATTTGTGAGTTTCTTTTTCCATTGCCCACCTTCATCTACGACATCATGGGCCAAAACCTCATTCAGTTCTGCTATAAGGTGCTGAACCTGAAAAGAAACATCCAATAAACATGATAAATTGAATGGGGATAGCTGTAGAATCAAAATGAACATTGCGTTCAAATAAAGAGAAAAATTGACATTGCCACTATAGTTAGAAAAAGGTAAACATCCAATAAACATGATTAATTGAACGGGGATTGCTGTAGAATCACAATGAACATTGCGTTCAAATAAAGGAAAAAATTGACATTGCCACTAAAGTTACAGAAACGTAACTTACCTCAGGAATGAAATCAATTAAACCTTCAGGAATAAGAATCACACCATAATTATATCCAAGACCAGAACGTTTACAGATTACATTTACGATGTAATCTGTAACATTTTTCAGCGTCAGTTTCTTAGCAGCAACCTGCAACAAGATGAAAGAGGGTAAGAGAACGTATATGGGAAGCTTTTCTACAATGAACATAACTGAACAGTAGAAATTACAAAAATGATATGGCCCAAGAGCTTTCCTACACACAATGTCAACTTTCCCAGATCAGCTTGAGCATTAATTACAAAAGAGTTAAGCCAGGGAATTACTTTGGAAGAGTCAACTAACAAAAAATGGGGATCATAATTAGATGCAACAAAGGAGGAAAACAAGGTACTTCAAACTTGACAAAGTCCAAAGCAGTCACCAACAATGGAACCAAGTTTTTTTTCCACAGAGATGCACAACACATGATATACTGATAAATTACCAGTTAACAAACTCAACTGGTCAAATATTCAAAACTAAAGAAGCATATTAAAAGAAGCACCTCTTCTCCAATGATGGCGATGTTTGGATGAGTTTGCAAGGCACACTCCAATGTAATGTGAGAAGCTGCACGTCCCATAAGCCGGACAACTGCAGGAAACACAGATTATGAGCAAGCATTACTTGTATAATCAGTAATGTGTATAACATGCTTGAGCACATTTGAGCAAGTATGGAAAAAGCAAATTCCTGATAGCCTATTGCAATTAAGACAGGATCAGTTCTCAGTGGTGTAGTTGCAAAGAAAATAAAGATATCTGGATAACAATTATAATGGAACTACAGGGAAAATAGAGAAGTTAGTGGCAGTTCATGTTCTAGTGCTTGTTGAGGGAAAATGATAGCATGATTTAAATAGCCATCTGCACAATTCTATATCTGAGGACACTCATCAAATGCAATTAGCTAATATTAGTATTTATCTTCACTATGGATTCATTAAACAGATAATAGGAATTTATTTGAAAAAGAAAATCAATGTACAAACTTACAGTGATAATATTTTCCAGTTGATCGAGCATCAACCATGACATTTCCAATCATTTCTGCATATATCTGCATGAACCACATATATTATTAACATTCTATTGTGTGAAGCTGGTAACAAAAAGGATATCAAACTATTAATGGAATTAGGATTAGTTGCAACCTCATCCCATTATAACAATATTGATAACACAGGCAAGATAAGGTGACAATACATGCTATAGAATCGTAAATGTCCAAAAATTGTTAAACAGAAATGCAAATTGCATACAAGCAATAATATGGCAACCAATTCAGTAGGGTCCAGCATAATACTGTCAGTAGTATTGCCTTTCACAATTAAATGTGCGGAAAAGATGTCAATGAAATGGGGCAACTCAAGCATGGTGGGCAAGGCAGGTGTCAATGGAAAGTGCAAAGACTATCCCTGCACACACACACACAGGCACATATTTGTGTGTAAATATATATTGCACAAAAATGTGTGCATACTGTATGGTTACATACAATTTAAGACCATGAGTAGCAAAATTGAGATTCTACAAAATCCAGAATTAAAGGGTCAAGCTTTGGGAAATTTGCATTAGTGTAATGAAAGTTGTGATATATTAACATTTTTAGGAGAGTTAATTAAATGAAATATCTAAGGTTAAAAGTAACAAGTTTTCATGAAACGTTGAACTAGTGTTGCTCAATCATATTCGTAATCTGTAAGGTTTTATATACAGAGATAAGATGCCATGCTTCGAACAAGGAATTTCCATCCAACCACATACAATTTTCAAGCAAATTTTAATGAAAGACTACAATCAAGTAATTCCAACAACTAGATTCATAATGCACAACATAAGGAAAATGTGATATCTCAGCATTTTGATTCAAATAGGAAAGAATATTTATACTCACCTTGCAAGCAGTATCAAATCCAAAACTGGTAGGAACCTCCTTGCATTTCAAATCACCATCAAAAGAAGTAACAACCAAATCAGAAATCACGTTCCGCTTAAGAAACATATGCACATTCAATAACTAAAGAAAACAATGTTTAAGACAACTTTCACATAGTACACACCCTTCAAATTGCATTGATCATTTAATCTACCAAACATTACAACCTATTTAATAATTCAACATCTAAACCAACTACTCCTCTTCATATAACAATTATCCATGCACACACCCAAAGAAATTCGACCACAAAAATCAACAACCTTACTTACTAACTCAAAACAATCCCACGTTCAAATAAAAACATAAAAAACCACAACTTTACCTGGTTTCTGTAAGGATAGATATAATCAGCATTCAATTCAACATATTTGCACTTCATGATCCCAGCCGGACCTCCCCTAAATCCATACAACACACTTCCTTTCGCCCGATCCTCCAAATAATCTACACCGCCACCACAACCAACCAATCACAAACCACAAACCATACACAACAATATCAACTCATAAAAACAACAATCAGAACCATCTAGGTGGTGACTCAGTGGTAAGAGCTTGGGACCAAGAGGTTTGCTCTCTCTGTGGTCTCAGGTTCGAGTCTTGTGGTTGCTCATATGATGGTCACTGGAGGTTTACATGATCGTTAACTTCAGGGCCCGTGGGATTAGTCGAGGTACGCGCAAGCTGGCCTGGACACCCAAGTTAAACTAAAAAAAAAACAATCAGACCCATTAACATGGCTTACCGTAGATTCCAGAAATAACATTATAGCCACCAGGTGTAGTATATATATTAGATAGATGACCCTTGCTATATCGTGGATGGTCTATTTTTTTAGAAAAGCGAAAAAAAAACCTTCATGCTAAACTTAGAATTTAAAAAAATTTAGAAAATTTGGTTATTCAGTCAACCGAGTTTAATAACTTCAACTAATCTAATAATGCTTTTAAAAAAATAACAATAAATAAACTAAATTAATAAAAAATTAACATACAGGATATAAAAAAAGTGATAATAGAAAAAGATTCGAATCAACTCAGGTTAACCTATCGAATCTGTAACTCTGGACATAAAATTGAGATAATCTCAAAGAAAGAAAAGTAAAAAAAATAATAGAGACTAATTCATAACCAACCAAATGTTAGAAAACAAAATTTTAAAAAAATACTCTAAAAAAATAAAAGTTCACTAAAGCTAACTTTCTAAATTCATAACCCCGGTTATGAGACTGATAACACATTATAGAAGACAAATCTATAATTAATTTGGAATCTGATGCAATAAGGATTCAACCCATTGATCAAAACACGTTTCCTAATAATTAATTTGGGAGCTAAATTTGATAATTTAGGCTATTTGGTTTTGGACTGTATTTTTAGGTTTGGTTTATATATATATATATATATATATAAACAATAACTAGGTTTATCAACATTTAAATTAATCTAAAAACTAAAATGCATTGGTGAATATTGTGCAGCTGAAACTATTTACCCCTAATAAAAAACTGTGAATAACCCTGTTTATTTTTTTTAAAATTCATTTTGGTCCTTAAAAATTTATTTTGGGAGATTTGATCTTGATTGAAGGCCAATTAATTTAGATTTCTTAGAAAATATTGGAATTGAAAGAATAGAAACCAAAATTAAAAACACACCAAACATGAATAGTGTGCCAGAAGTTTCACGACAGATATACTTTGGTTATCTAACTTTAAAAATAACATAAATTATATGATTTCGGTGTCTCAGTTTTTTTCAAATTCAATTTTGATATAAAAAATTTATTTTTATTATTTCTTAGTTCTTGGTTGAGAAAGGAGAGAGAAAAGTCATTATATTCCAGCAATAGTGAGAGAAAAATATCATTGACACAGATTTAGACCACTAAAATAATCGATGTTTGTGTCAAATGGTTTCATTTGATGAGAGAAGTTTATATTAGGTTTTTTTACCCTTAAAGTTCATGAAAAAAAAACATCTAAGATTGGTTTGATTTTTGGTTTTGGGTTGATTTTGGTTTTTAGGATAAGTTTTTGGTTTTTTGAGGCCATAGATAAGTTTATCACGATTTCTAAGGTGTTTTGGGTTGAAAAACGAGTTTTGGGTCAAAAATATTTAAGCCTTGATTCTTTGGCCACTACAGTGTCTGGAATCTAGGAAAATTAGACGATGCATTGTTTGATTATTTTTCAAAAAAATTTGATGTTTTTTGCCTGGTTGCGCGGGCCCTGACGAAATGGGCCAGGCCCAACAATGCCTAACCTTTGTTTTTTTTTTTTCTAATTTTTTTTAAATTAATGCTTTTTTATATGTTTTTTTTTCTCTATTTTTTATTTATATTTAGATTAATACCCATTCTCTCATTCATTTTGTTTAAAGAGCCTCTTTTAAATAATAATTATTTTTTTGTTATGCATTTAAATTTTAAAGAGTTTTTCTGATTCATATATAATTTTTAATCTATTGTATAGACAACAATTATTTTTGAAGATGAAAAAATTTATTTTGAGATAATATTTATAATATGTGCAACATTGCATAGTGTTTTTGTTTTCTATTTTATTTTATTCAATCAATTTAATTTGTGTCTCTATTTCTATTATCGTTTGCATGAATAAAAAATTATTTTAATAAATAAATTTAGCATACACAACTAGATAAATGTCTTGGCTTGCGAGATTAAATATTTTGATCCATATCTGTCTCTTAATTTTTCTATTTCTATTTTTAGTTATTGTTTTTTTTTTCAATTATTAACACACATAGTTCTTGATATATTTAATTACATGTATGCATAAACTTTTTGATTTTCACTTAATTGTTTATAACTACAAAAATATGTTAAAAAAGGTTGTGTATATATTTTTTTTATTTGAAAAATAAATATCTAATCCATGACGAAGCATGAGTCAAATATCTAGTTATATGTAAAAACTTAAAAATAAGGATTTTGAACTTGATTTAAAAAAAATATCTATACGTTAAAACCTATTCATCTAAATTTGGTTAGTGGTGGGTGTTTATCGGGTTCAAGTTGTAAGACCCAAACTTTTAGCTCAAACCTAAGCCCAAGTCAGCCCAAACCCAACCTAAGTTAACCTAGGTATTTAAGGAAGAGTTGCAAGAGAATTACTTTTCTCTCTTCTAATTTTTGTAACCGCCGTGACCCTCCCCTTCTCAAACCTAAGATTTTAGTTTTTGATCTTGAGTTTTCGGTTCATGAAAGGTGGAAGTAGCAAGTAAGTGGTTCTCTTTCATATTACTTTCGATTATAGTTTGTTTATGGAATGATTAAAGAAGAGATTAGGGTGTTCTGAGACTTAGCGTAGGTAGGGTGTCCTTTCGACACCACTCCTGTGTTGCCGGTCATGGACCCGGGATTCGGGTCGTGACACAAGTCAAGTCATCATCCTTGCTAGTATATAATTTAATTTATTTAGGTGGAATGATGAATTTTAGCTTTAGTTTTTTGATATTTATTTTTCACATAACATATCAAAATAATAAAAAAACACTAAAAAAATTTAATTCATAGCTAAAATTTCAAAATTGGAGGTTCAGTCTTGCAAAGTAAGAGAATAGTGGTATGTTCATATTTATTGTAATGCTACAACCAACATTACTATCAAAATCTCAGTCAGAATAGTTAAAAAATAATTCAACATTGGAGGTTGAATTATTCAGTGCTAGGTGGTTTTTACAGATCCCACTCATGGAGTTGATGCTTGAACTATCATTACTATATATTTGAATAGAACTTGTAAACAAACTATTCACTTGGAAATGACTCTTGAAGTTTCAATGCACCAATGTTGTAGATGTTTAGGGTTCAGAATTGCTAGCCAAGTTTAGATAACTAGATTCATCATTTTGCATATTGAACTGACCAAGTTTCAAGAAAAATGTTCTGTCCCTCTTGAATAAGAGAAGAGGGGACCAGTGTCAAGAACTCTGTGGTTAGATTAACACCCATTTTACAAGAATTGCTGGCTTTCTTTGTTACTTAATGCACATATCAGAACATTGCATTATTTGGAATTCTTACAATGTACAAACCAAGAACTCATCACATCATTCTTATAGACATCATACTTATAATCATCCATGGTGGTAGTTGCTTACAGATTGGACCAAATGACCAATACTTGTGCCAACCTTTACGTACACAGCCAGGCATCAGATTTCAGAAAATGGAAAGGATTTAGTGTAGGATAATTACGTGTCGGATATGTCATGGAAAGTGGGTATCAGTGGTTTCGACTCGACAACATTTGAAAGAGATCCAAGGTATAGCTGGAATATGTTTAATGAAGGGAATTTTCAGGAGCAAGTTGTAAGTTTTTGATAGTGATGGATAAAGAGGGAAATAAGATAGTGCAAAGATGCCAACTGGGATAAAGGAGACTGCATATAGAGTAATTTTTGTCCAGCTTTCCTTGCTGTAAATCATCAGAATGATTGTTGCTCCAAACGCTACCATCATCATTGCCACAGAGAGAAACAGAAATGTGAAGCCTACCATCAACTTATTAGGAAGTGTATGCTTGAAATCTTTAAATCGAAACGGGGATGTTAGGATAGAGAGGAAAGTAACAACTGATGTCAAAGCGAACGTAAGGGAGAGTACATCAGTCACGGTGAAAACCACAAAGAATGGTTTGTTGACGAGAACAGGAACACCAGTGCTCTGATTCGGACCTCCTGGAACCGTGTAGGCTGCAGCAAAGGCAACGGTGGCAATGAGAACTGCTACCACAGAACATCCTTCTGCTGTTGTCTTTAGCCATTCTTTGGCTAAATTGCGGAGTTCAGAATTTGCAGTAATGAAATACCCTTCTGCAGTGAGCTTCATATTGTTCTGGTGATTCAGGAAATGGGATGGAGTGACTTCTTTGACGCGCTGCGTTCTCACATGGATAACAAAGAGAACATGTCTATCAAGTTTTCTAAAAAGAAAAGAATTATAGAATTAGACCATTAATTTTTTTTATTTATTTCTTCTTATAAATCATACATAAATTACTTTTTAAGATGAATTATTATGTAAACTCACCCTACCATATTGCTGTAATACGTCTACTCCAACCGCTTCAGGATTCAAGATTAGTATGACAATAAAAAAATATTGTGCTTCCCGTGAATTATGTGTATGATAGATATGCATAGCAGGAAGGTAAAAGTCTAAAAAGTGCACCTCAAACCAGAGTAATTCTTCCTGTAAGAGGAATGCAGGGCCTTCCATCTTCTCATCAGATAAAAAATCCTTTCGTTTCCTTCCGACGGTGTGTAGAATGGAATTCCCATCACCATCAATCTTCCTTGTCAGCCTCTTCATAGGCACGTCCATTCCTTTCACAAGCTCGAAAATCTTCTTTTGGCGGTATTTGATTGCTACATGCAATACATTGCGCCCTTCGTCATCAATGTGTTCGACTGCCTGGGGATATAGCTTGAGTATTTCTTCAACAATCTCCACACAGCCTGACTTTGTAGCCAAAATCAAAGGAGTTTCTCCAAGACTCTCCTCTTTGTCTAGAATTTTATTAAACAAATGTACTTCTTGCCGTTCTTGGCCTCCCTTTTCTCCGTACTTATGGATTTTAGGCTTGCTCTGGTCGATGCTAGAATACGTAAGCTCCCAGGAGGTATCTTTTCTGACTAAAAACTTGGCAAGCTCCACAGCTGATCTATGCAGTTGTTTTTGCTTTTGAACCTTTTCCCTCCATACTGAACTTCCATATGATTTTGCTTTCAAGGAAATAAGTTAGTCGCAAATGGTTAGTTGCATATAAATTCTGTGATGTAATGTAAGAATGAGTTTATTATGCAGAAACAAGGCAAGTTACATCATGGTTGTTAAAAGGATTGACAGAAAAAGGAGGGAAACTATAATAAAAATATCTAAGAATGTTACATTTTTTTTATATGAGAAGTGCCATAATCACATTGGTTTCACTGATTCAGTGAAAACTGGAAGGGTAGTGATCATACTTCCATACCTAAATTAATGAATCCTTCTTCAGGCTCTAGTTTAAAAGCTGATGGGTTGCATGATAAAAGCTGAAGACCAGTCATACCATCGGCATCTTTTTGGCCAATTAAATGCGTGTAGTCCAACGCAATTCGGTATGCCAAATCTGTGGCCCAACGTAATTTGTATGAAAGAAAACATTTCAGCATCAGAATATCAACTTCATATGTTGAAACAAAATTGACTTGCAGATGGGGGGAAGAAATGAATTTATAATTGACAATGCTTACCAAAATGCAGAGAAAGAATGGCCATGTGAAGGATAGTGGTTTTATCACTTCTCTGTACATAGAATTGCAAACCAGATTCATCATATCCAGAGACTTTAGCAGCTAGAAAGTTGAACATATCAGTTTTTCCATACCGGGCCGCACGAAAGAGAGCCGTCTCCCCATTGTGGTTGCGCATGCCTAAAAATCCAGGGGCTCTCTTCAGAAGTTTATCTGCAATAGCAACAGTGGAAGATTGCTTGTGGCAGTCTCATGGAGGATTGTGTTTCCTACACCATTTTGGCGAGTCAACTTGTCGAGATGATGGCTAGGCAACGCATCTAGTAAATTTTCTACCAGGGATGCTTCTTTGGCATATGTAGCCATGTGAAGTACTGTATCGTCGTTTACTGTTATTACGTGCAATGCATGATCCTGAATTTTTTGGCAGAGTTCTGCAACTCTCTTCTTGTTTCCTTTCATGAGAGCATAGTACAAGTTTCCGTTTGTTTTCTGTTTACGATCAATTTCATTGGTACCAGGAGACATCAAGGGTTCCATGTAGAAGGGTAATTTTTTCCTTGAAAAAAAATAAAATAAAAATCGCTATGCCAATCCTCAATAATAACCTTCTCCTTTATATCAGAATTCTACTATCATTCAACAGGATCCTGTTAATCTTGACGAGTACACTTACAAAGTATAATATTCTAGCTACCTCTCCTATTCTAAAGCTGTATCCAGAGCTTTTGACTTCATGACTGCATTTGGATTATCAATCATCTTTACTTGTGCTAATTGGCACTTTATTGAATCTTGAACTTTTCCTTGATTATTATTGCACAGTTATGATCACTAACTAGCTATATAGTTTTGCTTCATGTGCTAATTGGCACTTTATTGAAAATGAACCTTGCTTTATATATGCCTTTAGCTGGTGCTTCTCCATGTTTAGTGGAATGTGGATTGTGGAATAACCTTTTTGTTGATTCATGGAATTAAATTCCTACTTTGTCACTAATTCTGTTTCATTAGTGCAGTGTCATAAACATTCCCATGTTATGCACGCCAGGCTTACAACTCATAGTTAATTGGGAATAATATTAGCTTTGCCTATAGTAGTATATTAGCATCTAATCCGAGGGACGAAGTCGAACTTTCTTCCCTCAGTGAAATGCTATCCCCAAGGCCCACATCCTGCAGTTTGACTGAATTGAGTGTAGATTTAAAGGAAACTTATTGGAGAATTTGTTTTTTTTAATCGTTATATCAATTATTTCATTGCTATTTTGATTACTAGAATCAAATAAATATTTCATAATATGAATATTTTTGTAAATTTTGTAAGTTAATTTAAAGAATTTAAAAAGAAAAAAAATTATTTTTTAAAATAAAACATCCTTTTAATATAAGTTATATCCCCCCCCCTCTCTCTCTCTCTCTCTCTCTCTCTATATATATATATATATATATATATATATATATATATATATATATATATAAAATGATTGTTTCTTTTAGTAACTCCTCTGAATATTTAGATTAGACCCATCTTTTATGAGTGGACCAAATCTAACCCAATAATCAACATTAAGTATAATCTAATTAAACACATGTAGTCATGACACAAATTCAGTAGCAAGAGAGCCAAATGGTGCAGCAGATTGGCAACAGCTATAGCTGACTAAACATGATGATCAGGCATAAGTTGCTCACTGGAAATCAAAATTTTAGGCATAAGTCATCCTGTTTTAGTTTGCAAAAATAGAAAGAAGAACCAGATGCAGCACCAGGCCAGGATCAATTCAACTTAAAGGAGCGGCATTGATCAACAATATCACTCTGTTGGTTATTTAAATATTGGTGTTGATTTTTTTATATAATAATCGATTGATTTATTAATGAAACAACCATTCAGATAATAACAGAGAGAAACACAATGAATTTTAAGAAAACTAAAAAAAAAAAAAAGATTGGAAACAAATCCAATTACAATATATTAGTAATAAATCTAAGCTTCATTCTTTGCAAGCGTGTTGCTTCCATCTACGTTTACCTGGATCACCAACAAGGACAGTCTTCACTCATCATAAATTGGTTTAAATATGATTATTGAAATCCTTACAATTATCAACAACTCAATAACGTAGATGGAAGGTTTGGACTTGACAATATTAACAATAATACATATTATCATCCATGTATGGTATTTCATGGAATGTGGGACTCTGAGGTTTGGACTTGACAACATTTTAAACATTTGGACATCATCGTACAAGGTTTGGATAGAACAAGTTTAGTTAGAGGAAAGTTTTCGAGCAAATATTTGTAAGTTTTTGATAGTGAGGAATATAGAGGAAAATAAGATAGGGCGAAGATGCAAACTGGGATAAAAGAGACTGTGTATAGAGTAACTTTAGCCCAATTTTCCTTATTGTATATCGTCAGAAAGATTGTTGATCCAAATGCTACCATCATCATAGCCACGGAAAGGAACAGAAATGTGAAGCCTGCCATCAACTTATTGGGAAGGGTATGCTTGAAATCTTTAAATCGAAATGGCGATGAGAGGATGGAGAGAAATGTCACAACTGATGTCAAAGCAAAGGTAAGAGATAGTACGTCCGAGACAGTGAAAACCACAAAGAACGGTTTATTAACGAGGACAGGAACACCGGTGCTCTGATTTGGACCTCCTGGAACTGTGTAGGCTGCTGCAAAGGCGACTGTAGCAATCAGAACAGCCACGACCGAAGATCCTTCTGCAGTGCTCTTCATCCATTCTTTCGCTGAGCTGCGAAGTTCAGAGTTTGCAGTAATAAACAAACACTCTGCAGAGAGGTTCTGACTGTTATGGTGGCTTATGAAATGAGGTGGAGTGACTTTTTCGACTCGCTGTATTCTCGCACACAAAAAAAAACAGACATGTCAATCACTGAATTTTTCCAAAGAAAATAAGCATTAGACCATTAATATTTTTAGTTCTTTCTTCTTTTCTACAGCATGTGGAAATGCAATGCAAATTCCTCAAGTTTGTTTCAATTGCTTAAAGATTCAAGATTAGTGCAGCATTCTAAAAAATATGCCTGCGTGTGAATCATATGTTGATGCTAAAAGTCTAAAAATGCACCTCAAACCATAGCAACTCTTCTTGTAATAGGAATGCAGGGCCTTCCATCTTCTCAGATACAAAATCCTTTCTCTTTACACCAACAGTGTGCAGAATAGAATTCCCCTCGTTATCAATCTTTCTTACCAGTCTCTTCATGGGCACTTCCATTTTCGTCACAAGCTCGAAAATCTTTAACTCTCTGTATTTGATTGCCACATGCAACACATTGCGACCTTCGTCGTCAACATGTTCAACTGCTTGAGGGTAAAGCCTGAGTATTTCTTCCACTATCTCCACAATGCCTGACTTCGTAGCCAAAATCAAAGGAGTTTCACCAACATCATCCATTCTCTCAGGAATTCTAGCAGCCAAAGACATCCCTTCTTGCCCACCTATCTCTCCATATCTGTGTATTTTGGGCTTGCTCTGGTCAATGCTAGAATAAGTAACTTCCCATGAGGTATCATTTCTAGATAAAAGCTTGGCAAGCTCTACAGCTGATTTATATTTATCCTTTTGATTTTGAACCTTCTCCTGCCAAGCTGTACTGCAACAGGATTTAGCTATCCAAGGAATAAGGCAAGTCAGCAACATACATACCTAACTTAGGCTCTTGAACACGACATAAATAAAAATTATCTATAAGGATGAATTATTTTGCAGAAAGATGGAAAATACGTGACTGTAAGAAGATTAACCTATGTACAACTGTACGAGAATCTTATTATTTCAAGTACGAAAAATTCAGAGAAAAAGAAGGAAATTTGCAGCACATTATTCCTATATGAAGATAAAGGAAGGATTGTTCAAGTGTCATAATCTTGACAAGAAAGAAGTGCACTATAGTATTAGCTGTTCTGAATGTGATTAGCAAAATGGAAGTGAGCTTGTATACATACCTAATTTAATGAATCCATCTTCAGGCTCTTGTTTAAAAGCTTACTGGTTGCACGAAAGAAGTTGAAGACTTGTCATCCCATCACCGTCTTTTTCGCTGATTAAATGTCTGTAGTCCAATGCAATTTGGTATGCCAAATCTGTTTTTTTCATTAAAAATGTACCAGAGAGAAGTTTTTGTTTTAGAGCAGCAAAATAAAAACTTCAGCATGCTTCAGAATTGAGATTTTATTTAATTCCACCAAACATAACATACAGAAGTGCCCAAGAAATGAACTTGTGATTTATAATGCTTACCGAAGTGTTCAGAAAGAATTGCAATGTGGAGGATAGTGGTTTTATCACTTCTCTGAACATAAAATTGCAGACCTGCTTCGTCATATCCAGAGACTTTAGCAGCTAGAAAGTTGAACATATCAGTTTTTCCGTACCGAGCTGCACGAAACAGAGCCGTCTCCCCATTGTGGTTGCGCATACCTAACAGTCCGGGGGCTCTCTTTAGCAGTTTATCTGCAACAGCAATCGCATGGTTGCTAGTGGCAGTCTCATGGAGAATTGTGTTTCCCACTCGATTTTGTCGGGTCAACTTGTCGACATGATGATCAGGCAACTCATCTAGTAATCTTTCCACCAAGGCTGCTTCTTTAGCATACGTAGCCATGTGGAGAACAGTATCATCATTCACTGTTATTACGTGCAATGCATGATCTGAAATTCTTTGGCAGAGATCTACAACATCCTTCTTGTTGCATGTCACTAGAGCCTTGTACAGACGTCCATTGATTTTCTGTTTGGTATCAAGAACATCAGCATTGCAGGAACCCATCAGTGGCTGAAACATCCTGAATAGGGAGGTGGCTTCTCTCTTTTTCTGTCCTTATTATCCTTTGATTCTTTTGATTTTGAAGACAAAGTAATATTGTTGTTCTAGCCCTCAATAATGAATTGCTCTGCCCATTTTATGTCAAAATCCCGCTTTTTCTACACCTAATCTTGTCCATATCGGCCAATACACAAAGTACCTAGCTTTTTATTACAATAAATGTAAATGCTGGGTCATACTTTTCAAAGAGTAATTGTCTTTGTGAAACATCACTTTGATGATAAAAATCTGCTTTATCCCTTAATCGAATACTTTTCTTTTCTTTTCTTTTTATATGGAAGTCTTTGATAGAATTTTAGCACTGTCTTTGTCTATCCTTTTTTTTCATTAGTGCAATCCCATCCAAAAGCAGCACGTTTTGCACGTCATGCTTTACAGCTAATTAGGAATAATCTTTGCTTACATAGTACAAATTCTTTCTTTAATTTCATTACTGCAATGGCACGTGTTGGGGATTCTGGCTCCTCATGCGCGGACCGGTGGTGTTCTGATATTTGCCCATAGGAGGCTTAAGCACACTGGGACACAATATTTAACGTGGTTCGGCAAATCGCCTACATCCACGGGAGAAGTCAATATTATCAGAGACATATAGAGAAAGGGTTACAACACACATGGAGGAGGAGGATCACTTCACTCAAACTCTACTCTCATTGCTCTCACACTGCTGCACCCTGCCCTTGGCAGCCCCTCACTTTCTCTCTTGTTCTCTCACGTTCTCTTCTCTACACTCTCTCATTTTGCTATCTCACGTATGCCTATTTATAGGCAAGTATGGTGGCTGCATTAATGGTGCCAGCACATGGGTTGCACCATTTTGTCAATGGTTGGTGCAACTACCATTGACAATGGCAACCCTCTCTTCTTAGGGTAGGCTGCACATGTTGTTGCCCAATAAATGGTAATATCCCAACAATCACCCTCTTTGACATTTATGTGGGGCAACTGTCCGCTTGCTTCTTCAGCATAAGCTTGCAACTCGCAGCTCTTCCAAGCTTACCATTCTGAGAGCGTCTTTGACCAAGTTTATAGGTACTCGCCAAACCTTTCAATCACCAGAGTCACCAAAGCACATCTTTTCTCACATAAAAGGATCACTACAACTAGATGGTCTGCCACTTCACATCAGAAGAGTGTTAACGCTTGTCTCTGGGACACACTGCATTCCCCTTCGAGCGTATTAACCATGCTCGGTCCGGAATGATTCATCAAGCCTCACACCAAGGCTTACAACACCCCCTCAAACGGAAATTTCTATTTCCAAGTACGACATTCATTATCTTAGTATCTCAATATGATCACGAGCTCACCACTCTTCCAAGAGTCTACTCATCCAGGAGTTGCGCCTGCCCTCTGTTCCACCCTAGGAACCACGCCTTACTTCTCCGTGAGTCTCTCGCTCTTAGTCTCAAGAGTCCAGGTAGCTCTCCATCTTTAACCATGGGGGCAGCCCATTAAAGGTTGATCCATATATGTCTTGATACTCTGAGTATTACAATGCCTTCACCGAGCTCACCACCTTGACAAGAGTCAACTTGTTCCCGGAACCTGCGCATGCCCTCTGCTCCTTCATAGCAGCCGCATCTTAATGCTCCACAAGTCACCCACTTATTGTCCAAGGAAAATGTCTTCTAGCTCATTAATCTTTAGCATGGGGGCAATATCCATGAAAGTCAATCCTGCATTTGTCTCCATACTCATCATAGCCACTTCGTTGGCTATACACCTGTCCACTCATATCTAGCCATCACATTGGCTTTGGGGCGTTCTGAACTGGGCTCATATCATGACCCACACACCTTCTCCTGAGGTGTCTCCGCTCGTCGTCATGCGGCGGTCTGAAATGGGGCTCCTCTAATGGCCCTCACACCTTCTCTAAGGTGTCTTCGCCCGTTGTCATGGGCGGTCTGAACTGGGGCTCCTATCACGACCCTCACACACCTTCCATCTAAGATGTCTTCACTTTTCATAGGTGGTCACAACCTCCTTCAGTTGAGATGTTTCAAAGTGGCTCCAAAATTCTCTACCACCATGTGGACTATGGGAGATCACTGCCACTGATTACATAGAAAGAGAAAGTTGCGGTATACTCCTCGCAATCCTCCACCTTGATTTCTATGTTTAGAACTTCTGCGCCTTTCTGCTTGACAGCTCCACCTACACCAACTCTCTTTAGTGTCTTCGCCTTTCATTATAGGCGGTTGCCTTGTATCACAGGCATTTGCACCCCCTCAATTAGGTGCTTCTACAACAGCTCTCTTTCCATCCTTACATGCATTGGAAAGGTCTTCGCCTGTTGTCTTCATCAAGAGCACAAAAGACTTTCTGTTGTACAACTTCTACATAGTCTCTGCTCTGAGCTTCATTTGGGAACTCTTCTTCTCCTTGTACCTGTTGTCTCATTACAGTACCTCCTACGGGTACTCCTGCACAATCTCCGTGTGCCCTCGTGCAATTTCTGTTCTCCAGATTTTTCCTTATTCCTTGCTTATGTTTGACAGCAGCTCATCCTGTCACAACACATGTCCAAGTCAAAATAGGGTGCCAATCTTTATCCCCTTGCTGTATTTCTCTTTTATTATCAGGGTCTTCATCAATTCTCCACTCGAGAAATCACAGTCACTGAATCTAACTTCTTTGGAGAAATCACCACTCCATAAACATACGAAACCCAACTGTTCCCTTGTGCCATCATCCTGCTAGTCTTCAACCGTTTCATTACAAACTGTTATATATACAAAAATAGTACCGTATGGATAATCCTTCCACTAAGCAAGTTCCTAGGAAAGATTGGAGGGGTCACACTGGTCCCGCTTAAAATCCAATCTCCTAGACAGAACTTCTTAGGCCATATCTATCCATCGTACTGTCTTTTCGTATATACCATTTGCTAGCTTTGTTGCGGCTTTCCTTTACAAGTGATCTGGAATATACTGGTTTAATACATGATTTCTCAATATCTGGCGAGACTACCAGTGCTTAGATTCGTCAAGATTGGTCTTCGTCAATTTTCACTCCACACCTCTAATTATCCACATGATCGGGTGTCCAGAGTGTCCCAATTTTGCCTTCTTTCAAGGCAACTAAAAAATTCCCCACTTAGCAGTTCAACACATGTAATTGGGTAAACATGTGAGCCTTCTTCTTCTTCATCACAATCGACCACCATAATGACTTTCAGATGCCTCCTAATCGGGCAATCTTTCTTAATAATTCACCATCACCACTTTTAGTCTCACATCTCAACGATCGGACCGTACCATTGCATGTAGAACGATCAAATTAGCTAGAAACAAGTCTGAAATCGTCAAAATCGCATTTTAGACGGCTAAGATTTGATCAAAAACAATTCTGGCCTGATGAACGGCCCAGATTCAATCTCAGATCCGGTTGCACGTAGACTCCGCTACACAGAATCGTATCCCTCGGCTCGCGGCTCGGCTCCAACACAGCTCGGCTCAACTCGGCTAGGCTAGGCTCGCGGCTGATGACGTGACAGGTGGGTCCCACTTTGCTGACATGTCTACTGACTGGACGATGACGTGTCTGCTGACTAGACGTTGACATAGCATGCCAACTGTGCATGCTGGTGTCATGCTTACGTCATGATGACATCATCCTTATCCGGGTCTGGCACGTGGGTCGGGTCGTCTGGCATTCGGGTCGGGTCAGCCCATCCGGGTGAAGAAGACGCGTGTGATGCGTGGCGCACGTCTGTGCGCGTGGCCAGCCATCTCGCTGGCGCGTGAGGACGATTCCGACTTCTGATTTCGATGCCGTTTTCACCAGTAGCTTCGTCTCTTCCTCCTCTACACAGTGGTATGGGCAAAACATAATTTTGACCACTTTCTTTTTTGAGCAAAAATCAAACACCACTTTAAACCATGTGCTCTGATACTAATTGTTGGTGATTCCGGCTCCCCATGCGCGGACCGGTGGTGTTATGATATTTTCCCATAGAAGGCTTAAGCAAACTAGGACACAATATTTAACATGGTTCGACAAATCGCCTACATCCACGGGAGAAGTCAATATTATCAGAGACAGATAGAGAAAGGGTTACAACACACATGGAGGAGGAAGATCACTTCACTCAAACTCTACTCTCATTGCTCTCACACTGCTGCACCCTGCCCTTGGCAGCCCCTCACTTTCTCTTTTGTTCTCTCACGTTCTCTTCTCTACACTCTCTCATTTTGCTCTCTCACGTATGCCTATTTATAGACAAGTATGGTGGCTGCATTAATGGTGCCAGCACATGGGTTGCACCATTTTGTCAATGGTTGGTGCAACTACCATTGACAATGGCAACCCTCTCTTCTTAGGGTAGGCTGCACATGTTGTTGCCCAATAAATGGCAATATCCCAACAGCGCGTTCCACGCTTAGCTTTACATCTTGATTTAACTATATTCTATACTATATGCAACCCTTTTGTTCTTCAGAATAGGGTCAGCACGTATCAGGCTGCCAGTGTAATTCCAGACGCATAGCACATAGCTGTGGTATCGCGGAGATATATGCATGCTCAAACGCAGAAAAATTCAATACCATTAGTAGTAACTGTTGAGCAGAAGTAAAAAGATTATTGACTTGATAATACGTGTACGGTTTGAATTTCATTCCACCTTTGATGGATTCTTTGCTCTTTTAAACAAATTCACACAGCATGCAACTTTATGCTCTATGATGGATAATGCAGCCAAACTCAATCAGAATAAGAATTAAAGAATGAAGAAGATAGAGTTTCAGGAAAATGGTCCGCAACAAAAATCCTAACTATTCCTCATATCACTCAATAATTACAACATATCCACATTTGACTATCCAAAACCCCTTACCTCTCTACACACATATACTTCCCCCTTAGGCAATACTGATAATTAGGAATAATCTTTGCTTACATTGTACAAATTAGGAATAAGGAGTGTCTACAACATATCTTCTAAAGATAAAACTCAAAAACTAAAGCACTTACACAGCATGGTATTAATGGAAATCGAAACATGTACCAGTCAATATTGCAAAATATTGCACTTTTTTTTTATTAATCATATATAGTTATATAGTTGGCAATCCATAATGATTGGGCTAGTTATCATCTATAGTGTCAGCCAGCAACACTCACAGTGCTGGTCTTCAGGAATACTGATGTTGTATAGTTAGGACTCTATGTTGGTCTTCAGGAATACTGATGCTGTTAGGACTCTAGTGTTTGAATTTGAATTAATCTTATGTTATCATGTTGTTAGGAAAGCTTATCATGTGTTCTTGTTCATTCTTCAAGGCTATATATATATATATATATATATATCCTCGTTGAGTTAATAAGAAGACAACTTTACAAGGCATTCTATTGTTTATATGGTATCAGAGCATCTTTAATTATTATTTTTCCCATCATCTTTCTCATCATGACTGATCCCAACAACACCAGCCTGCCCAACCTGGTGACCATCAATGTCACGGCACAGGCTCCTCTCAAGCTCACCAGCTCCAATTATTGGTCCTGGAAGCTGCAATTCCAAACACTTTTTATAGGTTATGATCTCCAAGGGTTCGTTGATGGAACCAAACCTTATCCACCATAATATCTCATCACTGACAACTCAAACACTCTTAATCCTGAATACCATGCATGGATACATCAAGATCAACTAATATTAAATGCTCTCATTGGAGTTATTCACCACTCCATCATTCCATTTATTGCTGGTACGTGCTACTACATCTCAGCAAGCTTGGACAATTTTAGCATCAACATATGCCACCCTCTCCAACATATGCCACCCCCTTATGAGGCCGCATCAAACAAGTCAAGGCCAGCTTCAAAGCCCTCATAAAAGGCTCTCTTTCCATCTCTGATTTCATTCACTCTGTTAAAGCATGGGCTGATGAATAAGCAATGTTGGGTGCCCCCGTTGATGGTGAGGATGTCACATATAAAATTTTGGAAGAATTGGGCGATGAATACAAAGAACTTGTGCGTGTTGTACAAGCCAGAGACACCTCCATTGCCTTTGATGAACTTCATGAAAAACTACTCATGTTTGAAGCCTCTCTAAATACTTCACACAAAGCCTCCTTATAGTTCTCTCCTACGGCCAATGCAACAGTTAATCGTTATGGCTATCGATCTAAGACCTTTTTTGGTCGAATAAATTGGCATTTTTTATTAGGTCACCCATCGTTACCTATTCTCAATGTTATCCTTTCCAAAAATAAGCTAAACACTTGTTCAATGACAAAGCAATTTTCCTGCAATGCATGTCAATGTAACAAAAGTCACAAACTTCCATTCTCAGCTTCCACTTTAGAGTCTCATGCTCCTCTTGAAATAATTTTCTCCGATGAATGGACTGTTCCTATGTAGTCCATTGATGGCTTTAAATATTATATTGTTTTTGTGGATCATTTTACACGTTATACATGGTTCTATCCTTTGAAATACAAATCTGATGTCAAGCCTACATTCATATGTTTTAAAGCCATTGTTGAAAATTATTTCAAGCATAAAATCATTACCTTCTATTCCGATAATGGAGGTGAATTTACAGCTCTCAAAGATTTTTTTTCAAATACATGACATATCTCATTGTACTTCCCCACCACACACAGCTGAACATAATGGTATCTCTGAACGCAAACACCGACACATAGTGGAAACTGGTATTTCACTTCTCACTCATACCTCATTACCTCAAAATTTTTGGTCATTTGCGTTTTTCACTGCCATTTATTTAATTAATCGGATGCCTTCACCTTCATTAAAATATTTTTCTCCATTTGAACTTATCTTTAAAAAAATCTCCTAATTATGCTAAACTTTGCATTTTCGGGTGCTTGTGTTATCCATGGCTACGTCCATATTTGGCTCATAAACTAGATGTTCGGTCCAAACCGTGCATATTTCTTGGATACTCCAAAACTCAAAGTGCTTACAACTGTTTTGATCCCCAATCCTCCAAATTGTTTTCTTCCCGTCATGTTCAGTTTGTTGAGTTCACTTTTCCATATCCTAGTTTACTACAATCATAGTCTGTATCAGACTCTTCCTCTCTACAAATATGGACACCTTATATTCTTTCTATAGTAACACCTGCGCTTGTGCCTCCCCCGTTCATGCCACCTGTAATTCCACCTTCTGTAGCATACCCTATCAGCAGCTCCATTACAACAGCTCCATTACAACAGCCAACAACAGCTCTCCCACCATGCAACCCACACAACCTTCCTCTGTTCTGCCCACCTCACCATCCCCCATGATCATTCATCCTCCCCCTGCTGCACCTTCTCATTTCATGACCACCAGATCAAAAAATAATATTTACAAACCTATTCGCAAACTACCTTCCATACACATCTTCCCTCAACTGATATTCAGGAGCCCACATCTGTGACCAATGCTTTAAAGGAAGAAAAATGGCATCATGCCATGCAGGATGAGTTTAAAGCTCTCATCCAAAATGAAACCTGGGATTTGGTTTCTCCTCAATGTGCCTCTAACTTAGTCGGTTATAAATGGATTTTCAGGGTAAAGCACAATTCTGATGGCAGTGTTTCTCGCTATAAAGCACGCTTGGTGGCCAAAGGCTTTCACCAGCGACCGGGGCTTGACTATATCGAAACCTTTAGTTTGGTTGTCAAGCCAACCACAGTTCGTCTTGTTCTGTCAATTGCAATAAGTAATGGGTGGAGGCTGTGACAATTGGATGTCAACAATACTTTTCTTCAAAGACATCTGCAGGAAGACGTATACATGGTTCAGCCGCCTGCCTTTGTAGGCAAAGAACGACCACATTTCATCTGCAAATTACGTAAAGCCATTTATGGGCTAAAGTAAACACCACGTGCATGGTACCATGAACTCCGCTCCTTTCTGATTGATAACGGCTTCACAGATTTAGTGAATGATATGTCCTTGTTCATTCTTAAACATCATGGACATCTTCTATATTTATTGGTATATGTGGATGACATTATCATCATCGGTGATGATGAGCATGCAGTCGACCTCCTTGTTCAAAACTTAGCCAAGCGGTTCTCACTAAAGGATCTGGGGTCTCTAACTTATTTCCTTGGTGTGGAAATTCAATCCCATCTTCACGGGTTGGTGCTTTCTCAGCACAGATATATTCAGGATCTCTTGCATCGTACCAACATGAGCAACTCACGGCCTGTGGCTACTCCACTACCATCAGGTCCTCCTCCCACTCTTGCAATGGGTGAGTTACTCCTTGATCCATCTGCATATCATGCCACTGTTGGAAGTCTTCAATATATGTCACTTACTCAACCGGATTTATCTTTTGCTGTGATCAAGTTGTCACAGTTCATGCACAAACTGACTGAAGAACATTGGAAACTTGTCAAACGACTACTGCGTTATCTCTCAGGCACCAGTAACGTAGGCCTTTTTCTGTATCATCAATCACCTGCACACTTGTATGCTTTTTCAGATGCAGATTGGGGGGGGAAACAAGGATGACTTCTCCTCCATCAGTCCCTACATTCTATACCTTGGTCGGAATCCTGTCTCATGGTCATCCAAGAAACAACAAACCATTGCTCGATCATCAACGGAGGCTGAATATCGCTCTGTGGCTGACACAGCCTCAGAAATCAGTTGGGTATGTTCATTATTGAATGAACTTCAATATTCGGTTAATCAAGTTCTTGTGATTTATTGCGATAATATTGGTGCAACACAACTATGTTCAAATCTAATTTTTCATTCAAGGATGAAACATGTGTCCATTGATTTCCATTTTATTCGCGAAAGAGTTAAGTCTGGAGTTCTTCGTGTTTGTCATGTCCCCTCTGATGATCAACTCGTTGATGCATTGACAAAATCTCTTCCCCGTTATCGGTTTGAGTTACTCAAGGACAAGATTGGACTTACTCAAGGTCGTCCATCTTGAGGAGGGATGTCAGCCAGCAACGTTCACAGTGCTGGTTTTCAGGAATACTGATGTTGTATAGTTAGGACTCTATGCTGGTCTTTAGGAATACTGATGCTATTAGGACTTTAGTGTTTTGAATTTGAATTAATCTTCTGTTATCAGGTTGTTAGGAAAGCTTATCCTGTGTTCTTGTTCATTCTTTATGGTTGTATATATATCCTCATTGAGTTAATAAGAAGACAACTTTCCAAGGCATTCTAACGTTTATATATAGAGTCCACCAACCAATCATGTACAAGGTAAAAATAATAATAGTAAATTGCAAGGCATCACATTTTAATGGGCGAAAAATGGAAGCTTGTAAGGTAGCATTACATGTGGATTAATATTCTTGGAATGTTGGACTCGATGGCTTAGACCTGGCAACATTTGAAAAAGATTTAGAGATCTTCAAGGGTATGGCTAGAAAATGTTTAGCGAGAGGAATATTCTCGAGCAAGCACTTGTAATAACTTAATTTTGGATTCTCAAAATTTTCTTCAAATGTTATTTTATTTTTATTATTATTCATAAAAATCCAAAAAAAAGAAAAAACTTAAAATTCAAAAAAATATTTTTCTCAGGTAAACCACCCTTTTCCATGAAAAATGAGCCCATCGAGTCAAACCCGTCATTTTCAGTCAAAACCGAGTCAACTGGGTCAATACAGGTCAAACCATGTTGACCGGGGTGAAAATTGAGTTTCAAGTCGTTTCGGGTCAAACCCGTCATTTGTTATATATATATATAACAAATCAATAATGCATAAATACTTATTATAGTCGTTGGTGCAGTTGAGGCAGGTGAAATTTTTTTCTTCGGACAGAGCCGTGTCTTCCGGTTATAAATGCCCTATGTCCCATAGTGAATGGCTAATTGGCTATAGAAAAAGGAGAGAAAAAAGAGAGAAAGTGATGCGAATGCTATTAATGGTTTTTTAGTTTTTGACTTTTTCCTTCGCTCGAGTAAGATATTGATTTCTTTTCAAAACAATTGAAAAAATATCAAAAATATTCTCACCATTAGATTTAATAGTATTTAGTTTTGGAACCTTGATTTGATAGAATCTAATAGGACTTATCACACTATATTAAAACCCAAATCTATCTCAGCTTTTAAAATAATCTGCTCTTTGATCTTGTTGTGCCACGCAACACGATGTACCAAGCTACTGGTACATATCACCACACTACAACAAAGATCAGTCCATTAGAACCGTCCGATCAACTTTGAGATCAAGCCAACTGCAGCTGAAGGATCAGTTCATCAGTAATTAGCGGTTCCCAAGTTTTAGGTTCACTGACTTACCATGCGCGCATCCGCATCATAGTATATCTCAGAAATTCTCTCTCCTCTTGCCGGCGATTCCCTCTCTCTACACGGAACTCCCAACTTCGGCCACCGTAAGACGCTGGCACACCATAGAAAGGTTCCTCTCCTCCTCGCGAGCAAACCCCAAGCGTTCTTAGTTGCCTTTGACAGATTATCTTATCGGAAAAGGCCGCGACTTCTTTAGCCACCCGAAGTTTCAAACTGTTGATTCTCTCTCATTAGCCATCAACGACCATCAAAACCACTGTCATCAGAATACTCTCCCCCAGATCTACCAGAATCTACCCTTTTTGGCTCGGAATCTCGCTGAAGAATTTCACCCCTCCAACAGTGGTCGCGCGTGTGCCATGCGCCACCAGGGGTATTTTTGTAATTTTCTGAGAAGTTCAAGGGTATTTCAGTCTTTTACCTAACAGTGGCACTTAGGTAATTTTAGGGATTTGTAGTGGTATTTTATTTATTTTTTATACAAGTATTTGTAAAATTTTCTTTGTATTTTGTAAAATACCCGAAATAAATATATAAAAAAATAACGACGCGGGTCCAACACCCGTTTTATCTCGTCATGGTGCGCGAGTCCAAAGCTTAATTCTCAAGTATAGTTATGCTTATTTTTTAGCAATACCAACATAATCTTTCTTTTTAGGAATGTACATTGTTTGTCGACGTCTCTTTTTTACAAAAAATGACCGATGTCAAAAGTTTAAAAACAAAACATGGATTATGTCTATTGTTTCTTTTTGCAACTCAAACGTAACTCTCCTTTTTAGGGTTAATCGTCAACATTTCATATGAGTCTTCTATTTTTAGAGACTAATGTCATTTTTTAATGTATCTCCTAATTTTAGGGACCGGCATTAACCATTTTTAAAAACAAATTGCAAATAAGTTCAAAATATTATAGCATTTGAATAAAATTGTCATAACCCATTTTTGGGTCACTCCCAAATTTGTTTTCATTCTCTTCAAAAAAAAAAGAGAAGAAAACAACCCGAAACAATGTCGTTTTAGCACTGTTCTCCTTCTTCCCTGCGCATGCAGAGGCAGGGAAGAAGAAGATTTTAAATCTTTGTTTCCCAATATTCTCTTGCTCTCTCTCTCCACCCCACTTGCCCAAAAAACCTGCATGACCCATACCCACGCAACCATACCCTGCAAGCATTATGGAAGAAAAATGAGACGGAGACCCATGCCCTGCACTTGAACAGGGTATGGCGAACCTCTCCCCCGACTGCCTATAAATACAGGCAAGAAAGAACATAACAGGAGGGGGAAACCAACGACAGCTTTTGGGGGGGCAAAATTTTAGAGAAAGAGAGAAGGGCAGTGACAGAGAGGGAAGAAACGAAACCGAATAGAGAAGGAAAACAAATCGGGGGTGGGGAAGAAGATTTTGAAGACAGATAAGAGAAACAGAGAAGGCCAGAAATAGAGGACAACGCTGAGAAGAGAAGGAGAACTACCAGGCAAGCAGCTCCCCCAGTTCCCCTATCGTCACCAGCACCGTGAGCTGTCAGCAGCACAGCCACGACAGAGAGAGGAGGACGTTGTTGACAGAGGCAACACACACGGACAAGAAGAACAGCAGCAGCACCACCAACGCCATTACCAAGTCTTGGAAGTAAAAACAAAGAAGGAGAGAAAAGAGGAAGAACCACTGGCTTCTGTCCGCATAGCTGCCACCAGCGCCACCCTAGAGCCACCGCCAGCTGCCACCATCCTCCCCGTCATTTATAACAGACCTGCACCGTGAGAAACAGAAGAAGAAACACTGAAAAAATAGAAACAGAGGAGAACAGAGCAGAAGAAAAAAACGCAGAGAAGAAGAAGAAAGGCCAACCACCGTCCAAGTCGTTCTCCGGTCAGCAACCACCAGCAGCACAGCCTCGAAGCCACCGCAGGTCCGGCCCTTTTCCTTCTTCTTCTTCTTCGCTGCACCATCTCCACTGTTCTGCGTGAACAGTGGAGAGTGCTCCATTGTTCATTGGGCCAGACTTGTCTGGCCCAGCCCAAAATGAGCGGGCCGGGTCCGGCCCGCTCCAAAAAACTTTTTCAAAAAAAAATATATTTTTGAAAATCCATGATTCTTCCACGTATTTTTCTACTAAATTTTGCTTAATATTGGTTTGTATTTTTACGATGTAAAAATACACATCCGGTATTATAATACCCAGTTTTCATCAAAACATTAAAAAAACATGTTTTTGTTTTCATGCATACGGCCAAATCTCTCAAAGCTAAAAAACTCATATTCTATTTTCATACAACAAAGAAAACTTCAAAAAAAAAATTTGTTTTAGCATGCATTTTGGCTTTAATAACCAGTTTATTAAAGTCATGAGAATTTGACCAATATTTCAAAAAAATCCAAAAAAATTATTTTGTTTTCTGTTAATATCCGGGATTACGAATTTATACATAAAACGTACTCCTGATATTAAAAAGGTAGTTTTTTTTATTTGACGCTAGAACGGTTAGGTTTTACCTCATTTAGATAAGAACCTCCTTATTGAGGAGGGCTTTTCTTGAATCTTAGACAGATAGGACCAACAATTAGAAAACAAGACCAAATCTTAGATTTTGATTAGACAAATAAAACAATGCAGCTTACCTTAGGTAGGGCGTATTTGGGGTTCTAATACCTTTCCTTTACGCAACCAGTTTCCGTACCCGATCTCTGAGACCAGTTAGAGTTCCTAGTGACCAGAATACTAGGTGGCGACTCCCATTTTTTTTTTTCAATGATAAAAAGACAAGAACTCCTTGTCTCCCCATATTTGCCAGATACACACACATTGAATGTGGAGGATGATCGTCGTGACGCCGCACACGTGTGACAGAATGGCGACTCCACTGGGGACCTTGTGGACTAAGCTTTGTTTTTGTCTGATAATTATATTTTAATGTTTGGTTTGGGTGTTATTGTTAATATGCATTTCCTCAGTTTCTCATACGCTTTAATTTTGTACGTATTTGTTCATGCATTGTATAAAATTATTCCATGCATCATTTACATTTAAGGGGAATTATACTGGAAAAAAAAACTTTAGGTTAGGTGGGGGACTAACAGCTTACCTTACGACTTTTAGTCAAGGTTTAAATTTGTGTAAAACTCAACTCTTCGCTGAGAGCTTAGACTGGTAATGATTGGTGCATATGTCATCCCATTACCTACTGAGCCCCTATATTGCCTTCACGAGGGTGATCACTGGGACATCAACAGACCATTTTGAGACCAGGTAGAAAGCCACCCATCATGTAATGGCCCAAACCTATGCTTGCTGGCGAGATTTCGGGTCCAGGGTCAAGTTAGGAGCTGGGAGGTTCGGGTTCGGTTGAGTCAGGATCAGGATCAGGCGGGTGGTTGTTGTTGTTGTTGTTGGGGTGGTGGAGGAGCTAGAGAGGGAGGAGGACACCATCAATAAAGAGTTCATCAGCTGTAACAAGATGATTTTTTTTTAGTTTAACGTGGGTGTCCGGGTCAGTTTACGCGCACCTCGACTAATCCCACGGGCCCTGAAGTTAACGACTATATAAGCCTCCAGTGGCCATCATATGAGCAACCACAGGGCTCGAACCTGAGACCACAGAGGGAGCAAACATCTTAGTCCCAAACTCTTACCACTGGGCCACCACCTAGATGGTTAGCTGTAACAAGATTTGTTTGAGGGAAAGATGGGTTTTGGACCATCTAGAACTCGAATTCGGGTGGTGAGTTTGAATCACTGCTTACTCTCCTTCTTCTACTGCTGCATGGAGAGAGGATAACTTGAGGTTCTTTAATGGATATTCTTTGTGGGCTATCCATATTGTTGGATAATGAAAGGCAGAGAGGGGAGGTTTGTTTTTGAGAGGAGAGGAAGTGTGGGGGAAGTTTCTTTGTTTTTTTGGGACTGAGCTTGGTTCAGAGTTCAGTTCAGCTTGACCCTACAAGAGCTATAAACAAAGGAGAATGAGTTAATAAAAATGAAGATAGGAGGGCTTGGAGGTTGGGTCCCTTATATATGCAACCATGTAATAAGAAATTATAAAATTATAAGAAATTATATATGCAACCTTTAGTTTCTACAGGAACACTTGCATAGTATATTCTCAGTGTCATTAAACTTAGCTGGGAAGACTTAGGTAATGTTTGTTTGAGTGTTTATAAAGTATTTTTGAAAAAAATTATTTTTTATTTTTTTGCTTTAATTTAATATTTTTTGGTATCTTTATATCATTTTAATGTGTTGATGTTAAAAATAATTTTTAAAAAATAAAAAATATATATTATTTTGATATATTTCCAAGTGAAAAGTACTTTGAAAAGCAATCACTATCACATTTTTAAATATTTAAAAAATAAAAAATATATATTATTTTGATATATTTCCAAGCGAAAAACACTTTGAAAAGCAATTACTATCATATTTTCAAATATCTTCTTAGTTGACTTGGGGTTTGACCAAATTTGGATTTGGAATAACTAGATAGGAGTCGACACTGGTTAAATTTGAGAGACTCAGCAAATCAACCTACAATCCGATTCATCTGATAAAAATATAATCAAAACAAAGGTTAATTTTAAAAAAAAGTTAAAAAAATATCATTTTAAGGTTTGTAGCAGCCGAACCTCCAAGCTGGCTTTCTATGGAGATTTGTAAGGGTCCCTGTTTTGGAAGTAATTACGTGATGATGATCATCAAGTGCTCTGTAGAAAGACAATTCAGCGGACACCGTGGCAGTAATGGGAGTCAGAATGGGACCCACTTTGTTTCAGAAAAATCTTGACCATCCAATCGACTGAAGTCTAAAGGGGAAGTATAAGACCTACGGCTCGAAACACCCATGGGGTTTGAATTCAAATCCTAAAGACCTGGCAGCTGATGATTCGTGCATCCATCTTAGTTAAAGTTTTAAATTAAATTTAGTGACATTAACGTTAAAATATAATTTAACTTACAGAAAATAATATTATTTATTTTAAAAAAAATTCTTCAAATAATATATTTTTTACAAATTCGAGTTAATTTAGTTGTTTGGAGTGTGGTTGTGATTGCTTTTTAAAATGTTCTTCGTGCCAAAATGCATTAAAATGATGTTTTTAATTTTTAAAAAAATATTTTTGAAATCAGCGAATCAAAAAAATTTAAAATATTAAAAAAATTAATTTTTAATAAAAAAAATTTAATTCTTTTAAAAACACGGGTATAATCACCTTTCCAAACGCTCTTTTATATTGTCTTATTCAATAACTTGCGCAATACTTGGATAAATCTTGATACTAACCCGACTCTTTTATCATTTTAGTGCCTATTGGAAAAAAAAAATTGATACTATTAATCCCTCAATCCATATGAACTGACCGATCATAATTTAATAACATGGGAAGACTCTTAAAGTTAGAAAAACATATAATATTTCTCATAAATATATTGATAAATCATCTTAAATTTTGTTCGATCAAAGATGAATTCATTCTTAATATAAAAGTTTGAGGAATGTTGTTCTTGATAGTTAAATAAATAACACTTGGATAATGATTAAATTTTTAAAAAATTTTATTCAATGAATAGAATATCAAGATAATAGAAACTTGATTTGTAAATACTCTCTGGGTACTACAATACAACCCAAGTAGCATGCAATGCATTATTTCCCAATAAAACAAAAATATAACTCCGTTGTTTTTTGATGGATATTAAAATAATGCTGGGAAGTTTTTTTCTGTTATTTTTTAAAGTATTTTTAATTTATTCGAAAATATTTTAAAATAATATATTTTTTTAATTTTTTTAAAATTATTTTTTATATTAGTGCATTAAAATAATTTAAAAACATAAAAAATATTAATTTAAAATAAAATAAAAATAAAAAAATTAAAAATTTTTTAAAATATTTTTAATACAAAAAAAAAACGAGAACCGTACCTTATTTCTAATAATCTCGGATAGGCCTTGGCCATACAATTAAGTAGACACCACTCTCTCAACTTCACTTCTTCCCAAGAAAAAGAATCTAAAAGTCTTAGCTTCAAGATTACGCATCAATTAAATACACTATGTCAAGATGCTTGCCACCCACCAACGTACAGTAGTCCTTCATGAAGTTCTCGATTGGTTTAGATAATTGCATGAGCCATTGTCTCATATTATTCATCTTTGTTCGCATAGAAACCTCCAGCATACTACATGTGATGCATTGCGAAATGGACAAATTCTTACAATCTTGATTTCTCCCACAAGAACATCAACTATATATGCATCAAGATATATAGTTTTGAAAGTGAGTGAAGCCTTCATGTCAAATGCTCAAGTGCACATATTATAGCTGATTATATCATATGATCTCTTATCTTTACAATAATGCACATCGATCTAGCTAAGGACTAGTGAGCATGACAGCGATTCATGCATGGCAAGATGGGTTCCACAAGATATCAACTAAGGATTTGAACCATGTGATGGACATATATAAAATTAAGTCAAATGTATAAAAATATAATCCTTCACACGGTTGCCATCATGAAAATATTGCTAAAAATCGAAGAAAGAAAGAAAGAAAAGGGGTGTGTAAGGTGACAACGTGAGTGGACCCCTAGGGATGATGGGCTAAGTGCTTGGCTTGTGAGCTTGTAGGAGTGACGGTGAGCTGGTGGGACACTTGGAATCTAACAAGCAAGGACGATCAGAGAAGAGAAGAGATGTTTGCATGGTAGATACGGGCTTAATTTTTATGTGTTGTTGATGAAATTTGTTTGTAGGGAAAATGATCAGTCATGTGCATGCAAAAACAAACATTATTTCGTCAACCCTTTTGGGTCCCATTCACACTCGCACAGCATACCCCTTCACTCATTCTTCCATCTTGACAGCAACTGCCCCCTGGCTTTTTGAAGGTAGCTGTTGTTTTAGCCTGTAAACTGTAATGCCTTATTGGCCTAATCAATGATCATCTGCTCACTGGTTTCCATTCAAGTTTTAGTTATGACTACCAATCAATTAATTCCTGTTATCACCAATAGTTCTCGGTTTAAGTTTGGCAAGTTAATACACTTGAGGGTCTAGCTGCTGTGGTCAACCGTGTGACTTGTTCCGTCCCCGTCCCGGGTTCGAACCCTCTATGTGTACGCCTGTAACCCCCGCGGTGCCTTACCTGCTCCTGGGCTTGCAGGGTGTCCAGTGGGCCGTGGGGAATAGTTGTGGTGCGCGCAAGCTGGCCCGGACACCCCACGTTAATCAAAAAAAAAAAAAAAAAAGAAGTTTGGCAAGTTAATTAAAGGATGTTATTTTCGAAATCGAGTTTTCACCGAGTTTATCAGCAGCTACCGTCTGTTTTCTTGAAACACAACCTGGACGAGGTCCCAAATCAACTTGTCTAGTAGGATTAAGTTTAATAACAATGATGGTTAAATTATATTTATGTGACTGTTGGATCGGATGTGATCAAGATAAACGGTGCAGAAATCACTGTATCTGTTTCTGAACGGGCAGTGCCGGAAGCATTGAGGAAGATGCTGTGTGGAAAATGCCAAAGGGATGCGTAAGATCAAGAATGTACTTAATGTTGGAAAAACAAGAAAGGGTTATTGGAGATGACTTTCCAAGTATTGGCAGTGAGTGAGTCTGTCTTGGTCTTTGTATTATTGTATGTTTGATTATTGAGGAGGATGCAGTTAGTGCCTAATCACTGCCTCTCAAAAGTGCATTTCAAAAACCTACAAAAAGAGAGACTGCACCATGTGGGCTTGTGGCCATTTGGTACGAAATTTCTTGACACTCTGTTCAACCATCAAGAACTTGGAAAAGAAAAAAAGGATATTGTTTTTCTTTTTTATTTTAATGTCAAGTCTAATATCTGCCAGCTTTATAGCATCAATACCAGTCTCTTTTTCAGGGTGGGTTTATTTCGCATAAATATTTCTAAAACAAAATCACATATATGAAGTTTTTTTTAGAAAGTTTGGTTAGTAACAAAGTAAAAAATACAATAGATTAGGTTGGAAAAACCTTAAACTGAGTTAGGGTTTTTCAAAGTTGGCCTTGTGTGTTTTTGAGAATTTTTTTTAAAATTTTTGTTTAGTATTGTGGTGTGATCTGTGTTTTACCTCAATTATAAATTTTAAAATATTTTAATAATTAATACATATATAGTTTTGCATGGGTCCATTAAAAACTTTCTTTTAAAACTTTGATTGAGAAAAACTATAATTTTAATCAACACATGAACTTCTGCAAAACAAATTCTCTATTATAATATAAAATTCTCTATTGCTTGAGTTAGTTAATTATAAATAAATAATGTATAATAAAGATATGTTGTGATTATTATGTATAATTATATTTGATATGATCTTATGTTACTTATTGACTCGAGATATTTATACACCTCATCATATTAAATTACCTTGTAGAACATGGATTTTTTTATTTACGGTGGCCATAAAGATGATGGTAAAAGTTGTGATGAGGAGATAATGTTTATTAAAATTGTTAAATGGTATTATAAATAAATTATTATTTATAAAATTTTTATAGTTGAAAATATTTTTAATATATAAATTAAATTTAAAAACTAATGATGAAACATTTAGGTTAATAAGTTTTCTAATAGAATATTTTTTTTAAAAAAAACAAACATATGAAAAATCAGAAAAATATTTGTCTATATAATATTTTAAACAAATCAAATCTCTTATTAATTTGGTAACATGTCATCTTCATCGATGTACTCTGAAAAGCTTGCTTTGATTGTTGTCAAGTCGTAGACTTAACGTGACAAGTTGATGAAAGATACAACACATACTTATATAGACAATAGGTAGGCCAAAAAAGCTTGTAGATGTTGAAATGGCCTCCAATCCCTGCACTCCCCCGTCCATGGTAAAAAGAAGAAGAAGCAGAAAAGTCGATAAGATAGAACCTTAAAAGACTGGAATGGAAGGAAATATTTCGTATTTTATATAGCATCAGGACAAAAAAAAAAAAAAACTTTTACCTTATTTAATTAGCACATTCTCAATCCAACTATTCTTGATAACAATTTGTTCAATCGCCTACTTTGTGTTGTGTAATTCTTGTCAAGAATCCTTTTTTTATAACAAAAATGTTTTCAAACTTGTTTTAACTCATGATGTTGTTTATGGTCTCGATTGTAAGCTATACAAGTTAATTTTAATTAATTTAAAATGAAATTATATTATATATTTTTATAAAAATATAAAATGATATTATTTTAATATTTTTTAAATTAAATTGAATTTTAATTAGATTGATTGGATCACTGATCCATTAAATCAACTATATCTAAATAAATTAATTTTTGTTTAATTTAATTTAAAACTCAGTTAAAATTAGATTCTAAAAGGGTGAATCACCGATGAGTTTAATAGCAATGTTTTATTTTTATGAAAAAAAAAAGAATTGTCGTTAATAATTATTAATTAAAAATCAACAATTTACCGTGTTGTGAACAAATACCTTGATTTCACTCAAATCAAGTGAGCTGCTGTTGTGAAGTCAACTACTAAACGAAAGAAACGACCGTATTTTTTGTTTATGCCGTCTCAAAATATGACCCAACTCAGCGCAATAATGCAAGATGTACAAAAGGAAATAATAATAATAATAATAATAATTGTGGCATTGGAAAACCTCATGGCAGGCAGAGAGTCAGAGACAGCATGATCCTTGATTCTATAATGACAAAAAACACTTTGACATCTGAATAATGATGTGCTAGAAAAAAAGCATGAGAGGGTCTCTTTGCCTTGAATTATTGTATGTGGCCCTTTATAAATCCTCAAACATTTGTAATTTAACCTTAACAAGTAGATCCCATGATTCCTCCCTTCTCGCCTTATATTCAAGTTCTAAGATCAATACTAAAAAAATATGTATATGTTTTTTAATTCACTAAACAGATATAAAAGTGTGTTATTGAGTTTATTTGAAAATACAATTAGCCTCGATTGATGGACAAAATGATATAGAAATATATTTATTGATCGTTAAGAAAATATATATTTTTATTTTATAAATTTATTTATTTTTAAATAAAGTAGATGATAGCTAAGAGGTATGCTTTCTTCGTAATTACTAGTTCGACTCTCTGCTCACCAATAATGATAAACACAGAATATTTTTAAATTATGAAATTTTATTTAAATTATGAAATTTTATTTTGATTCTTCGTTCTTTATGTGAAGAAATCATTTCAAGCTATAATCTATTATCTGCAATCTTTCATGATTTAATATAGATGTGCTTCTTTTCGTTGGCCACACCATATTTATAATTGATTGTCATGGATTCAGTCATAATTTCCAGCTGGTTAAACAATGATAACAATACTTTAAATTTGTAATTACAAAAAAAGAGAGGATGGTGAATTTTATATGTTTTTTTTTTAGATTAACATGGGTGTCTGGACCAGTTTGCACGTATATTAACTAATTTCATGAGCTCTGAAGTTAACGATCATGTAAACCTCTAGTGGCTTCGAAGTTTGTGGAACTCAAACTAGTAATCTCTAGGGAATAAATTCAGAACCAAACCAGTTCAACTACACTTCCAAGGAGTTGTGAATTTCATATGTTGATTTGCTTATCATATCACTTTTGATTCTTTATATATATATATATATATATATATCTTAGATAAAATAGCAATAGGGATCTTGAAGCCCTAAAATATTAAAATCTTTATAAAACTATGCCTTTAAAATTTCTTAATTATATTTTAGCCTATCTAATTATTAGATAAAAAAATATAATTATTTTTGTTATAATAATCATTTAACTGTCATCCTTAAATTTTTGAGTTTGAACTTTATAACAAGTATTCAATATAATTTACTTTTTTAGGCCAATATCATCTATACAAAAACTAATCTGAATTAATACACAAACCCACTTAAATAATACATATACATATAATAAGAAAAACATTAGAGTCAATATTTAATGTTAAAGTGTGTTTATTATTGTGATAATTTTTGTAATTATGATTTAAAAAAAACCAAGTTTAAAAAAATTACAAATTATAATTTTTTTTAACCAACATCTAAGAATTTTTAGTGGATCAATGCAAATAAGAGATTAAACTTGTTGTTGGTAAAAAACATAACCCTAATCACAATACAAAATAGAACCTTAATGACTTTTCCAAAAAAAAACAAAAAAAGTACTAAAAAAAATTCCATCATTTAAAGAGACAATAGTGGATATGTTCTGCATTTAAATGGTTGCTACAACTGGAGAAATTATTGCTGTTACAACCATAACTTAAACGCGTTTCCCAAAAACAATTGTTTTTTTTTTCTTAATCTAATTTAATGGAGGTTGGAAGAACAATAACTCAGGCAGGTAAGAAGGTGGTGTTGGAGAAGGTAAAATCATACCACCATTAATAACCTCTGGCTCCGATGCCCGGAGCATGGAGTCACTATGACGACTGGAATTTGGGTGGACCCATGCACCAGTGTCATGGCTTTATGCCTCGAGCTCACGGTGGCCATTGACGAAGGTGAAGCTAAAACAAAAGCCATGATTATTGGACATCGGTAATGGTGATGACTATGTGGTTGGACCATGTGGCTCATAGCACTAGACCTTGGGTTTCTCTTCACCACTTTTCTCTCTCTCTCTCGATTATCACACTCTTTGACTTTGGTTTTGCTTATGGTTCTTGTCATTGTATAAAAAGGAGTTCTTTTACTCCTATTATCACTATCCCATGAACGTGTATATTCTTCCCTGAACCCATGAGCTTATGTACTTCCTTTTTATGGAGTATTTTTGTACTCTAGTCCAATAAAATAATTTAAAAATAATATAGTTTGGAAAATATTTAAAAAAGTAGCATATAAATAAAAAAAAGTTGGACGAAAGTATTATTAGTGACTTTCTCATATTATAGAACGGTCTGACATAATTTATAATAAAAAAAGACGATAAATAAGGAAGGAAAAAATAAAAAAAAAATCCAATAATAATACTAGCTTTTAAAAAAAACTTGATAAGATAAATTTAATAATATAAAAAATATTATCTACAGTAAATGAAGTAAGTCATATAAACTTTCAAAAATAATGAGATTCACTTGCTTTTAAACAATTGATGTGATCCACTCTAATTATCTTTAATGATATATTTTGGTGTTGTTAAATTTATTTTTGATAATATTACTATTATTATCATTGAAGTTTTGATGGGTTTTCAAAATCTTTCTTTTTTTCTTTCTTTTCTTTGTAAATTATGCCAAAACCTGCAATTCTTTAAATATTATTTTAAAAAATATTTTTTGTACAAGGTTATTTTTTAATATGCTTAAATAAAAAAAAAAAAAACTCTCCTTTTTGGGTGGTTATGATGTGATGCTTGTCCAGCACTATTGTTATTCTATTATTGAATGGCCTTTCACAATGATGTAAAGAAAACCGAAATTGTGACTATTCTCACATGCAAAGGAACGTTTCTTGCACCTTCCGAAGTGAATTCCCTCAATTATTGCTCGAGACAAGGCACCAGGTATATATGAGCTATGGTGCTTGACTGCTTGGCGTGTACGTACGTATTAGAACAGAGAAGAGATAGTGCTCCACTATTAAGCTAAGTCTATAAACTAAGATCATTTTCATCATATGTGTGCTATCAAGGACAGCTTTTTTTTTCCTAAAGAACTTCATATCGATGCAAGTACCTTTTCTTCTTCTTCTTCTTTTTTTTACCATACTACTGCCAGCAGCAAATCAATATTATTTTAAAAAAAAAATATTAAAAATATCTGGCAGCTGTGTCAGACCTGCGTCTGGATCTGGCATGACTCAAGTATCTAGATTTAATAACCATATCAGACTTATGTGTTTTTTTTATATAAAAAAATATAAAAATTCACTTATAATTATTCTAAAAATATATTTATTTTGTTTTTTTATTTTTGTTTTTTTAACCAAATATATTTTTATTCTAAAGACAACTTTTTTGTATTTTATAAGGCTAAAAATACTATTTGCTTGTACTTGAAAATTAAAAAAAAAACTGAATACCCTTGTGGAAAAAAGTCAAAGAACATTTATCCGCTCAAAAAAAAAAGAAAAAAAATTTAAAATAGAACTCCTATTACAAGACGTTGAAACTGAATTAGAAAATACCAAATTGCACCCTAGAAGATCATGTTATACAAAAATGAAGCCATAAAAAAGAAAGTTGATTTCTATAGAAGAATAAATAAAAAGGAAACGGCGGATAAAGAAGCAGGTCAAGATCCATAAAGGTGAGACATGTACATGAGATTTTCCAGTAACGTGTAAAGAGGATATTGAAAAGCCAAACAAACAAAGCAACAATACATGGAGCTTTTAGACAAGAAATCATAAAAATTGTATATAATAATAATAATAATAATAATTAAAAAAAGGCAAAGAAAATTTTCTGTTTGAAATCAAATCCTTTTTGGGATCCTTTCTTTTTGTTTGATAGATGAAAAAAAAAGTGCTTACAATCCCTTTTGGCTTGTATGAAAAAGATTCGCTTCCTATATTTAAAGAACATATTTTTAAAATCATCCACAATACTTATATGAATTGACTCCAACAGTAACCCTAACCATCTAATCCAAAAAGAAAAAAAGAAAAGTAAAAACCCTTTCTATGGACTCAAATTCATTACTATTGAAAAGAAAGAAACCAGCAGTTGGTTACAAGTAGGACCAATATCATCTAAATAGAATTGCATTTCCTGTCAATTTAAGTTGATAAAGTACATGGAGTCATGGATGAAGATGAACATAACATTTGCATAAAATCAATCCTGCCATGATAAATGTTCTTGGAACATATGTTCATGTCAGCTTATCTTTTGCCACAATTGCAAGGACTTGATCTTAAATGCATGTATTTCTTCAATGACAACCATGATCGTGAAGATGGGGGCCAAAAGATTCACTACTATTTTGGCGAAGCCAAAAAATTATTCACTTTTATGAAAGGAACCAGAAGGTTCAAACGCGCAAGTTCAATTGATGGATGTAGAACTGAGTTTCCCAACCAAAAAAAAAAAAAAAAAAAAAGATCTCATGCCTGTCCCAAGAACTTTGCAGCTCTCTGAAGAGCATAAATTTGCACACCTATCAATACACCTAAGCATCAGCTCCCAATTCCAATAGTAAAGTGTGGCTAATGGCATCTGATCCTGGGCCCATGAATTGGATGGGACCTGAGATTGAATCAATAGAGTTAAAACACAATAGATAATCTTGGAGTGCATGTTTTACAAAGAACTTGGTGTAATAGAACTGGTATCATGTAAGCAAGCCAATTAAAGGCTACTGCTTGATAAATTTATGACTTACCAGGACTGATGTACCGATTCTTAAGTGCCCACTCATCCCTCAGGGATGCAAATTTTTTGAAAGGTGCACCTGAAATTTCATCGAGATTGTCAAATTTGCTGAACATGTTTCTAGGTTATATCCAAATTAATGATCAGTGCAAGCAACACATGCTAGTAATTATTATACTTCTTCAGAAATTATTATTACTTCTTCAGAACAAAGCAGAAGCTATTTATAATGAATGAAACAGAGGCCACAGTTACTATCATTAGTGAGATGGAATTACACATTAAATAAAAAAGAGCAAAAGAGGATGCTTAAGAAAGAATTTAAACCTTCAAGCTCTACCATTGCCTTCTTGATCACAGGCTTGAATTTACCTGGAAAAGAATAAAATACATTTGAATTTAAAAAACCTTCTTGTTGTGAGAGACAGGGAACTCAGGAAATGTCCCTAGACTGGTCCACAAAAAGTTCTCAGAACCTTTTGAAGCTTAAATTAGATCCATAATACAACATCCTGATGCAGCATGCTCTAACCCACTACATATTTTGTATCTTCAAACCAGGAAGTGAATGTATCTTGTCATCAATAAGGCTGTGCAAAACATGCTAAAGAAAGAGAGCATACCATGTCTCCTTTCCACATCCATCAAAGAAGTCAATGCCGTCCCTCCAACTGTCCATTCTGCAACAGGAGCACCCAAATTCCCAACCTGGAGACATAACATTGTCAAATTAAGATACTAAATCAGTAGTGCCAAAACTTTGATGTTACAAGAAGTCACGAATAGCACAACCTTTTAGTAGTCTTATACCACTCAGAAAAGGCAAATACAACTAGAAGGATAGAATCACTCACTGATGATATCAACCCAGTTTTTCCACTGTGAAGGAGAGCTCCTGCACCATAGCCCAAAGCATAGCAGTATGTAGAATCAAAGTTTGTAGGCAAACCACATCTTCCTTCATACCTGAGCAGTACAAACCATGTATCAGAAAACCAACAACAAATCATGCACTAATCTTTCCATTACACTCCAGGATAGGAACAATGTCCAATGTCTTGTCAAACAGATCATGTAATATTGGACAGAGGAAATAGTGACTCATAATAGAGATGTGATTTTTAGTTAATAGTTATAATTACCCAAAGAAGTGGGACTGTCCTTTGAAATGGCCTTTGTATGAACCTTCTTGCTTCCTCTTCTCCAACTCAGTCTCAACCATTTGAATAAGCATTTTCTCGGTCTCAATTTTGGCAACCTGAAGGTAAAAGCAGAGTTATGAATAATGATGCCAGCTTAATTACAATGGTTGAAATCAGACATAAAATGGTATACATAATAAATACCTGGACATTTCCATGTGGATCTCTTTCAAGCATCAATTGTTCTTGAATTGCTGGTGGTAAAAAATCAAAAAGCTGCAGAGATTGATTTGTGAGTTTCTTTTTCCATTGCCCACCTTCATCTACGACATCATGGGCCAAAACCTCATTCAGTTCTGCTATAAGCTGCTGAACCTGAAAAGAAACATCCAATAAACATGATAAATTGAAAGGGGATAGCTGTAGAATCAAAATGAACAATGCGTTCAAATAAAGAGAAAAATTGACATTGCCACTATAGTTACAAAAAGGTAAACATCCAATAAACATGATTAATTGAATGGGGATTGCTGTAGAATCAAAATGAACATTGCGTTCAAATAAAGGAGAAAATTGACATTGCCACTAAAGTTACAAAAAGGTAACTTACCTCAGGAATGAAATCAATTAAACCTTCAGGAATAAGAATCACACCATAATTATATCCAAGATCAGAACGTTTACAGATTACATTTACTATGTAATCTGTAACATTTTTCAGCGTCAGTTTCTTAGCAGCAACCTGCAACAAGATAAAAGAGGGTAAGAGAACATTTATGGGAAGCTTTTCTGCAATGAACATAACTGAACAGTAGAAATTACAAAAATGATTTGGCTGAAGAGCTTTCCTACACACAATGTCAACTTTCCCAGATCAGCTTGAGCATTAATTACTAATGAGTTAAGCCAGGGAATTACTTTGGAAGAGTCAACTAACAAAAAATGGGGATCATAATTAGATGCAACAAAGGAGGAAAACAAGGTACTTCAAACTTGACAAAGTCCAAAGCAGTCACCAACAATGGAACCAAGTTTTTTTTCCACAGAGATGCACAAGACATGATATACTGATAAATTACCAGTTAACAAACTCAACTGGTCAAACATTCAAAACTAAAGAGGCATATTAAAAGAAGCACCTCTTCTCCAATAATGGTGATGTTCGGATGAGTTTGCAAGGCACACTCCAATGTAATGTGAGAAGCTGCACGTCCCATAAGCCGGACAACTGCAGGAAACACAGATTATGAGCAAGCATTACTTGGATAATCAGTAATGTGTATAACATGCTTGAGCACATTTGAGCAAGTATGGAAAAAGCAAATTCCTGATAGCCCATTGCAATTAAGACAGGATCAGTTCTCAGTTGTGTAGATGCAAAGAAAATAAAGATATCTGGATAACAATTATAATGTAACTACAGGGAAAATAGAGAAGTTAGTGGCAGTTCATGTTCTAGTGCTTGTTGAGGGAGAATGATAGCATGATTTAAATAGCCATCTGCACAATTCTATATCTGAGGACACTCATCAAATGCAATTAGCTAATATTAGTATTTATCTTCACTACGGATTCATTAGACAGATAATAGGAATTTATTTGAAAAAGAAAATCAAAGTACAAACTTACAGTGATAATATTTTCCAGTTGATCGAGCATCAACCATGACATTTCCAATCATTTCTGCATATATCTGCATGAACCACATATATTATTAATGTTCTATTGTGTGAAGCTGGTAACAAAAAAGATATCAAACTACTAATGGAATTAGGATTAGTTGCAACCTCATCCCATTATAACAATATTGATAACACAAGCAAGGTAAGGTGACAATACATGCTATAGAATCATAAATGTCCAAAAATTGTTAAACAGAAATGCAAATTGCATACAAGCAATAATATGGCAACCAATTCAGTAGGGTCCAGCATAATACTGTCAGCAGTATTGCCTTTCACAATTAAATGTGCGGAAAAGATGTCAATGAAATGGGACAACTCAAGCATGGTGGGCAAGGCAGGTATCAATGGAAAGTGCAAAGACTATCCCTGCACACACACACACAGGCACATATTTGTGTGTAAATATATATTGCACAAACATGTGTGCATAATGCATGCACATATACATACAATTTAAGACCATGAGTAGCAAAATTGAGATTCTACAAAATCCAGAATTAAAGGGTCAAGCTTTGGGAAATTTGCATTAGTGTAATGAAAGTTGTGATATATTAACATTTTTAGGAGAGTTAATTAAATGAAATATCTAAGGTTAAAAGTAACAAGTTTTCATGAAACGTTGAACTAGTGTTGCTCAATCATATTCGTAATCTGTAAGGTTTTATATACAGAGATAAGATGCCGTGCTTCGAACAAGGAATTTCCATCCAACCATATACAATTTTCAAGCAAATTTTAATGAAAGACTACAATCAAGTAATTCCAACAACTAAATTCATAATGCATAACATAAGGAAAATCCGATATCTTAGCATTTTGATTCAAATAGGAAAGAATATTTATACTCACCTTGCAAGCAGTGTCAAATCCAAAACTGGTAGGAACCTCCTTGCATTTCAAATCACCATCAATGGTTTTTGGGCATCCAATCACCCGAGTTTTCAAATTTTTACCCCTGATTGAACATTAAAGGATACAAAAGTGATATCAATAAGGCTAATGGTAGTTGAAAAAACAGTTTTCTTCTAATCCAGCAGCATTCCTATCCCAATTTGAGAAATAGTACAACAACAAACTTCCATCAAGGCATACCTGAAGTTTTCAGCAAGGAGGCAAGCATTTGTGTTTGAGTCATCCCCACCAATAACAACAAGCCCATCCAAGTCAAGTTTCTTAGCTGTTTCTTCGGCTTGTTTAAACTGCAATTCATTCCCATTTATCCTATCAAGTCTAACAAAAAAAAAACAAAGAGAAAAAAGACTAGGAAAATATACAAAAAAAGAGTCTCCACTACAAACAAGTTCAGAAAGAGTTGCACCTGCTCAGGTGATTCAATCTTGTCTCTTCCACTGGCAATCATATCGAAACCACCCTAACAAAAAGAAGTAACAACCAAATCAGAAATCACGTTCCGCTTAAGAAACATATGCACATTCAATAACTAAAGAAAACAATGTTTAAGATAACTTTCACATAGTACACCCTTCAAATTGCATTGATCATTTAATCTACCAAACATTACAACCTAGTTAAGAATTCAACATCTAAACCAACTACTCCTCTTCATATAACAATTATCCATGCACACACCCAAAGAAATTCGACCACAAAAATCAACAACCTTACTTACTAACTCAAAACAATCCCACATTCAAATAAAAACATAAAAAACCACAACTGTACCTGGTTTCTGTAAGGATAGATATAATCAGCATTCAATTCAACATATTTGCACTTCATGATCCCAGCCGGACCTCCCCTAAATCCATACAACACACTTCCTTTCGCCCGATCCTGCAAATAATCTTCACCGCCACCACAACCAACCAATCACAAACCACACACAACAATATCAACTCATAAAAACAACAATCAGACCCATTAACATGGCTTACCGTAGATTCCAGAAATAACATTATGGCCACCAGGTGCTTGTCCACCGGACAAAACGACACCAATCCTCAACTTCTGATCTGAGCTCAAAGTATCCACATTGTTTGGCACCAACATTGCTGATGGCTGCCCAAACATATTCGGAAACAGCTTCGCTATCTCATCTGCCAAACACACCACAACAAAACCAAACAAAATCAAAACTTTAGAGATTAATTGATTAACCAAGAGTTTAGTTACGATAATATTGATTGATCTAGGAGACTAGAGACAAAACAGACCAGGATTGCCGGCAGCGGAGCTAGGAGGACCGTCGACGATTTGGAAAGGGTTCTGGAGGACAGAAGGGAGAGGGAGAGCGTGATCAATGCGGCTAGATTGAACTTCGCTATAAACGGAAGCGACGCGTCCACTGGCTGGAGCGGAGTTGCCGGAAGAGGCGGCGACGGCGCCATTGATTACAGAAGGAGGAGCCATCTTTGGTAGTTACACCTAACTACACTCCGTTTAGGTTCCTTTTGTTTTTACGTTGTAAGAGGGAGTGAGTGAGAGTGTGTTAAAAGGACCCTATACTTGTGTTTCGGTCCCGAATCATTGGAATCTCCGTCCCCAACATAGTCCTTGGATTGTTTATATGTTGTCAATCAGCCCTTTTACTTTTTTTATGGTCGGTGTCTATAGATAATTTATAAGTAAAATAGGTTGAAGTAAAAGTGTAAAAGGCGAAATAGAAGCCTTAATTTGATAGAAATTAAAACATAGTAATTGGTTTGAACAATGTTTCCTAATTAAGGGACCATGTGGGTGGGGGGACCCGGAGAGGTAGTTGCTGCCTGGCCCACAGATCTGAGGGTATTTTGGGCAATATGAAAATATTGCAGGCTTATGTTGGTGGACACGTGGCGAGGTGCAGGGTTTGGTTGGGGGTAAATGGACGGTCTGGATTCTCTTGTTGAGTTTGTTGTGAGTACTTCACCTAACCACTGTGCTGTCGTTGGTGGGAGAAAAACCACGGGATATTCCCAAGGATTTTTATGGGATTATGCTCCAAGCGATCAAGAGCAAGCTTAGGGATTTTGGTGAACGTAACACCTCCTCTATGATTCGGAGTGTATTGTTAACATTGTTTGGAAAATGAGATTTAATCAATGTTATTATAATTAATTTAATGACTTCAATCAAACCGTTGAATTTGCCACTCGATTGTTGGGTTGTGTAGTATATATTAGATAGATGACCCTTCCTATATCGTGGATGGTCTTTTTTTTTTTTAATTAAAAAAAAACTTCATGTCAAACTTAGGATTTAAAAAAAAAATAGAGTATTCGGTTATTCAGTCAACCGAGTTTAATAACTTCAACTAATCTAATAATGTTTTTTTTTAAAATAATAACAATAAATAAACCAAATTAATAAAAAATTGACATATAAGATATAAAAAAAGTGATAATAGAAAAAGATTCGAATCAACTCAGGTCAACCTATCAAATCTATAACTCGAAACATGAGATTGAGATAATCTCAAAGAGAGGAAAGTGAAAAAAATAACAAAGACTAATTTATAACCAACCAAATGTTTGAAAACGAAATTTAAAAAAAAATACGCTAAAAAATTAGGAGTTCACTAAAACTAACTTTCTAAATTCATGACCCCAGTTATGAGACTGATAACACATTATAGAAGACAAATATAAAAAAATCATGAAGCAAAATCCTTAATAAAATAAATGCCAAGGCATGAAACCAACAAAAAATTTTTAATTAAAAACCATAATCAAATAAATGAGGACTAAATTTTTTTGTTATATTTTTTCAAAACTCGTTAATTTTATTTGTTAAATATTTATAAAAAATATAATTTTGACATTCTTGTAGAATAAAAAAATCAGTTGATTTAGGTAATCCCGGTCAACTTACTCGACTTGTACGTGATCTAGGAGCTACTTGGGGTCAACCCTTAAGTCGAGTTTAAAAAATATGATAAAAAAAAATAAGGACTCAATTTTTTAGTTAAATTCTTTTTAGTTTTTTTTAAACCCGTCTTAAAACCTATTAATTTTTTTTTTGTAAATTTTTTACCAAAATAATGTTATTTTTACATATTTGTAAAATAAAAAATTCAGTTGCCCGAGTAATCCTAACCAATCCACACGACTTGTGATCATGGATGTGCTTGGAGGTTGACTGGTCTAAGTTTAAAAACCATGATTAAAAAAATAAGTACATAATTTCTTTGTGAAAAAACCTGTTGAATATTTGTTTTAGACTAAGTTATTCTAGGTAACATTAGCCAACTCACTTGATTTATGATCTAGGACTTGCCGGTAGTTGACTCTTGGGTAGAATTTGAAAACCAGTATTGAAAAAATGAGAACAAAATTTTAGTCCTAATGGATGATTGGTTTATATTCTTAATTCTATTAGAATTCCATTCCTAAACAAAACAATCCTATCCCTATAAAGTTTCCATTAATTGTTTAATGCAAAGTTCTTATATAGCAAGGATTTTTAATTCATGCCACACATCTTAACATCTTCAAATTCACGACTGATTCCCAGCCTTTGGCACAATCCTTGAAAATGCAGCAAGCACACCAGAAGTGATTCCTACTAGGCAGGAGACACCAACCAAAAATTCTGTTGAGTTATTACATGTCAACGAACTTTGAAGATTATGATCATCGAATTATACTTGAAGTTTTCCATGATGTTAATTTGCACCAATTTGTTTTTATGCTGTAAATTCCAATGATGGACAATATTGATAAAGTTTTTAGATGTTAGCGTTGGTAGTCAGCATTCTTGGTGGATGGTTACCAGCTCGGAAGGTTCAGTCCTACCAAGTATGTTGTAATGCTACCTCAAACAGTACTATACAAACCTCAATCAGAATAGTTAAAAGGTTATTCATCATCTTGATTCACTACTTTACAACATTTAATTTCTACGTTGGAGGTTGAATTATTCAGTGCTAGGTGGTTTCTGCAGATCCCAGTCATGGAGTTAATGCTTGAACTGTCATTACTTTATAGAATATATAGAACTTGTAAACGAACTTTTCACTTGGAAATTATGACTCTTGAAGTTTCAATGCACCAAAGTTTTTGATGTTAAGGGTTTAGAATTGCTAGCCAAGTTTAGATAACTAGATTCATGATCATTTTGCATATTGAACTTACCAGGTTTCAAGCAAAATGTGCTGTCACTGATCTTGAATGGAAGAAGAGGGGACCGGTATCAAGAACTCAGTAGTTAAATAAACGCCCATGTTACAAGAATTGCTGGCTTTCTTGTCCTTTGGATTATGAAGTTTATGATGTGTGTGATGGGTAAAGTACTAGAAACAGCTAATTTGCCTTTATGATGCATTAGGGCAAATAACACAATCAACTTGTCTACTTTCCTACACTCCCCTGCCATACGTAAACCCGCACACACACTGTTCTGCTGCTAAAAATAATGCAGTCCCAAACACTTGAAAGTAAAGATTGTTAACACTCGGTGACTTATTGCACGCATCAGAATATTATATTTTTTGAATCCTTAAAATTCACAAACCAATAACTAATCACATAATTATGATCATACTTGTAATCATCCATGGGTAGCTGTTTACAGACAGAAACCAATACTTGTGCTAACACGTACGTAACCAGGCATCACATTTCAGAAAATGGAAAGGATTTAGTGTAGGATAATTGCATGTGGGCATGGAATGTGGGTATCAGTGGTTTCGACTCAACAACATTTCAAAGATTTGGAGATCTTCCAAGGTATAGCTAGAATATGTTTAATGAGGGGAATCTTCTTGAGCAAGTAATTGTAGGTTTTTGATAGTGATGAATAAAGAGGGAAATAAACGAGTGCAGAGATGCTAACTGGGATAAAGGAGACTGCATATAGAGTAATTTTTTCCCAACTTTCCTTACTGTATATCATCAGAAGGATTGTTGCTCCAAATGCTACCATCATCATAGCCACGGAAAAGAACAGAAATGTGAAGCCTATCATCAACTTATTAGGAAGTATATGCTTGAAATCTTTAAATCGAAACGGCGATGATAGGATAGAGAGGAAGGTAACGACTGCTGTCAAAGCAAAGGTAAGGGAGAGTACATCTGCCACAGTGAAAACCACAAAGAATGGTTTGTTGACGAGGACAGGAACACCAGTGCTCTGATTCGGACCTCCTGGAACCGTGTAGGCTGCAGCAAAGGCAACGGTGGCAATGAGAACTGCTACCACAGAACATCCTTCTGCTGTTGTCTTTAGCCATTCTTTGGCTAAATTGCGGAGTTCAGAGTTTGCAGTAAAGAAAAACCCTTCTGCAGTGAGCATCTTATTGTTCCGATGACCCTGGAAATGGGATGGAGTGACTTTTTCGACGCGCTGCGTTCTCACATGGATAACAAAGAGAACATATCTTTCAAAAAACTTTTAAAAGAAAAAATATATACCATTAGACCATTAATTTTTTTAGATCTTTCTTCTTATAAAACAGTCACAAATTATTTTCTTAAGATGGATTGTTATGTAAACTCATGCTACCATATCGCTATAAAGTGTGTAAATGGAATGTAATATTGCCACACGTCTAGTCAAACTGCTTCAGGATTCAAGATTAGTATGACAGTCAAAAAATATTTTGCTTGCCTGTGAATTATGTGAATGATAGGTATGCATAGCAGGAAGGTAAAAGTGAAAAGTCTAAAAAGTGCACCTCAAACCAGAGTAACTCTTCCTGTAATAGGAATGCAGGACCTTCCATCTTCTCATCAGATACAACATCCTTCGATTTCTTTCCGACGTTGTGTAGAATGGAATTCCCATCCTTATCAATCTTCCTTCCCAGCCTCTTCATAGGCACTTCCATTCGTGTCACAAGCTTAAAAATCTTCAGTTGGCGGTATTTGATTGCTACATGCAGTACATTTCTCCCATCATCATCAATGTGTTCAACTGCCTGGGGATATGCTTTGAGTATTTCCTCAACAATCTCCACACAGCCTGACTTTGTAGCCAAAATCAAAGGAGTTTCTGCACGACTCTCCATTTGGTCTGGAATTGTATTATACAAATGTACTTCTTGCCGTTCTTGCCCTCCCTTTTCTCCATACTTATGAATTTTAGGCTTCATCACGTCGATGCCAGAAGAAATTGTTGTGTGGTCCCGCACCATGTGATGGGGGGACCACCACATTAATTAAGGAGGCAGCTGGCTGCCTCTTTGGTTTAAATTAAAATGGTTCGGCTACTGTAGACGCAGTAGAGAGAAACAGAAGAGAGAAGAGAAAACCGAGAGAAAGAAAGGAAGAAGAGGCAGCAGAGCAGTCTGTCTTCTTTCTTCGATTTCCAGTTCGTTCACCGTTGGATTGGGCTGAGATTTTGACAGCAGCTTCTAGACACGTTCCTCTTCATTCTGAACGGTTGGATTGAAGATTGGTGGTGTGGAAGCTGGTCGTTTTGACAGAAAACGGGGCTGTCAGTGTTGTGAGCTTTTCTCTAACATTACTCTCTTTAATCTTGTTGTAATCCGAGAATAAGTTGTTCTTGATGATATATTTGTTGTAGCCCTTAGTTGAATCTGAGGAAGAACAATTGTGAACCCATTATTTGTGATAGTGGAAGTTTTTAGGTGGACTCCGGTCCCGTGGTTTTTCCCGCATCGGGTTTTCCACGTAAAAATCTTGGCGTTGATTTGTGTGATTGTTGCATTATATTTGTTCATTGTTTGATTCTGTTTTTACTGCACAAAGAGGGAAAAAGGATTGGGACTTGTGAATTGTGAATTGTATTCCGCTGTATTGATCCGGTTAGTTGTCCCTAGTTTTCCCAACAGAAATACACTCCCAGGAGGTATCTTTTCTGACTAAAAACTTGGCAAGCTTCACAGCTGATTTATACATTTTTTTTTGCTTTTGAACCTTTTTCCTCCATGCTGAACTTCCACAAGATTTAGCTTTCAAGGAAATGAGTTAATTGGAAATTGTTTATTGCATATAAATTCTGTCATGTGAGGACGAGTTTATTATGCAGAAACAAGGCAAGTTACATGATTGTTAAGAGGACTGACAGAAAAAGAAAGGAAGCTATAATACAAAATCCAAGAATTTATAGATGAGAAGTGCAATAATCATACTTCCATACCTAACTTAATGAATCCATCTTCAGGCTCTTGTTTAAAAACTGATGGGTTGCATGATAAAATCTGAAGACCAGTCATACCATCACCATCTCTTTGACCAATTAAATGTTCGTACTTCGATGCAATTTGGTATGCCAAATCTATAGTCCAACGTAAGTAAAACGATTCAGCATCAGAATATCAACTTCATATGTTGAAACAAAATTGACTTGCAGATGGGGGGAAGAAATGAATTTATAATTGACAATGCTTACCAAAATGCAGAGAAAGAATGGCCATGTGAAGGATAGTGGTTTTATCACTTCTCTGTACATAGAATTGCAAACCAGATTCATCATATCCAGGGACTTTAGCAGCTAGAAAGTCGAACATATCAGTTTTTCCATACCGGGCCGCACGAAAGAGAGCCGTCTCCCCATTGTGGTTGCGCATGCCTAACAATCCAGGGGCTTTCTTCAGAAGTTTACGTGCAACAGCTACAGTATGGTTGCTTGTGGCAGTCTCATGGAGGATTGTGTTTCCTACACCATTTTGGCGAGTCAACTTGTCGAGATGATGATCAGGCAACTCATCTAGTAATTGTTCTACCAAGGATGCTTCTTTGGCATATGTAGCCATGTGAAGTACTGTATCGTCGGTTACTGTTATTACGTGCAATGCATGATCCTGAAGCCTCAGGCAGAGATCTGCAACGCTCTTCGTGTTTCCTTCCATGAGAGCACAGTACAAGTCTCCGTTTATTTTCTGTTTAGGATCGATTTCAGTAGTACGGGAAGACATCAAGGGCAGCATGAAGAAGAGAGTGGTTAATGTTTTCCTTGAAACCAAAAAAAAAAAAAAAACGAAGAAAATTTGCTATTCCAATCCTCAACAACAACCTTCTCCTTTATATCAGAATTCTGCTATCTTGAAGATTACGCAGATATGCCCTATTGGAGTACCTGCAGACGAATGGAGAGCAAGGTATAATATCCTCAGTACTCATGAAAAATGTGAAAGCTATCTCCCCTTTTCCAAAACTGTAGACAGAAGCTATTGATTTCATGACTGCATCTGGATTATCCATCATCTTTACTTGTGGTAGAGTTAGAATCTTGAACTTGTCCTTAATTTATTGGAGAGTTATGATCACTAACTAGCTATATAGTTTTCCACCCATCTTACCTTTTTATTTCTTTAATTTCAAAAAATTAAATAATACTTTGTATTGATCTCTTAAAATACACTATTCTTTTCTGGTGAATTCTTGCTGATGAGCTCCCCTTTTGTGGGGATATTTTCGAATTAATCCGTTTTTAGAAGCATATATTATTAATTACTCTGTTTTTTTATAGCTCAGGAACTTAATTGATCATTATAAAAATGTATTGCATTTGTTAAACCATAATATTGAAGCTTGAAATCGAGATTCACATTCTTGCTTCTAAAATGAACAAACAAAAAAGAAGAAAGTAAATTATTCGTTGCTTTGCCTTTTCCTTTTGGAATAATCCTACTTTAAAGAAGCTAGCATAGAAAATCAATATTTGTGTTTCACGTTCATGACAAATTGTCCTTGAAATCTATTTCCAACTAGCCATGGGGACATCATTTACTTCTGCTTGGAGTATATATAGAGTGCAATGGAAGTGATCACCAACCAGCTACGGCGTCGTTTAGTTCTGTTTAAAATTTCAGTCAAGGAACTATATACTTGAACACGGCAGGCCGGGAATAGTATCGCAGGCCATGGGTTGTTCTTGAAACATCAGTCTCCTGGTAGGACAGGGGATATTCCGATGATTAATTCAGTAAATGTAAGAGAAGAAAGTAATGAACAGAAAGAAAAATATAATTATATGCATGAAAAATTTGTGTATAATTCTTGAAAACCTAAAAAAATACATAAAAGTACGTGCTGGGGGGTGTTTTGTACAGGGATTGCATGAGTTCTTCTTGATTTTTTTTAATGTTTCTACAAGAGAGAGTAGAGTTTAATTATTTTTGTTATAATCTAATTTTGATCCTTTATTTTTTTATATTTTAATTAATTAAAAAAATTAAAAAAATATATCTTTTCGGTAAATTTAATTAATTTTAATCATGTCATTATTTTTGCTTTTTTTATTTAATTTTTGTATGTTAAAAAATAATAAAAATACATAACTGAGATTGAAATTGGACCAATAATTGAGTATCATAGCAAAAATTAAGTTTGAGAATTTTTGGGCTACAATTGAGGGCTTAATTGAAGAAGAAATTGATAAAAGGGCTTAATTTGATTTAATTTGGTTAAGATTAAAAGAAAATGAAATTCAAAGATGAGTTTGAAAAGAATTGCCAATTTAGAAGATCAATATGGGTCTAATCGAAGAAGAAAATTGAAATTGAGAGTTAATTTGATTTAAAAATGAAAAATTGAAGAACCAAAACAGAAATGAAAGAGAGGGAGAAATCATAGGACATATTGTAATTTGGTTAAGGGTGAAATTGAAAGCAATTAAGAAGAAAGAGGTGAAATTGACCTGAATTAGGAAAATCCAAAGGCCAAGGACTGAAGTACAAATGACGCTAAAACGCAGGGACAAATAAGAAGTTTAATTTGATTTTAATTAGAAAAACCTAATTATAATTAAGGCTGAAAACGACGCTGTTCAGATTAAGTGAATGCGTTTTGATAGAAAGAGGGAAGAACATATGATGAATATTTGAAAGAAACGACGCCGTTTTGTTCTAAATTCTGCAGAAATTCAGGGCATTAAAAGACGTTGGAACACCTGACTCTCATGCAACATTAGAGCTTGATCTTGATCCTAATTGAATCTCTTGGTGGCACAAAAACAAAAGAAACGTGTCCTCTACAATCGTAGCACAAGAAATCAGGTTTTAATTCTGAGGATCTACTACAGATTTTGAGTCAAACATACCCTCTCAGTCATCTTTTCATCAAGAACTAGAGCCCAGCCTTTCTATTCTTATGCAAGATCCATTTTTCAAAATTTGATACTCTCTCGAGGAATCAAGCTAAGAGGAATCAATGGCCAATACCTAAGCTGATTTCCAGGGCTATCATCAAGGATTTGATACTAACAAAGGCAGTGATTTTTTTTCCCCTTTCTTAAAAGGATTAACACCCGCCTACAAAAGGAACGCAAAAAAGAAAAAAAAGGAGGATCACCAGAGGGAAAAACAGAGAGGGCAAGAAACCACAGTAGAAAAGTTGATTCGGTGGGTGCAACGGGACAGACGACATCTTCATTCCTCTAGTGGCAGATCGTTAATTCTTCTCCCTTTTGGTGTAGATTTTTGGTTCCATGAGACCACCTTGGTCTACAGCAAAACAGGTATGGTCTCTTATGATTATTCAGTTTTCACATGAAGAATATCATTACGTATTCGTCATTCCATGCCTCTTCGTGTATAAACATGTACGAGTAGAGCTCAAGACCATATATTTGTGAGATCAAGACTTTATTCTATTTTTGCTTGTGAAGTTTGGATAGAGTTGCAAGTTGTTCACCCTTGAGCATGCATGTTCATTTAGGGAATGGAATCCCAGGAAGTTAATCTTTCATGATCATTAGATAAATGAAAAGAATGTACAGAACTGAGAGGTGTAGTTTCTCTTCTTCTTCCCCTGAATGGCTTGGAAAGTGTTTGTCTTTGCTCCCGCCCTAGCCAGCACCTGTGCTCCCTTTCAGTAGGAAGCTTAACAAAGTCTTTCCTTTCTTTAAACTGCCAAGTCCCTCACGCTGATTCGTTTCTTTTTCAATAAATAATCGTGGGCCTTCTGGACTTCAATGTATGCTGGGCCTAGTTTAAATCTTAAATGTTAATGGGTAATAGGTTTGGGGAGCTAAATTTGATAATTTAGGCTATGGACTGTATTTTTAGGTTTGGTTTAAGTATATATATAAAAAAACAATAACTAGGTTTATCAACATTTAAATTAATCTAAAAACTAAAATGTGTTGGTGAATATTGTGCAGATAAAACTATTTACCCCTCACAAAACACTGTGAATAACCCTGTTTATTTTTTTAAAATTCATTTTGGTCCTTAAAAATTTATTTTGGGAGATTTGATCTTAATTGAAAGTCAATTAATTTAGATTTCTTAGAAAATATTGGAATTGAAAGAATAGAAATCAAAATTAAAAACACACCAAACATGAGTAGTGTGCCAGAAGTTTCACGAAAGATATACTTTGGTTATTTAACTTTAAAAATAACACAAATTATATGATTTCGGTGCCTCAATTTTTTTTCAAATTCAATTTTGATATAAAAAGTTTATTTTTATTATTTCTTAGTTCTTGGTTGAGAAAGGAGAGAGAGAAAGGTCATTGTATTTCAGCAATAGTAAGAGAAAAATATCGTTGATACAGATTTAGACCACTAAAATGATCGATATTTTTGTGTCAAGTGGTTTCATTTGATGAGAGAAGTTTATATTAGGTTTTTTTTACCCTTAAAGTTCATGAAAAAAAAGATCTAAGATTGGTTTGATTTTTGGTTTTGGGTTGATTTTGATTTTAGGGATAAGTTTTTGGTTTTTTGAGGTCATAAATAAGTTTATCACGATTTCTAAGGTGTTTTGGGTTGAAAAACGAGTTTTGGGTTAAAAATATTTAAGCCTTGATTCTTTGGCCACTACAATGTCTGGAATCTAGGAAAATTAGATGACGTGTTGTTTGATTATTTTTCAAAAAAATTTGATGTTGTCTGCCCGGTTGCGCGGGCTCTGACGAAATGGGCCAGACCCAACAATGCCTAACCTTTGTTTTTTTTTTTTCTATTTTTTTTAAATTAATGCTTTTTTATATGTTTTTTTTCTCTATTTTTTTTATTTATATTTAGATTAATACTCATTCTCTCATTCATTTTGTTTAAAGAGCCTCTTTTAAATAATGATTATTTTTTGGTTATGCATTTAAATTTTGAAGAGTTTTTCTGATTCATATATAATTTTTAATCTATTGTATAGACAAAATTTATTTTTGAAGATGAAAAAATTTATTTTGAGATAATATTTCTAATATGTGCAACATTGCATAGTGTTTGTTTTTTTTATTTTATTTTATTCAATCAACTTAATTTGTGTCTCTATTTCTATTATCGTTTGCATGAATAAAAAATTATTTTAATAAATAAATTTAGCATACATAACTGGATAAATGTCACAGCTTGTGAGATTAAATATTTTGATTCATATCTGTCTCTTAATTTTTCTATTTTTAATTTTAGTTATTGCTTTTTTTTTTCAATTATTAACACACATAGTTCTTGATATATTTAATTACATGTATGCATAAACTTTTTGATTTTCACTTAATTGTTTATAACTACAAAAATATGTTAAAAAAGGTTGTGTATATTTTTTTTTATTTGAAAAATAAATATCTAATCCATGATGAAGCACGAGTCAAATATCTAGTTATATGTAAAAACTTAAAAATAAGGATTTTGAACTTGATTTAAAAAAAATATCCATAGCTTAAAACCTATTCATCTAAATTTGGTTAGTGGTGGGTGTTTATCGGGTTCAAGTCAAGTCATCATCCTTGCTAGTATATAATTTAATTTATTTAGGTGGAATGATGAATTTTAACTTTAGTTTTTTGATATTTATTTTTCACATAACATATCAAAATAATAAAAAAATACTAAAAAAATTTAATTCATAGCTAAAATTTCAAAATTGGAGGTTCAGTCTTACAAAGTAAGAGAATAGTGGTAATTTCATAAATTTATTGTAATGCTACAACCAACAGTACTATCAAAATCTCAGTCAGATGTACTTGAGGTATTGGCCTAGCAGGGGAAGGGACTTGTTCCCTTTCTCTGCACCCGGGTTCGAATCTTCTTGTGTACGTCTGTCATCTCCGCGGTGCCTTACATGCTCACTGAGTTTGCAGGATGTTCAGTGGGCCGTGGGATTAGTCGTGGTACGCGCAAGCTGGTCTGAACACCCACGTAAATAAATAAATAAAAAAAAATCTCAGTCAGAATAGTTAAAAAATAATTCAACATTGGAGGTTGAATTATTCAGTGCTAGGTGGTTTTTACAGATCCCACTCATGGAGTTAATGCTTGAACTATCATTACTATATATTTGACTAGAACTTGTAAACAAACTATTCACTTGGAAATGACTCTTGAAGTTTCAATGCACCAATGTTGTAGATGTTTAGGGTTCAGAATTGCTAGCCAAGTTTAGATAACTAGATTCATCATTTTGCATATTGAACTGACCAAGTTTCAAGAAAAATGTTCTGTCCCTCCTGAATAAGAGAAGAGGGGACCAGTGTCAAGAACTCTGGTTAAATTAACACCCATTTTACAAGAATTGCTGGCTTTCTTTGTCACTTATTGCACATATCAGAACATTGCATTTAGTTGGAATTCTTACAATGTACAAACCAAGAACTCATCACATCATTCTTATAGACATCATACTTATAATCATCCATGGTGGTAGTTGCTTACAGATTGGACCAAATGACCAATACTTGTGCCAACCTTTACGTACACAGCCAGGCATCAGATTTCAGAAAATGGAAAGGATTTAGTGTAGGATAATTACGTGTCGGATATGTCATGGAAAGTGGGTATCAGTGGTTTCGACTCGACAACATTTGAAAGAGATCCAAGGTATAGCTGGAATATGTTTAATGAAGGGAATTTTCTGGAGCAAGTTGTAAGTCTTTGATAGTGATGGATAAAGAGGGAAATAAGATAGTGCAAAGATGCCAACTGGGATAAAGGAGACTGCATATAGAGTAATTTTTGTCCAGCTTTCCTTGCTGTAAATCATCAGAATGATTGTTGCTCCAAACGCTACCATCATCATTGCCACAGAGAGAAACAGAAATGTGAAGCCTACCATCAACTTATTAGGAAGTGTATGCTTGAAATCTTTAAATCGAAACGGGGATGTTAGGATAGAGAGGAAAGTAACAACTGATGTCAAAGCGAACGTAAGGGAGAGTACATCAGTCACAGTGAAAACCACAAAGAATGGTTTGTTGACGAGGACAGGAACACCAGTGCTCTGATTCGGACCTCCTGGAACTGTGTAGGCTGCAGCAAAGGCAACGGTGGCAATGAGAACTGCTACCACAGAACATCCTTCTGCAGTGGTCTTTAGCCATTCTTTGGCTAAATTACGGAGTTCAGAATTTGCAGTAATGAAATACCCTTCTGCAGTGAGCTTCATATTGTTCTGGTGATTCAGGAAATGGGATGGAGTGACTTCTTTGACGCGCTGCGTTCTCACATGGATAACAAAGAGAACATGTCTATCAACTATCAAGTTTTCTTAAAAGAAAATAATTATAGAATTAGACCATTAATTTTTTTTATTTATTTCTTCATATAAATCATACATAAATTACTTTTTAAGATGAATTATTATGTAAACTCACCCTACCATATTGCTGTAATACGTCTACTCCAACCGCTTCAGGATTCAAGATTAGGATGACAGTCAAAAAATATTTTGCTTGCCTGTGAATTATGTGAATGATAGGTATGCATAGCAGGAAGGTAAAAGTGAAAAGTCTAAAAAGTGCACCTCAAACCAGAGTAATTCTTCCTGTAAGAGGAATGCAGGGCCTTCCATCTTCTCATCAGATACAAAGTCCTTTCTTTTCCTTCCTACTGTGTGTAGAATGGAATTCCCATCACCATCAATCTTCCTTGTCAGCCTCTTCATAGGCACGTCCATTCCTTTCACAAGCTCGAAAATCTTCCTTTGGCGGTATTTGATTGCTACATGCAATACATTGCGCCCTTCGTCATCAATGTGTTCGACTGCCTGGGGATATAGCTTGAGTATTTCTTCAACAATCTCCACACAGCCTGACTTTGTAGCCAAAATCAAAGGAGTTTCTCCAAGACTCTCCTCTTTGTCTAGAATTTTATTAGACAAATGTACTTCTTGCCGTTCTTGGCCTCCCCTTTCTCCGTACTTATGGATTTTAGGCTTGCTCTGGTCGATGCTAGAATACGTAAGCTCCCAGGAGGTATCTTTTCTGACTAAAAACTTGGCAAGCTCCACAGCTGATCTATGCAGTTGTTTTTGCTTTTGAACCTTTTCTCTCCATACTGAACTTCCATATGATTTTGCTTTCAAGAAAATAAGTTAGTCGCAAATGGTTAGTTGCATATAAATTCTGTGATGTAATGTAAGAATGAGTTTTTTATGCAGAAACAAGGCAAGTTACATCATGGTTGTTAAAAGGAATGACAGAAAAAGAAGGGAAACTATAATAAAAAAATCTAAGAATGTTACATTTTTTTTTATATGAGAAGTGCCATAATCACATTGGTTTCACTGATTCAGTGAAAACTGGAAGGGTAAGGATCATACTTCCATACCTAAATTAATGAATCCTTCTTCAGGCTCTAGTTTAAAAGCTGATGGGTTGCATGATAAAAGCTGAAGACCAGTCATACCATCGGCATCTTTTTGGCCAATTAAATGCGTGTAGTCCAACGCAATTTGGTATGCCAAATCTGTAGTCCAACGTAATTTGTATGAAAGAAAACATTTCAGCATCAGAATATCAACTTCATATGTTGAAACAAAATTGACTTGCAGATGGGGGGAAGAAATGAATTTATAATTGACAATGCTTACCAAAATGCAGAGAAAGAATGGCCATGTGAAGGATAGTGGTTTTATCACTTCTCTGTACATAGAATTGCAAACCAGATTCATCATATCCAGAGACTTTAGCAGCTAGAAAGTTGAACATATCAGTTTTTCCATACCGGGCCGCACGAAAGAGAGCCGTCTCCCCATTGTGGTTGCGCATGCCTAACAATCCAGGGGCTTTCTTCAGAAGTTTATCTGCAAGAGCAACAGTATGGTTGCTTGTGGCAGTCTCATGGAGGATTGTGTTTCCTACACGATTTTGGCGAGTCAACTTGTCGAGATGATGGTCAGGCAACTCATCTAGTAATTTTTCTACCAGGGATGCTTCTTTGGCATATGTAGCCATGTGAAGTACTGTATCGTCGTTTACTGTTATTACGTGCAATGCATGATCCTGAATTTTTTGGCAGAGTTCTGCAACTCTATTCTTGTTTCCTTTCATGAGAGCATAGTACAAGTTTCCGTTTATTTTCTGTTTATGATCGATTTCAATGGTACCAGGAGACATCAAGGGTTCCATGTAGAAGGGAGAGGGTAATTTTTTGCTTGAAAAAAAAAAAAAAATCGCTATGCCAATCCTCAATAATAACCTTCTCCTTTATATCAGAATTCTACTATCATGCAACAGGATCCTGTTAATCTTGACGAGTACACTTACAAAGTATAATATTCTAGCTATCTCTCCTATTCTAAAGCTGTATCCAGAGCTTTTGACTTCATGACTGCATTTGGATTATCAATCATCTTTACTTGTGGTAGAGTTAGAATCTTGAACTTTTCCTTGATTATTATTGCACAGTTATGATCACTAACTAGCTATATAGTTTTGCTTCATGTGCTAATTGGCACTTTATTGAAAATGAACCTTGCTTTATATATGCCTTTAGCTGGTGCTTCTCCATGTTTAGTGGAATGTGGAATGTGGAATAACCTTTGCGTTGATTCATGGAATTAAATTCCTACTTTGTCACTAATTCTGTTTCATTAGTGCAGTGTCATAAACATTCCCATGTTATGCACGCCAGGCTTACAACTCATAGTTATTGGGAATAATCTTAGCTTTGCCTATAGTAGTATATTAGCATCTAATCCGAGGGACGAAGTCGAACTTTCTTCCCTCAGTGAAAAACTATCCCCAAGGCCCACATCCTGCAGTTTGATTGAATTGAGTGTAGATTTAAAGGAAACGTATTGGAGAATTCGTTTTCTTAACGTTAGATGAATTACTTCATTGCTACTTATTATTAGAATCAAATAGATATTTCATAGTATAAATATTTTTATAAATTTTATCAAGTTAATTTAGAAAATAAAAAAAAATATTATTTTTTAAAATGAAACATCCTTTTAATATAAGTTATATCCCTCTATATGGGTGAACCAAATTTAACCCAATAATCAACATTAAGTATAATCTAATTAAACACATGTAGTCATGACACAAATTCAGTAGCAAGAGAGCCAAATGGTGCAGCAGATTGGCAACAGGTATAGCTGACTAAACATGATGATCAGGCATAAGTTGCTCACTGGAAATCAAAATTTTAGGCACAAGTCATCCTGTTTTAGTTTGCAAAAATAGAAAGAAGAACCAGATGCAGCACCAGGCCAGGATCAATTCAACTTAAAGGAGCTGCATTGATCAACAATATCACTCTCTGTTGGTTATTTAATTATTGGTGTTGAATTTTTTTTTTTATAATAATCGATTGATTTATTAATGAAACAACCATTCAGATAATAACGGAGAGAAACACAATGAATTTTAAGAAAACTAAAAAAAAAAAAGATTGGAAACAAATCCAATTACAATATATTAGTAATAAATCTAAGCTTCATTCTTTGCAAGCTTCCTGCTTGTGTTGCTTCCATCTACGTTTACCTGGATCACCAACAAGGATAGTCTTCACTCATCATAAATTGGTTTAAATATGATTATTGAAATCCTTACAATTATCAACAACTCAATAACTTGCTGCACAATGTTAACATTAATACATATTATCATCCATGTAGGGTATTTCATGGAATGTGGGACTCTGAGGTTTGGACTTGACAACATTTTAAACATTTGGACATCATCATACAAGGTTTGGATAGAACAAGTTTAGTTAGAGGAAAGTTTTCGAGCAAATATTTGTAAGTTTTTGATAGTGAGGAATATAGAGGAAAATAAGATAGCGCGAAGATGCAAACTGGGATAAAAGAGACTGTGTATAGAGTAACTTTAGCCCAATTTTCCTTATTGTATATCGTCAGAAAGATTGTTGATCCAAATGCTACCATCATCATAGCCACGGAAAGGAACAGAAATGTGAAGCCTGCCATCAACTTATTGGGAAGGGTATGCTTGAAATCTTTAAATCGAAATGGCGATGAGAGGATGGAGAGAAATGTCACAACTGATGTCAAAGCAAAGGTAAGAGATAGTACGTCCGAGACAGTGAAAACCACAAAGAACGGTTTATTAACGAGGACAGGAACACCGGTGCTCTGATTTGGACCTCCTGGAACTGTGTAGGCTGCTGCAAAGGCGACTGTAGCAATCAGAACAGCCACAACCGAAGATCCTTCTGCGGTGCTCTTCATCCATTCTTTCGCTGAGCTGCGAAGTTCAGAGTTTGCAGTAATAAACAAACACTCTGCAGAGAGGTTCTGACTGTTATGGTGGCTTATGAAATGAGGTGGAGTGACTTTTTCGACTCGCTGTATTCTCGCACGCAATAAAAAACAGACATGTCAATCACTGAATTTTTCCAAAGAAAATAAGCATTAGACCATTAATATTTTCTTTCTTCTTTTCTACAGTATGTGGAAATGCAATGCAAATTCCTCAAGTTTGTTTCATTTGCTTAAAGATTCAAGATTAGTGCAGCATTCTAAAAAATATGTCCGTGTGTGAATCATATGTTGATGCTAAAAGTCTAAAAATGCACCTCAAACCATAGCAACTCTTCTTGTAATAGGAATGCAGGGCCTTCCATCTTCTCAGATACAAAATCCTTTCTCTTTATACCAACAGTGTGCAGAATAGAATTCCCCTCGTTATCAATCTTTCTTACCAGTCTCTTCATGGGCACTTCCATTTTCGTCACAAGCTCGAAAATCTTTAACTCTCTGTATTTGATTGCCACATGCAACACATTGCGACCTTCGTCGTCAACATGTTCAACTGCTTGAGGGTAAAGCCTGAGTATTTCTTCCACTATCTCCACAATGCCTGACTTGGTAGCCAAAATCAAAGGAGTTTCACCAACATCATCCATTCTCTCAGGAATTCTAGCAGCCAAAGACATCCCTTCTTGCCCACCTATCTCTCCATATCTGTGTATTTTAGGCTTGCTCTGGTCAATGCTAGAATAAGTAACTTCCCATGAGGTATCATTTCTAGACAAAAGCTTGGCAAGCTCTACAGCTGATTTATATTTATCCTTCTGATTTTGAACCTTCTCCTGCCAAGCTGTACTGCAACAGGATTTAGCTATCCAAGGAATAAAGCAAGTCAGCAACATACATACCTAACTTTAGGCTCTTGAACACAACATAAATAAAAATTATCTAAAAGGATGAATTATTTTGCAGAAAGATGGAACATACATGACTGTAAGAAGATTAACCTATGTACAACTGTACGAGAATCTTATTATTTCAAGTACGAAAATTCAGAGAAAAGAAGGAAATTTGCAGCACTTTATTCCTATATGAAAATAAAGGAAGGATTGTTCAAGTGTCATAATCTTGACAAGAAAGAAGTGCACTATAGTATTAGCTGTTCTCAAGGTGATTAGCAAAATGGAAGTGATCTTGTATACATACCTAACTTGATGAATCCATCTTCAGGCTCTTGTTTAAAAGCTGACGGGTTGCATGAAAGAAGTTGAAGACTCGTCATCCCATCACCGTCTTTTTCGCTGATTAAATGTCTGTAGTCCAATGCAATTTGGTATGCCAAATCTGTTTTTTTCATTAAAATTGTACCAGAGAGAAGTTTTTGTTTTAGAGCAGCAAAATAAAAACTTCAGCATGCCTCAGAATTGAGATTTTATTTAATTCCACCAAACATAACATACAGAAGTGCCCAAGAAATGAACTTGTGATTTATAATGCTTACCGAAGTGTTCAGAAAGAATTGCAATGTGGAGGATAGTGGTTTTATCACTTCTCTGAACATAAAATTGCAGACCTGCTTCGTCATATCCAGAGACTTTAGCAGCTAGAAAGTTGAACATATCAGTTTTTCCGTACCGAGCTGCACGAAACAGAGCCGTCTCCCCATTGTGGTTGCGCATACCTAACAGTCCGGGGGCTCTCTTTAGCAGTTTATCTGCAACAGATATCGCATGGTTGCTAGTGGCAGTCTCATGGAGAATTGTGTTTCCCACTCGATTTTGTCGGGTCAACTTGTCGACATGATGATCAGGCAACTCATCTAGTAATCTTTCCACCAAGGCTGCTTCTTTAGCATACGTAGCCATGTGGAGAACAGTATCATCATTCACTGTTATTACGTGCAATGCATGATCTGAAATTCTTTGGCAGAGATCTACAACATCCTTCTTGTTGCATGTCACTAGAGCCTTGTACAGACGTCCATTGATTTTCTGTTTGGTATCAAGAACATCAGCATTGCAGGAACCCATCAGTGGCTGAAACATCCTGAATAGGGAGGTGGCTTCTCTCTTTTTTGGCCTTATTATCCTTTGATTTTGAAGACAAAGTAATATTGTTGTTCTAGCCCTCAATAATGAATAGCTCTGCCCATTTTATGTCAAAATCTCGCTTTTTCTACACCTAATCTTGTCCATATCGGCCAATACACAAAGTACCTAGCTTTTTATTACAATAAATGTAAATGCTGGGTCGTACTTTTCAAAGAGTAATTGTCTTGGTGAAACATCACTTCGATGATAGAAACCTGCTTTATCCCTTAATCGAATACTTTTTTTTTATATGGAAGTCTTTGATAGAATTTTAGCACTATCTTTGTCCATCCTTTTTTTCATTAGTGCAATCCCATCCAAAAGCAGCACGTTTTGCACGTCATGCTTTACAGCTAATTAGGAATAATCTTTGCTTACATAGTACAAATTCTTTCTTTAATTTCATTACTGCAATGGCGCGTTCCACGCTTAGCTTTACATCTTGATTTAACTATATTCTATACTATATGCAACACTTTTGTTCTTCAGAATAGGGCCAGCACGGCAGCACGTATCAGGCTGCCAATGTAATTCCAGACGCATAGCGCACTGAGCTGTGGATTAATAGTAAATTGCAAGGCATCACATTTTAATGGGCGAAAAATGGAAGCTTGTAAGGTAGCATTACATGTGGATTAATATTCTTGGAATGTTGGACTCGAGGCTTAGACCTGGCAACATTTGAAAAAGATTTTGAGATCTTCAAGGGTATGGCTAGAAAACGTTTAGCGAGAGGAATATTCTCGAGCAAGCACTTGAAATTTTCTGTCAGTGATGAATAAAGAGTGAAATATTAAGAGAGTGCAAAGATGCCCAACTTTCCTAGTTATATATCATTATGAGTATTGTAGCTCCAAATGCTACTGATGTAATAAGAAAATAAAAAGCAAGAAAGAAAGAGATTGGACAAAATAGGGTTATCCCACTATAACTAAGTCATAGTCTTATTTATAAAAACAAAGGCTAATGAGTTATGCCTTACAAGTCTTTAAATAAACATCATGAGACCGACCTTAGTAAGAAAAGAAAATCATAATCCCTAAAAAAAAAAAAGAGAAAACCTATCAAAAAATTAAAAAAACATAAAATCTAAAAAAATCATGGAAAAATAATAGAATAGGCTCAACAACGTCTCCATGACCTAATTTTAAAGTCTTTTATAGTTCATCTAGTTATAACAAGTTAAGCTTCTTATAGAATCGACTCTCATAAATCTTCTAGAAATATTTAAACCTGATTTAATAGTTAGATAAAAAAAATTATAGTTTTTTAATGTCATTTTTTTATTTGGTGTGATCAAACCTTTTCTTAGACCTAGCTATGTCCTACTGATCCATAAATATATATATATATATGCTAGGCTATCTATATAATATGTTAGTCGTAGATCCCCATATAATTATAGCAGATCTACATTTGACTATTCAAAATCTCACTTTTTTTAGTACGTGTTGAGGATTTTAGATAAATATTGAGATCTTTTCAATAATATAAGCATTGCATATAGAAGATTCAACATGCTTGTAATAACTCAATTTTAGATTATCCAAATTTTCTTCAAATGTTATTTTATTTTTATTATTATTCATAAAAATCCAAAAAAAAGAAGAAAATTTAAAATTCACAAAAATATTTTTCTCAAGTTAACCACCCTTTTCCATGAAAAATGAGCCCATCGAGTCAAACCCGTCATTTTTAGTCAAAACGAGTCCACTAGGTCAATACGGGTCAAACCATGTTGACCGGGGTGAAAATTGAGTTTCAGGTCAAACCCGTCATTTTCGATCAAAACCGAGTCCACTGGGTCAATACGGGTCAAACCATGTTGACCGAGGTAAAAATTGAGTTTCAAGCTGTTTTAGATCAAAATTGTCATTTTCATTAAAACCGAGTACACCGGATTTATACAAGTTAAACTATGTTGACCGAGATAAAAATTGAGTTTTAAACTATTTTAGATCAAAATTATTATTTTCGATCAAAACCCCCGATTCACCTTGTTGATATCGGTCCAAATTTGTTTTGGTGTTTGAAATTAAATTTTTGATAAAACAAATTAATAATGCATAAATATTTATTATAGTCGTTGGTGCAGTTGAGGCAGGTGAAATGTTTTTTCTCCGGACAGACCCGTGTCTCCTGCTTAAAAATGACCTGTGTCCCCTAGTCAATGGCTATAGAAAAAGGTGAGGAAAAAACAAAAGAAAAAAAAGTGATGCTAATACTATTCAGGTGTTTTTAGTTTTTCTTCGCGCTAGTTTCAAAACAATTTAAAAAATATCAAAAATATTTTTATCATTAAATTTAATAGTATTTAATTCTGTATCCTTAATTTAATAAAATCTAATAAGCTTCCCACATTAAAATTCAAATTCATCTCAATCCTTAAAACAATCTTCTTAACCCGGTATACCAAGCTGCTAGTACATATATATCACCCACACTACAACAAAGATTAGTCCATTAGAACCGTCCGATCAACATTGAGATCAAGCCAACTGCAGCCTAGTAGTGCCGTGGAAGACAATAAATAGTCCCCCTCAAGCTGATTGAGAAAACGAACTTGTAGGTGATTGAGAAAATCGAAGAGAGATATCCATTAATAATAATAACCATAAACCAATTTTACTACAAGTAACCGATTGAAGCAACATTTTAGTCCTAGCTTCATACCAGAACCTATTACACACTATATATCACACATACGTACTGACTTCTAAGGCCATCATTGAGGATAGCGCAACCTCATAAATATCACGAAATTGAACAATCAAACATTCTGTAACACTCAATATATAGTGATCTATAGTAGAGGTGCAAACCAACAATAAAAAGGAAAAACCTCTGTGCCACTTTAGTCTCCAATATTAATCAATTCGAGCTTTTTTCCTTCTTCTTGGGACCGAGCTTTTCCCTCCATTGTAGGCAAGGGCCAAGAAACGATAGATGAGCTATCCAGTTTTTCTTGAGAATGTTGAATGTAGAGCCCATAAAGGAGACGTACAGACGGAATTGCAATATTCCAAATATTAAGACAGGAAGGAATGAAGCAATGGAAAGGAGTAATGTTGTCAACCTCCTCTCTGTCTGAATGAGTATCAAAATTGTTGCGCCAAAGGATAGCATGGTCGTTAACACAGAAAAGAAGAGGAAGGAGAAGCCAACAACAAGTTTTCGAGGAAGAGAGATGTGGAATTCTTGTAGCTCAAATGGAGAGGTCAGCAAAGAGAGAAACACCACAAGCGAAGTCAAGGAGCTTGCTAAGGAGACAACATCAGAGACAGTGAAAATCAGAAAATAGGGAGAGTTGATGAAGTTGGGCTTGCCTTTTTCATCAGAACCTCCGGGCACAGTATAGGCAGCAGCAAAGACAACAGTAGCAACAAGTGCAGCTACAGTTGAACAAGACTGAGCTGTTTCCTTGATCCATTTTTGTGCTTGTTTCAGTTGCATCTCGTGCGAATTTTCGAAGCACTCTCTTGCAGTCATTCCATCTTTGTTCAGAAGCGGGACATAATGAGGAGGAATTTCCTCTTTCACTCGCTGCAATAATTGGGAGATAAATATGATTGTTAGTGCTAAATAAAACTACGAATTACAGAAATGTTATTACTAGAGCGCAGATAGTTTTTTTTTTGTGAATAATATTAAAGTTTTTCCTTAAGTAGTTGGTTAGGAGAACTAGTTCAGCCTGATGTCTTAATTAAGTTCGAGTTTTATTACTCGCGTCTTGGAGAGGAATCCTTTTACCGTTTAACGGTTTCTGTAAAACTTGTATCAAGTAAAGACCAAGGGATGAAAAGGGCTCACCTCAAACCATTTCAACTCCTCCTGAAGTTGGAGTGCAGGCCCAGGCTTGGTTACTCCACTGTTTTTCTTCATATCTGCAACATGGTGCAACAATGTGTTTCCGCTTTTATCAACAACTCGACGCATTCTAGCCATTGGTATTTCCTTTTCCTTCACAATATCAAAGATCTTTTTCTGGCGATACATGACGGCCACATCCAAAATGCTCCGATTCATTTCATCGCGCTGGTCAATAGCATGAGGATGTAGTTTTATTTTCAGCTTCACAATCTCTTGTATTCCCCTTCTAGTTGCAGTAAACAATGGGATCTCCTTTTTTTTAGTTAATGATGACAATGTCGATAGTACTGATCTTTCAGTGCCATTTGCATTGCTAGTGATTTCAGAAGTTTCTGCTCTTTCAGTTTCTTTTGCATTGCTAGTGATTTCAGAAGTTTTTTCTCCTTTTTTAATTTTTTTCCCACACATTTCTTGCTCTTCTTCACCTTCTTCTTCTTTATTTTGGTCTTCCTCTGTTATGGTGACACTTTTCAATGACTCATCTTTCTCTATTAGGCTTGCGGCGAAAGTATAAGCAAATACATGCTTTCTTTTCAGGTTCCAGATTCTTTCTAGCCAACATCCTACATCATGCTCGTGCGAAAGGGAATGAAATTAAACATCGATGAGAGCTAGACATTATTATGAAATGGAAAGAAATGTTAATAATGATAGTAAAAGGTGAAAAAATAGAGACATGCTAAATTATCATATAGAAAACAAAACAACAACAAAAGAAGAAATTGGATAGTAGAAGAAAAGGATCTAAGTCGTGTCACTATAAAAGTGAGCCACATATATATTTTTTATATATATATTTCTTTTAGGAAGAGGCTCTATCTCTGATGACTCACAAGGATTATTTGCGTAAGCATCTAAATATAGGATGTGAACCAAAACCTCTTTACTGGGTCAAGCCATGAATTAAATTTCAAATTCTTATGATCTAATCTCGATATATAAAGGTAGCTCAATTCTTATGATTCCTTAATGTTGACATGAATGAAATGTGTTTCATTGCATTGGAGAACTGGATCTAATCTCGATTTATAAAGGTAGCTCAATAATACCTTCAGGGATCTTTAAATAGTTGAGGAGGCCGCCTCTTTGATTCCTCTTCGAGACACTCCCCAGATCTCCTGAGTTCCTCCCCCGACCGCTCTCAAGATCTCCCACCTCCTTCCTTGCCCGGCGGAAACTTTCTACCGTTGATTTTACCTTTGATTTTACCTCGCAGGGACGTGGAACAGGAAGGCCTGCAACATAATTTAGAGTTCAAATTATTACATATATGCGCGCGCGCGCGTGTGTATGTCCATGGTATTCAAACAGGAATATGTAGGCAATATTGTAAGGTCTCATAATGTGGTTGGAGTAGGCATACAACAGTAGATGAGTCCTTCAAATATGCCCATAGGACATCCACTCTCAAAAGCATTTGGCATTTCAGCTAGAAGTTGAAGAGTAGATATTTGATTTTTGTCCTTCATGCTGGCGAGCGATTTATCCAGATCTAGCAACAGTAAAGCTGTTTCTGCATTCATGAAATTAGGAAGACAAAAATTATTCAATATCTTATATATGTATACTTTTTAAATTTGAGAATTCTATAAAGAGAGGAATTGTTACCAAAGTTTTGCCCTATGATAGCAGCGCTAAGGATGGACAGGACATCTTTCGATCGCTTTTTGTGAATTGATAATAGGGAGCCATTATTATCCACGCATTGTTCTCGTTTGGATCCGATTAAAAACTCCACTATTGCTGTCGTAGCAAATCCAGCTGCTGTAAACAATGGGGTTTCACCGAACTGATTTGCTTTCCTAATTAGTTCTGGACAACGTTCTACCAAGAGCTTTACAGCCTCGTAATTGCCATAGATGGTTGCCTCGTGAAGAGCCGTATTTCCAAATTCGTTTCTTTTCTCGAGAAATTCTTCCTCAGTTACAGGTAATTCTCTTTCCTTCATGATTTCAAGTAAAGCTTTAAGTGGTTGCTCTTTTTTGCTGTGCACAGCTAGATGAAGTCCAGTATCCTTAGAGGGCGTAACTGGACAGCCGATTTTTTCGAAATGTTCCCGATAGAAGTCAATCATGCTTTGCCAGTATCCATTCATGGCTGCCCCATAAGGTGCTTCCAGTTCTATCTCAGGTGCTATCTACATAAAATTATGTAAGTAACTATTGTTAATGAACAATCTCAACTCAAAGCTAATTATACTGTTAAGTGAAATCCTAAGCAAATTTATATTAACCCACAATACCGATTAATATATAATGGAAAACAAATTTATCACTCAAAGAGAACTGCAAGTACATACTTTTAGTAATGGAAATGTGTTAGCAGATGATGGTAGTTTAGGAGGTAGTTTAGAGGTTTTAGTGATTAAGGATTGAAATGAAAATAATTTGATAATTAAGGTTTTTAGTTATAAAAGAAGAATTTAGTTTATAGTTTGGAAATGGTTGAAGGATGCAATGCAAAAACTTTGTTGATAAGAGATATAATAAAAGGAGAAGAATTTTAGGAAAACATGTTTTGAGCTTAACATAGTTTTTGGCTTACCTTACAAGTGATGGTTGCATGGCTATTTATAGCCCTCTTAACCAACCTCAATGGAAAAATTTGGACAAACTTTCCACCCATAGAACTTCCAAGAATCGAATTGTGGATGGGAATTCTTTCTTTCGTAGAACATTCCTAGTGTTTGTATGATTTCTCTAGAACTTTCCTACTTAACTTAGCACTAACTTGTAGTTTGTAGTATTTTCTAGAATTGACCTCTAGAATCTTTTTAAGTGCATTAATAATTTAACACTCATCCTTAATGCACTTAAATATTGATATTCTAAGTTGATCTCGTAGTGCCTCAAACTTAATTCATGGAAGCGCTTTCGTGAAGATACTAATTGTTCTCAAAGAAATCATTAACTTAATATTATATAATATTAATTGTTGTAGATCCATTAATTTCTCAGTATTATGTTTAGATTTATGAGACCTTACATTAAGCTCAGACTAAAAAGCACTTTTAATAGAGTCTTCTTCGTAATACTGAGTATTTTCTCATGTGCTTCTAAAGAACCCATTAGTTCAGCTACTGACAAAATTGTTAAATCTTTTGATTGTTCTATAGTAGTAACTATAGAGTCATTTTCTTGTAAGATTGACTAGAAAGTTTTCAACAACCCTTTGATCAATAATATTTTCTCCTACAGATCTCATTTGATTTACAACTACTTTAATTCTTCCATGATAATTTTAACAGTCTCAGAATCTTTCATTTTAATATTTTCCAACTCTCTTCGTAGTATTTGGAGTCTAGTGGTGCATACCTTAGAATCGCCGAGAAACTCGTTCTGCAATATATCCCATGCTTGCTTTGCTGTTGAAGCTTCAGTAATCCTAGGAAAAATTGTATCAGCCAGTGATTGTTGAATCAAATAAAGGGCACTAGCATCCTTCTGCTTTTTCACCTCTAACTCCTTCCGTTGTGCTTCTTCTAGAGTAGAGATATTTTCTGGCTCCTCATATCCATTCTTAACAATGTCCCAAAGATTTTGAGACCTGAAGAGTGTTTTCATTTTTTTCCCCCACAAATCATAGTTGCTACCATTAAAAATGGGAAGTGGCATAGAGATAGATTGTAATGAATTTGTGGTGGCCATATAGACTCTAATGCCCACTTACAATCAATTGGGCTCTGACCACTGTTAGAGGATGATGGTAGTTTAGGAGATTTTAGTGATTAGGGGTTGAAATGAAAGTAGTTTGATAGTTAAGATTTTTAGTTGTGATTTGGAAATGGTTGAAGGATGTGTAAAAAGCAAAAACTTTGTTGATATGAGAGATAATACAAGGAGGAGAGTTTTAGGACAAAAGTTTTAAGCTTAACATAGTTTTTAGCTTACCTTACAAGTGATGATTGCATGGCTATTTATAGCTTTCTTAACCAATCTAAATGAAACAATCTAAACGAACTTCCAGCCATAGAACTTGCTGAAATCTTAGCTAATACACTAGAAAATTCCAAAGTTCTTTGAACTGTGGACAAGCATTCTTTCATTTCTAGAATATTCCTTGTGTTTGTTTGATTTTTCTAAAACTTTCCTAACTTTAACTTAGCACTAACTTGTAGTTTGTAGTGTTTTCTTGAATTGATCTCTAAAATCTTTTTTAGGTGTATTCATAATTTAACAAAATTATTGGAATGCTGCTATAGCTAGCTCTTGGTAAAATCAACGTCGTCAACAAGAAAACTTGTTTCCAAGAGATGACTACAAAGAAACAACCTAGCTTGTAGTTTTTCTTCATTAAGCCGTTTGAGAACCCTATAAAGAACTATTCCTTGTTAAAAATAAAAGTAAACTAGAATCCGTGTTTTGCTTGTTTAGTTTATAGAGTGAAACTATTATAAGAATATATATATAATAAAGGTGAAGTCTTATTTATTTCTTTTATAAGAATAAAATAAAGATATGATTATTCTCCTATAGAATAAAACGTCAGATCATGCTTTGTAAATCAACGTCAACAAGATGTGTTTCAGATGTTGTATTATGTTCAACCTAAAAGAAAAGTCGACAAGGAAACCTTTTTGTTTTTACAATGAAAACAACTAAGAATCCCATTTATTACTGTTTGAGCAACACGTCCGTCGTTATTTCATCTAGCCTAAAGTTGAATTCAGATGAAAATCATGGAATTTATACTATATTAATTTAAAATTTTTAATTGTTTAAATTGTTAGGTGATTTTTTTTTTTTAAAAAAATTAAATCAACTTTCTAACATTCCATACTATCTTCACCCATCTTACCTTTTTGTTTATTTTTAGATAATTAAACAATACTGTAATGATCATTTAAAATACACTTTTCCTTTTCAGTTAATTCTCGCCGATGAGCTCCTTCTTTGATATTTTCTTCAACATTAATAGTTGAATTAACCCGATTTCAGAAGTATATATTATTACTTTGTTTTTTTTTTATACATTAAGAACTTGATTAATTGATCATTACAGAAATAAATATAATTAGATTAGATTTATGTCAATTTTTTTTCCTAATTAGTTCAGTGTAAAAAATGTATTCCATTTGTTAAACCATAATATTGCAGCTTGAAATCGAGATTCAGTACCTTCGTGCTTCTAAAATAAACAAAGCAAAAAAGAAGAAAGTAAATTATTCTTTGTTTTCCCTTTTCCTTTTGCAATAATCGTACTTAATTGTTCTCATACATGAGAACAATTATCACAGTACTACAACTTTAAATAAGCATAGAATATAAAATTGTGTTCCACGTTCATGACAAATTAATTGTCCTTTAATTCTATTTCCAACAAGCCAAAGGGACATCATTTCCTTCTGCTAAGACTATAGCTAGAGTGCAATGGAAATGATCACCAACCAGCTACGAGGCTAGCTAAAGGGTAACTACCCTGTCGTGAAACATGAGATCAAATTCTTTGTTCTTTTATGTTGATAGAGAGGTAATATAATATATTTCTTGGATCTCTATAAGAGTTTAAATTTTGGGGGTTAAAATAATTTTTTAACATTATATTAGAATTTTAATGAGCAAGAGATGACGATAAGGGTTACAATTATAAGTGTAATAAATAAATGATTTTTCAATCGGTTTGCAAGAAAATTGGTACAGTATTTTGGTCTTCATTTTGATAGAACAAGTGTCCATGTTATAAACAAAGAGCAATAAAGCTAGGGCTTCGTACACCCTGCGCTGCTTTGCTGACTTCCAACTGACTAACTTTCGCCCCTAAGTAGATTTCCTGTTATCCAAGCTACTGCTCAATTCGCATCCGAGAACCCTTGAATAGTAAAAACATAGTGCAAGTCTCAAAAAAACAAAAAATCGTTCTTTTCTGGTTGCAGAATCTTTCCAGCCTTGCTGGCCAGTATCCCTTGAATAGTAAAAGCAATAAGTTGCCTTTTCTTTTGTATTTTAGACTATATGTTTTTTCTTTTGCTAGCACACCATCAAATTGTTTGAGACCAATAGATCACTCTTCATGGATTAGAATCTAACGAAATAATTTAAACTAATAAGATGGTACACAAAATAATGATGAACATGTGCAAATCTTCAAATTTAAAGGGTTTTTCATGTGTTAGAAAGTTAATGTCAAATCATTCATTTAACGTAATTTAATAATTTAAGATGATTGATCTGACAAGTCATGTGGGGTAAATTGTGAGTCTACTAAACAAATGATTGGTTTAAAATGAAAAAAGAGTAATTTTTATATCAGTTTGTTCGAAAATTGCTACATTATTTTGGTCTATGTTCGATAGAATGTGGATCCATGTTATAATTAAAGAGCGATTAAAGCTACCTCCACTAGATGATAAAGATTTGTGCTTTATATACTTGTGAATTTAGCTATCCCTTGCTGTGCAGATGCGGCCTTATGTAAGTTTGCAGTCAAATATAAAGAATAAGAATTAAATTAAAAAAAAATTAAAAAAATTAAAAAAATTAAAAAAAATATTTTTAATTTAAATATTATAGATTTAACTGTTATTATTATATCATGAAATAAATAATATTGATATCAAATATTATTATGATTTTTTGAGTGTGCAATAAAATTAGATAAAATGTTATCAGGAATAAAATTGAGATTACAGTACGAGTAAATTTAATTCACCTTAAACTATTTTTTTTAACAAACAAAAAAACAATATTGTTCACGTTCACGTGAATAGTGCGATTGAAATTAATTAATTGCACTGGTTTTTCAGAAAAAAAACCCTAAACTTTTCATGTGAACAGTGCGAGTGAATTAATTCACTTGCACTGGTTTTTTGAAATTAAAAAAAAAACTGTTCACTTTAATGAACAGTACTACAGTGGAGCATGACTCCATTGTTCATTGAACAGTGGAGCCATGCTTCACTATTGATGTTTTTCCCAGACGAGATGCTGCTTCTCTGAAACCTGCGGTGCCATGTGGGTCCTACCCACTGAAAACATTTTTATTTTGGTTACCAAATGTTTATTAACATGGTTGCGGGTGAACCTCACCCGCAGCCACGTTACCAAACGAGCACGAAATAGAGATTACAACCTTTTAAATTGACTTTTAAAAATAAAAATAATCTGAATTCTAATTCAAATAAAAAATAACATGAACATCAAATATTATGCTAAAAATTTAAAATTAACTAGAAAAATATAAAAAAATTGAATAATATAGCAACTTTGAGCGTAGTTTAGAGGGCAATTCGAGCTTTGTTGGCTATAACCAGCTGACACTTTATACAAATGATCCTGGAAAGTTTTTCAAAAAAATTGAGATACATCAAACAATTGAATGAGAAGTTATGAAACTTTCCGTCAAATAGGTTGGTTTTAGTGACTTTCTCTTTTAGATTTGAGCTTGTCCATACAATTCAAATATATACATGCTGCGCTGCCCGCAATAAATCTATGTCCGATTGATCAGAATCTCTTGCATCAAGATCTGGCAATACCTAGTAGTGCCGTAGATTAGAAATCCTAGTCTGTGTTAACTACTTAGTTGACAAAATAAGTAATTATATATATACCATTGTTTTAAAACTGATTAGAAATCCGTTGCTGATTCATGCATCTCTTACAATCACTAACGGAGAATCCGTTGGTGATTATATTATTTTTTATTAAATTAATATTTATTTATTTATTAAAATGACTTTTAATTTATTTATTTAATTATTTATGGATATTTTAAAAGTTGTAGAATATATATAGCCAACATAAATTAATATTAAAAATAATTATATAATTAATAAAAAATAGAATAAAAATAATATTAATATTATAAAAATTTAGTTAAACTTGCATTAATACATTTAAGTTCAAATACAGTAAAAAAAAAACAACAAAAGATACAATCATGGTGCTGGTTGCGAAGACGAACCATGATATTGTGGATCGACACAAGATTGATCAGGATATAAAGGCCGAGGTGTAGGTCGAAAAATTGGTTGAGATGTGGGACCCATAGGTGTCATTATCTGAGGAGCCATAGGTGGTGGTATTGATGGAGTCAAAGGTGGTGGTATACCTTGATCAATATTTGATGTCCCACCATGGTATCCAAGATTGTTCACAAGATATTCTTTCATGGAATCCATCTGTCGTTTCATTTCAAGAATAAAATCATCTTTTTTCTTTATCTCCTCTTCTTTATCCTTTATCTCCTTTTGCAATACTCGATACGATGAACTGGGATATGATGACTCCACCGAGTAGGAATGTGATGAAGAGCTTGTACTAACTTTTGATTTTGGCATACGAGGTACACCATATACCCTACCCTTTGTAACTCCTCCTGAAGCCACACACCAAACTGCTCCATCAAATGAAGGATGATTTTCTCGATCAGTTCCATACTTTGAAATCATCTCCATTTTATAATTTTCCTACAAATAAAATACATGCAACAATAAATTAATTTGAATGTTAAATAATACTTAAGTTATATTAAGAAATAATCAAATAAAAATACATACAACCAATTTTTTAGACTTGTTGTCGACGAAGCTACCAGACTGTTTAGTACTTTGATGCAAAGCTGAAAAGACATCATCCCATGGAGGTTCTTTTCCACCAACTTCCTCTTGCTTTCAAGATTAATAAATATTATAAAAGACAAATATACAAATTTTAATTTATTGTCTTAAGCATAAAAAAAAAATCCTTACCATGTTAGCTCGATATGATGCAAATGACATTGTTCCTCCAGAATGAGTGCTTATTTTGCCATCTGTTTTGGTTAATCGATTCCTCCTATCAGATTCAGACCTCCTTTGAAATTCAGGGGTGGACCAAACATCTTTGATCATTTGATTCCAGTCATCATTGTTTATTCAGGCAGGACCTTTATCAAGGCAATCTATAATATTTGTAGTGTTTTCTTTTGACATGGCTTTCTTGCGAGCTCGTGTCAATTGTTGATTCAAAGCTATCCTAGCCTTATCTTCCCAAATATTATGAACAATCGACTCATCTTCCTCAGGAAAGGAATATTTTTTCTACCAAATAATATATATACCAAGTAAAAAGAGTGCACAAAATTTCAAATTATATAAATAATTAATCATATTGTGTTATCTTGTTCAGAATTTGCAAGATGATATAATAACTAAAGAAATTAAATGATATTAAAGAGTAAACAAGAAATAAGAACAAATTATAACACAAATCAGTCATAGCTATTCAGTTGATAATTTTCATAATGCTACATTAAAGTGATCAAAATTGAAAAGAATATTATGGCAATTAGTGTTGGTTCTTACCTTAAACTCTTTAAAGAGTTTATCCTTGCACATTGAATCTACTTTTTCCCAAGAGTGCCATGCTCCTTTAAAATTAGACCTCAAAATATCTCCGATTGCATGTCCACACGATGCGTTATTGAACCTGAAAATATATAATAACAAACTTATATTAAACAAATAATTACACAATAGTAAGTAATTTTTTTCATACCTGAAAATATAACCTTAATAAGTTAGTTATTAAAAGTTTGAACTTACTCTGTTGTTCCATACAAACAAAGCTCTTTTTTTCTTGTTATTGGATCTATTTGCGTGTCAAAACCCTTCCTTTTAACACTTTGATCATAATTGTATGGAGAAGATGTTGAACCGTGATATGATGGAACACCATCTTGATCCTCATCACATACACCTCTCTCATTACTACCATCTCCCTCATCTTCATCTCTAATGTTCACATCATCATCATCACCATCAACTCTCCCATGACTCCCATATAAATTATGTCCTCCATAAACAAGTTGGTTATCTCGAGAGAAACTTCCTTGAGTTTGAAGCAAATCTTGAAAACGAAAGCCCTCACAATATTGATATGCATCAACCCTCCCATAATCATGTTGAGGAGGATGTGTACTCCCCAAAGTAGGTATATAATACTCATTTGCGTTCTGATACACAGGTTGATGAAATGTGGATCCTTTGTTATTATGCCTTGATGTAGTTTGAAATGATTTGGATGAAGTGGACCTGTCACTCCTTGATGTGGACCTGTCACTTCTAGAATCTAATATGGATCCTCGTCGAGGCATGCTAAAAACCAAAAAAAATATATACATTATCATATGAATATATACAACATAACAATAATAGCCATCACTCCGAAAAATATTATACTTCAAATAAAATAATTATTGTAACAAAACCAAATATGTAAATAACATCAAGACAATTTCATTAAGCATTCCTTGCAATGACAAAAATCAGCCATGAAGTTTAAATTGTCAAAAGCCAATTAACACAAACAATAATAAAAATAAAAATCTAAATAATTAATTAAACAGAAATCAAAATTTATGAGTATGCTTACCTTAATGTTTGGTCCTACAAATCAAAACATTGAGTAGGAAGAACCCTTTCTTTCACGCTTCAGCATCTATAAGCAAGAAAACGAATCACAAAATAAAATATAACATCAGAATCATAATTTAAAGATTGATACTTGAAAGGTTAGAAATGGTTTCAAAGGTCAATGAAAATAATTTATGTAATGTGATGCATAACACACACTTGAATAAAATAATAAAAAAAACATTGAAAGCCTAAATATTGTCAAATAATATGAAATCATCCATACATATAATAAAGATAATTCATTACATATACTACGAAATATAATTAACTTGTGCTACTCATTATTATCATCACTCCTAACCATCACAACCATAACAATCATCTTCATCATCATCATCATCATCACCATCACCATCACCATCACCATCACCATCACCATCACCATCACCATCACCATCTTCTTCATCATCATCTTTATTTCCCTAATTTATGTCAAGTTGAATCAATTCATGTTGCCCGATTTCTTCATAATAAGATGATTCAACAAGTATATTTGGATCATTAAGTGTTTGAGTAGGAAGGACACGAGATGGTTGAGAAATCTCATCTGATTGATCAACATCAAATGATCTCACATTGTTGGCATCTTCAATAAATTCACCCATGTCAACATTATAATGACTTCTAGCAGTTGTCTTAATAACCGTCCACCATTCAGATGATTTATTACCAGGTGGATATGTATAGTAGACTTGTTGACATTGTTGTGCTAACACAAAATCTTCATTTCTGTGTAGTCGAGATGTATGCTTGATTTCAACCAAACCATTCGAAGGATGCACTCTAATCCCTCGTTTTGTATCATACCAATTACATTTAAACATAAATAACTTGCACTTACTCCCCAAGTATTTTAGCCGAACAACTTCTTTAAGCATTCCATAATAATCACGTTCATTATTATCATAGCAACTTCCTTTCACACAAACTCCACTATTCATTATCTTTTTAAAACGGCCATAACGTCGAGTATGAAATTTAAAACCATTCACATAATACCCATTATAACATTTCACTGAAGTTGAAGGACCCATAGCAAGTCCAAAGAGCTGATTTTCAATTCCGTTAGATTGGTATTCCACTTAGCATAATAGTTAACTCCATAAGAAATAATGATTTAAAAGAGATTAATAATATTTTTAAAGTAGCTAATTGACATAAAATATAAATTAATTTTAGTAAAATACTTACATTATTTTTTAACCAATTTGGAAAGATCGCTTCGCATAATTTTTCAATTTCACCATCACTCGCATGTGGTTGTTGTGACTTTAGCTCTTGTCGACATTGCCTAAAATTTTAAAATGTTAAAGTTAATAATAAATTATTATAAATTTAGTACAAAATAATATTTCAAACTTACTCTAAATAAGGCTTCAGTTCTTGACAATTGAATATCACATAGTTATGCGCAATTTGCATTTCAGCATGTGACAACTGCCTTTTATAAAATCTTTTGGATAATTTTTTCCCTGGATAGGAAAAAATAGAGAGACATCCATCTACACTTCTAAGGCCACCATCATCATTCCGTGGAACTCGATTCCAAATTGTTTGCACGTCATCACCAAAATAATGAGATGCAAAATTGGTAATTTCATCAATCAAGTATGCTTCACATATGGAACCCTCAACTTTAGCTTTATTGGTCACTTTCTTCTTCAAATAAAACATATACCTATATCATTTCTGTCAATTAGTTTATTTTTTAAAAATAAAAAGTGAATAAAATTAACATAGTATGAAAACATACCGTTCAAATGGATACATCCATCGATATTGAACTGGTCCACCAACTTTTACCTCGTAAGGTAGATGTATCGTCAAGTGTTCCATGGAGTCAAAGAAGGATGGAGGAGAAATCCTTTCAAGTTTGCAAATTATTTCAATTATATTTGTTGTTACTCAATTTTGGACCCCACGTGTTGGAGACGGTGTATACCTATTTTGAACAGAGTGTAGGAGTTTAGCTCATATTCGCCAGAAGATTGATAAAAGCACAGAAAGAAATATTTTGTTTTTTTGAAACCTTGTTTGAGCTGTTTTCTGCTCTTTTTATCCTTCCCCTTTACTACCAAAATCATCAGGTTCTCTTAGGTTGATCAGGAGTCTTCATAATGCTAAATTCGTTCTTTTTTTATCTGGTCTTTAAGGTTGAATAAATCCCTCATAATTTGCACTAAAAAATGGTTCTGCTGCTGTCGTAATTTTTTGTTCCAACTTAGGCTCTGATTCTGACCCAGTTTCGTACGATATCTGACCATCCTAGGTATATTCTATAACTCATTACATGTTGAAAAATTGACGTACACCTTTATTAGGTCTTAGGGATCATTGTTCTTAGAGCAGATTCTCAGTCAAATTTGGATGCTCAGTATTGTCAAATCAAGAACCTTTTTGACCAACTAGATTACTACCAGTTTCTGTTATATAAAAAGATTTTATCTCACTTCGACTCCTTCATCAAAGTTGTAGTCCTAGACGTGTAGATGAATTTGGGCTTTTGAATCACTTGATTTCGATATCAGAGGCCTAAGATGTTCCCGTTTGAATATCTAACGTGAAGGCAGAGAATTCTACCGCGAGAAGGATATTGACCCGAGTCTGCACTAAAGAAACTCTATTTTTGGCCTAGTTTTTGTGATTTTCGTTCTTAGTTCATACTCTCAGTCATATCAGGATTCTTGGCATTCGTCAGTTTTTGAGTTAGACCCGGAGATTCCTTTTGACCAACTAGATTACTGCCAGTTTCTGTTCTGTAAAAAGATTTTATCTCACTTCGACTTCTACATCAAATTTTTAGTCCTAGACGCGTAGATGAATTTGGGCTTTTGAATCACTTGATTTAGATATCAAAAGCTCAAGATATTCCCATTTGAATATCTAACGTGAGGGCAGAAAATGCTGCCGCGGGAAGGATATAGCCCAAGTTCGCGGGGCTGATTCGAAGGATTTTTTTGGACCAAGGACTGAATCGAAAATTGTTAAAATGAGGGATTGAATTGAAGAAGGATATTGAAAGCTGGAGAGGGGGCTGGATCATCATAAATGACAGGATTTTTTCCACACCGAATAAGGAAAATGAGACTTTGCAGCTGCACCCTCCATCTGATTTCTTTCCTTTTTTTCGCTGCAAATTCCTGCTGTTTTTCCTTTATCATCATGCATGAATTTTGGAGCTGCAACCACGTTTTTTCTTGCCTCATTTGAAAGGGAGCAGCTGGCCCTATGGAAGGAAAGAAAATAGCCACACCCTCCTCTAAAACTGGAAAGAAATCAGACGTAAAGCACCAGCACAAAATCAGAATATTGCAGCTTCCTTTTGCGTTTTTTTTACTGCAAATCAGTAGGGATTTACGTCCTAGAATTAATGCATTAAATCTTTCCTAAATAGAGATATTCTAGACTATATATAAACCCCTCTAATGACCTAGCAAGGGGCTGCAAGAAAAGAGCAGAAAAAGAGAGAAAAAAAAAGAGCATAAGAAAGGAGGAACGAGAAAAGAAAGAAAAAAAAAACGCAAGAGAGGCAGGCAGTAAGAGAGAGAAGGGAAAAACGCAGAGAGCAGGGGTTCATCTTTTCGACTGTGAAAGTCTTCACAGGAACAAAGTTACAGAAAAAAAAGAGAGGGAGCGGACGAAATAAAAAGAGGAGAAAAGGGGAGGGAGAGAGAGACCAAAAACAGAGAGGAGAAGCAAAAGAGGGGGCTTTCTTTCATCCGGGGGTTACTGGAAGACCTTGACTGAAACGGGGAAAGACACAAAAAAAAGAAAGAAAAGAGAGAGCAGAGGCAGAGAAAAAAAAGAGTGAGAAACGAAAGAAGAGAAACGGGAGAAACATAGAAGACCAAAACAGAGAGAGGAGAAAGGAAAGAGAAGGAGTCTTTCTGTTGGTTACCAGAAGCGAGAAGGTAGAAGCTTTGCCCATCGGCTGGTACGTCATCTTTGGCATTCAAAACAAGCAGGATTTGCAGGTATAAGTTTTAGTTTCTCCTTCCTTGCAATATTTCAAAGCTGGTGTCTGCTGATTGGTTTTTTTTATATAAAAAAAAGTTGTTTCTGCTCTTGTCTGGGACGTGCGTTTTTGTTTGTTTTGGCAACAAGTTGCAAGCTTGCTACTGTTTCGTTCATGACTGTGATTTTTAAAGGGGTGTGTATGTGAGTGCCGCGGGCCTTTCTTTTTTTTCCTTTAAATGGGTGTGTATGTGAGGAATTGTGAGCTTTAAAGCTCCTCGTCATCCCCCACCCGTCTGTTCGGTTATATTTTTCTGTTTTTTGCATGCAACGAGTGTGGCAGCTCCCATGATTAGGAAAGGAGTAAAGGGGTGTGAGTCACGGTTCCTGTCATAATTTCAGTTTCAGAACTTTTGTTAATTTTTCGTGCATACATCCTTGTTGTCTTATTTTAGAGAATGATGGGTTAGGCTCGTTCAGGCTTCAAATTCAAATTGGTGTGAACTGTTTTAGGTTTTTGTGAATTTTGGAATAGATGGGTATATTTTTTTTTTGTTAATTGTGATGTTTGTGTTTAATCTTGTTGTTCGTGTTTTGACAAAATATAAAAATGTTTTCTTGTGTGTTGCATACGGCCAATACCTTAACATGTTTTGAATGTTTTTTTTATATACAAAAAATATTGGAAGTTTCAAAAATGTTTTTTCGCATGGATTTCTTAAACACAACAAAATTATTTTCTTGCATTTCTGGATTTTACAACATGTTTGTAAAACTCCAAAGGGTATTGGCCAATATTCCAAAAAATATAAAAATCTTATTTTGGGGGGAATTCATCTATTATTCACCGCTAATGTTTGGATAAAGAAATCCTTAAAGGATGAATATCCAAAATATTATTGGGAATAATTTGTTATTATTCACTGTTAATATTTGGATAAAGAAACCCGGAGTGGTAAATATCCAAAATAATTTTCTAGGAATAATAAATCCGCACACATCCTTGAAAGAAGCCTTGATTATAATCGAGGATATTTCAATTTTTTACTCCACGGTTTACGAGCCGTGAGAATATAAAACACTAAGACAAAAAAATAGGTTTTTAAAACACCCCAGATTTCTAAATTGTTGTCCCTCCTCCTTGCGATTTACGAGTCCCAAACTCTTGAAAAAATAAGGGGAAAATGAGCTTTTAAAGCACATAGAACTTCCTTGGATTTCTATCCTAATAATTTTAGTTTGAATCAAAACCTAGAAAACTGATGGGATTAGAAAACACCAACACCATAGCAATTATAAGACAAACCAAACACCAAGCAGCTTACCTTAGGTAGGGCGTACTAGGGGTGCTAATACCTTCCCTTTATGCAACCAATCCCTTGCCTTAGAATCTCTGAAAGACCAGTTAGGTTTCCTAGTGACCATAATACTAGGTGGCGACTCCTTTACACAAAAAAAACAACCCCGAAACCAATCATCTGCATTAACTCCATGTGCTGGGCATTTAAATTTGTTGAACAAATATCTTGAAAAAATACGGACAGTTCAGTTAATGCCTCCCACAGTGGCCTAGGTAAGTAAGGTCGGAAAGCGGTTGGCAGAAGTATTTGAATGAAGACATGACAATCATGGCTCTTCATCCCCGAAACCTTACATTGTGCCTCTTTCACACATCGTGAAATGCTTGAAGCATAACCATCAGGAAATGATAATTCCTTCATCCATGACAAAACTTCTTGTTGTTGTTTCTTGTGTAGACAATAAGTGCCTTTAGGTTTGTAAACCCGACCACTCATATCTTGTTGCAAATGTAAATTTGGCTTCTGACAATACAATTGAATATCCAACCTAGCCTTTAAATTGTCCTTGCTTCTATTCGGACAATCCATTACTGTATAAAAAATATTGTCAAAGATATTTTTCTCAATATGCATGACATCAAGATTATGACGAATCAAATTTGTATGCCAATATGGAAGCTCCCAGAAAATGCTCTTTGTTGCTACCCAATTTTTGACCCATGTTTTGATATTTTTTCAGAAAAATCCAAAAATAGAGAAAAACATTGAAAATCCAAAAAAATACCTTTTTTTATATATTTGCATCATTTTAGATTTTTTAGCATCGTCTCAAAAAAATTTAAATTTTCAAAGATCATGGGAACGCGTTCGACTTTTAACGCGTTATTTTTAAAAATCACCAATTTTCCTCACGCGAGACGATGTTGATAAGAAAAATCCAAAAAAATAAGAAAAAAATCAAAATTTACAAAAAAAGAAGTTGAGGGACCAATTTTGAGGCCCACGCAACATTTTGCCTATAAATAGTAGCATTCAACACACACAAAAGGGGGGGTAATTTTGCAAAATAGAGAAAAACCACAAAAAACCCTAAACCACAAAAACCCTAAAAACAACACTTCTTTCTCCTCCCTACCTGGGCAGCCGCTCACAGCCCCTGTAAAAAATTTCATAGAGAACAGGGGCGGCTAGAAGCCTCCTTTTCCCTGCTCACAAAGGCCGGCCGCCCCCCCCGCTTCACTTTCAAACCCCATTTCCAATCATCTTCTCCAAGCCGCCGCTCCCTTGGAAAACAAAACCATCACCGAACACCCTCCTCCCTTGCTCTCTACCAAGACAAACCAGACCAGCCTCCCCTCACAAATCAGCCTCCACCGTAGCCCCATCTTCCTCTCCCAGCCGGTTCCACTCTCTCCATCGTCCGCTGACAGCCTCTCCAACCGCCGCCTCCCGTGGCCTTGGGAAAGCCAATCGGAGAGAAACCCCCACAGACCCAGCAGCGCCGTCCACACTCCCTCGGCGAGCTACCAACAGCAACGGAGAAGCAGCTCCGCAGAACCGGCCTCCACCAAGCCACACAGCAGCAGGCACCTCCACCACCGGCAACCGGAACACAGTGCCGCCTACCGACCAGCAGCCATCCTTCCTCCTACCAACGACACGAAGCGGAGAGGGAGACAAAAACTCACAGAAGAACAGATCTGCAGCGAAGCAGATCTAAAGAAGAGAGAGAGGCAGATCCGAAAACAGTGAAAGAAGATTAAAACAGCTTGTTGTTGCGTTTTGTTCCTTTTGCAGGTGACAAAGGTTGCCAACGTCGGTGCAGGAAGGGAAAGGGAGAAGAAGCTGAGAATTTCCATTCAGTTTGCGGCAGCACGTGGACCCACGCGCCGCCACCGGTGGGGGCGCGTGGGAAGACGCGCCGCCACTATTCATCCCGTTCCAGAAGGACTTCCCTGCAATTCCTGGAGTTTTTAGGGGCGTTTTTGTAATTTTTAAATTGTTTAATGTAATTTTTTGTGTTTAGTTTTGAATTTTTATAATTTGTAATGTGGATGTCAAAAAGAAAAGGAAAAGAAAAAAGAAAAAATATAGTGAAAGTGTATGTGTGTGTTTGTATGTTTTTTTTAATGGATGTTTTTATTTATGATAAAATTGCAAAGATTAAAGAAGAATTTAATATTTTGATTTGCTCACGGTCAAGAATTATTAACTTATACGTAAGTTGTATTTCTAATATCAGATGAAAAAAAAACAATTATTAAAACTTCTTTAAACATATCAAATTCACGAAGCAGCTTACCTCTGGTAGGGTGCGTTAGGGGTGCTAATACCTTCCCTAACCACAACCAGTCCCTTACCCGTGAATCTCTGACAAGACCAGTACATCCGGTTTCCTAGTAGCCTTCAATAAATTACTAGGTGGCAACTCCCAACGAACCAATCAAATCAAACGACAACGAAAAAATCGCCAGCCGACACCGCGCGGATTTTCTGACGTGCGACAGATTGGCGACTCCGCTGGGGAAGGTACTGTTTCTAACAATATTGGACTAAGCTTTGTGTATTTGATGTGTTTAAGTTTTTGTAGTTTTGTCTTGTTCTATTTTTGTTTTATCCATGCATTTTTAGAATTGTTTCATGCATCACTTGTATTTATTTTTGTAAGCACACACAAGCTTTTAGGTTAGGTGGGGAATTAGCGATCTGCCCTATGACTATTGGTCAGGGTTCAGATGCGTGAAACACCCATATCTGAGTGCCTGCTTGGTAATGGTGGGCATACCTGCCTTAACTATTCCTTGCAACGCCCCCATACTGTCTTTACGAAGAACATCACTGGGCAGATATGAGACCCGTTTGAGACCAGGTAGAAAACCTACCCATGTTCACATAGTGAATAGAACCTGTCCTTAGGTTGTATGTGCTATTTTTATTTGCATCAGGACAAACCCTTCTTGAAGCATCTTGAACTCAAGACTTGTGGGTGACACAATGGCCGTGACTTAGAAAATTTTCATTGTAGAGTTTGTGCAAGAATCATGATTCATGTTTCATTATACAAGAGTTATGACCATATGTCACCCCTCGAAGGGCGAGTTCATCATATAAATTACATATTCATACATTTGTCATGCATGCACCGGGATGAAAAGTAGGTCCCTTACGAGTCTACAACACTTGACTTTGAACAAAAAACATGGAAGATGAAGAGTGTGCTCGCCGAAAAGTCCATTTTTAAGAAGAGTTGGAGTTTCTGAAGATAAGTTTGACTCACCTCTAGCTTACTCGAGTAAATACTGAAAAATAACTCTAGGGAAGCTTCCTTCCAATTGACCTGTTATCTTTGTTCAAAACCTAACAACGACTCAGCCCGAAGAAATTGGGGGCAAACATGGTCAAGAGCCTCAACATAATCCGAAGGGGAATTGCACCACCGTTGTAGAATGGAGATTGTTCTTGTTCTGCCAAAAAAAATAACTACCTCTTTTCGATCATGCCTGCAAAACTTCCTTGATTTTTATTTTTTTTTGTTTCAACCTGTTCCAGTTTTTGTTGGTAATTTGGCTCAAAATTCCACAAGACTTTCCCTGTCCAATGAGCCTTTCTTGTTAATAAGATCATGTGTTTTCCTGTATTCATGACATACCTTCATTTTTGTTATGGTTTCATGCAAATAATACATTGAGCATAACCTTTAAACATGAAACCATTGCGCCGAAAATCTTTTGGTGTGTTTCCCTTTTCTTCCTAAATTATGCATGATCTCGAATATTCACAAGGATTTTTAGGAATTCAAAGTTAAGTACAAAACAGAAATCATATTGGTGTTTGTTGAAACAAACAAGTTCTGGAAATTCGGGTGATTCCTTAGAAAGGTAACCATACACATAGAAAACCCGAAAAAAAAAGAAAAAGAAAACACCATGAAGTGACTCCAAAGCTGAGTTTTATTTGAATGAATAATGAGAAATCACGTTGCATACCGTATGAAGGCAAGGCTTACCGATCCTAAATGCATGAGTTTGAAATGAAGAAAGGTCATCTTTGATAATCTTTTCACGAGGCTAAAATATATCATTTGCAGTCCCCTTTTGAGCCTAATGCTTTTCTTGAGATAAATAACCTTGGCTACGATCACACCCTACACTGAGGGCAAGTGCAAGAGACAAAAAAAAAAACCTCAATGATTGAAAGCGCCCAAACAACACTGGAGAGCATAAAAGAAAATTCTCAATCATCAAAAGTGCCCAAACAAAGCTGGGGGGCATGAAGAAAAATCCAAAGGATCCAAAAATTTTGAGCAAAAAACCTAATACAACGATGCTCAAAATCAAATGAAGAAACAAAAAAGAGAAAGAGTCCAAGCCCAACACTAGGGGGCACGATAGACCATTTTGGAAAGACATTCCAAAGACAAAAGGTCAGCAAACAAGCACAAGTGATCCTTAGTCTTGAAATCCCTTAAACACCTTTTGAGCTTGTAAATATCCTTTTTCTTCATAACCAATAGCCCAAGCCTACATTACGTGCCTAATCAAGCCCTTTCTGATCAAAGGCAAGCAATCTGGATCGGTAGGCAGTGCTTTCTCATGCGAACCAAATCATTATTCATGCAAATAAAATAAATGCTTTGAAAAACGGTTCTCAATAACCCTCAAATTGAAATTTAAACCTTTCATGACCAACTAGATGTCACTTCGTGTTTTTCATATTTTCGTCAAAAGCAAAATAAAAAAAAAAGTTTTCATCACATCTGAAAACCTCTCCATAGGAATCACTTGAATTTCTTCAGAATGAGTTCGCTTTGAATCGATGTCAAAATGACGCGTGAAAAGTTGAACGCGTTCGAAAGACCTTTGAAAATTTAAATTCTTTTTAGACGACGCTGAAAATGCTAAAAACGATGCAAATATATTAAAAAATGTATTTTTTTGGATTTTCAATGTTTTTTTTGCTATTTTTGGATTTTTCTGAAAATTTTCTGAAACATGGATCAAAAATTGGGTAGCAACAGATGCCCCCTCTTTACAATGCTTACGAAGCAAAACTCCTCATTGGTTTACATAGTAAGCCTTGTAAAGAAAAACTTATCTTTCTGTCTGTTTAACTTGCTCAATATCCACTCATCTAAAGACCTTGCTTTTTTTTTTAGTTCTCTCTTCCTTCTCTTTTCTTCCTCTTCTTTCTTTTTTTTTTTTTTCTTTCTCTCACTCTTTTTTTTCGTTAACTTGAGATCCCATCTGGCGATCTCCTTTTCCAAAAACAAAGAATATGTGTAGCTCGGTCAACCTGAAATCTCATATGGAGATTCCCTTTAACCAAAGCCACATGAGATCCCATCTGGTGACCTCATTCAACTGGAACTAAAAAAATATGTGGAGCTCGGTCAACCTGAAACCCCATCTGGCGATTTCCTTAAACCAAAGCCACCTGAAATCCCATCTGGCGACCTCATTCAACTGGAACTGAAAAAATATGTGTAGCTCGGTCAACTTGAAATCCCATCTGGCGATTCCCTTTAACCAAAGCTGCATGAGATCCCATCTGGCGACCTCTTTCAACTGGAACTAAAAAAATATATGTAGCTCGATCAACCTGAAATCCCATCTGGCGATTCCCTTTAACCAGAGCCACCTGAGATCCCATCTGGCGACCTCATTCAACTGGAAATAAAAAAAGTGTGTAACTCGGTCAACCTGAAATCCCATCTGGCGATTCCCTTTAACCAAAGTTACCTGAGATCCCATCTGGCGACCTCATTAAATTGGAACTAAAAAATATGTGTAGCTCGGTCAACCTGAAATCCCATCTGGCGATTCCCTTTAACCAAAGCTACATGAGATCCCATCTGGCGACCTCATTAAATCGGAACTAAAAAATATGTGTAGCTCGGTCAACCTGAAATCCCATCTGGCGATTCCCTTTAACCAAAGCTACATGAGATCCCATCTGGCGACCTTATTAAATCGGAACTAAAAAATGTGTGTAGCTCGGTCAACCTGAAATCCCATCTGGCGATTCCCTTTAACCAAAGCTACATGAGATCCCATCTGGCGACCTTATTAAATCGGAACTAAAAAATATGTGTAGCTCTGTCAACCTGAAATCCCATCTAGCGATTCCCTTTAACCAAAGCTACATGAGATCCCATCTGGCGACCTCATTAAACCAAAACCAAAAAATGTTGCGTAACTCGGTCAACCTGAAATCCCATCTGGCGATTTCCTTTAACCAAAGCTACATGAGATCCCATCTGGCGACCTCATTAAACCAAAACCAAAACATATACGTAAAAAGTGGTCTACTGTAATGGGTGACCTACTCAGGTGGAAAAAATATGAAAAGCGGTCTCGTTGTGATGGGTGACCTACCTAGATGGAAAAAATGTGAAGTGCGGTCTCATTGTAATGGGTGACCTACCCAAAGAAGGAGGAAAGAGTGGTCTTATTGTAATGGGTGACCTACCCAAGTGGAAGAATGGCCTCATTGTAATGGGTGACCTACCCAAGTAAATAAAACATGGAGAATTGGTCGCGTTGTAATGGGTGACCTACCCAGAAAAATGTTGGCGAGGGCTCAAAGGCGCACTCAAAAGGAGGTAGGGTTATAAAACGCACTACCTGATAAGTGAGGGCTCAACGGCGCACTCGAAAAGAGGTAGGGTTATAAAACGCACTACCTGAGAAGTGAGGGCTCAACGGCGCACTCGAAATGAGGTAGGGTTAGAAAACGCACTACCCGAGATGTGAAGGCTCAAAGGCGCACTCAAAAGGAAATGAGGGCTCAAAGGCGCACTCAAAATGAGGTAGGGTTAGAAAACGCATTACCCGAATGGTGGTGGCTCAAAGGCGCACTCGGAATGAGGTAGGGTTCGAAAACGCACTACCCAAGAGATGGTGGCTCAAACGTGCATCTCGAAATGAGGTGTTTAGAAAACGCACTACCTGAGAAATAATGTTGAAACACCGATCTGACAATGTTGAAAGCAATGCATTATGATTGATATGCATGTATACTTACCTGAGAAATATAGGTCCCTATTTCTTCATGGTGTCTTTCTTTTCTCAAAAGTTGGAATGTTGGCAGTGAACTTCGATGGCTTTTTCGCTATTGCTTACTCGAGTCATATCTTGTGATCTTGACCTCTAAGAAGGACTAGATGTCATTATACTTCTTTGTCCTCCGCCCTTTATCTTAAGGGTTGCCAATTTTGCCCGGTATTTTTCTTAGAAAGGGAATCATGGAGCCAGCCTTACCATGCATTTTTCGATTGCCCCCAAGCTTGATCATGCCCTCAAGTGTTCAAATTGGGTTTAGGGATGAGGCTATGTGAAGGAAGGTTTGGCCAGGAGTTGTTTTCATGCAGAAATTTTGGAATTTCAAAGCTATTCCAGACACAGAATTCATTTTGACATTGATTCAAAGCAAACTCTTTCTGAAGAAATTCAAGTGATTCCTATGGAGAGGTTTCCAGAAGTGATGAAAACTTTTTGTTTTGCTTTTGGTGAAAAATATGAGGTGACATTTGGTTGGTCAAAAAAGTTTAAGATTTAATTTGAGAGTTACCGAGAAGCGGTCTTCAAAGCATTCATTTTATTTGCATGAATAATGATTTTGTTTCGCATGAGAAAGCACTGCCTACCGATCCAGATTGCTCGCCTTTGATCAGAAAGGGCTTGATTAGGCACGTAATGTAGGCTTGGGCTATTGGTTATGAAGAAAAGGATATTTGTAGGCTCAAAAAGTGTTTAAGGGATTTCAAGACTAAGGATCACTTGTGCTTGTTTGTTGACCTTTTTTCATTTGATTGTCTTTCCAAAATTGTCTACCGTGCCCCCCAGTGTTGGGCTTAGGCTCTTTCTCTTTGTTTTTGTTTTCTTCATTTGATTTTGAGCATCATTGCATTGGTTTCTTTTTAGCTCAAAATTTTTGGATCCTTTGGATTTTTCTTCATGCCCCCATCTTTGTTTGGGTACCTTTGATGATTAAGAATTTTCTTTGATGCCTCCTAGTGTTGCTTGGGCACTTTCAATCATTAAGGTTTTTTCTATGTCATCGCACTTGCCCCCAGTGTGGGGTGCGATCCTAGCCAAGGTTATTTATCTCAAGAAAAACATTAGGCTTAAAAGGGGACTGCAAATGATATATTTTAGCCTCGTGAAAAGATTATCAAAGATGGCCTTTCTTCATTTCAAACTCATGCATTTAGGATCGGTAAACCTTGCTTTCATGCGGTATGCAACATGACTTCTCATTATTCATTCAAATAAAACTTAGCTTTTGGAGTCACTTCATAGTGTTTTTTGTTTTTTTGTTTTTTTTTTCTAGGTGTATGGTTACCTTTCCAAGGAATCACCTGAATTTCCAGAACTCGTTTGTTTCGGACAAATATCAACATGATTTCTGTTTTTGTACTAAACTTTGAATTCCCAAAAATCCTTGTGTGCGGTCATGCATAGTTTTGGAAGAAAGGGGAAACATACCTAAATATTCTTGGTGTAATGGTTTCATGCTTAAAGGTTATGTTTAACACATAATCTTATTAACAAGAAAGGCTCATTTGACAGTGAAAGTCTTATGAAATTTTGAGCCACATTACCAACAAAAACTGGAACAGGTTGAAACAACATCAAGAAGTTTTGCAGGCATGATCAAACAGAGGTAGTTTTTTTTTTTTTTTTGCAGAACAAGAATAGGCTCCATTATGCACCGGTGGTGCAATTCCCTTTCGGTCAGCCTTCCTACCAAAGCTTTTGCAGAAATACAAGATTGTGTCGAGGCTCTTGACCACGATTGCCCCCAATTTATTCGGGTTGAGTTGTTGTTAAGTTTTGAACAAAGATGATAGGTCGATTGGAAGGAAACTTCCCTAGAGTTATTTTTCAGCATTTGCTCGAGTAAGCTAGAGGCGAGTCACACTTGTCGTTAGAGACTCCAACTTTTCTTGAAAATGGACGTTACGACGAGCACAATCTTCATCTTCTATGTTTTTTGCTCAAAGTCGGGTATTGTAGACTCGTAGGGGACCTACTTTTCATTCTGGTGCATGCATGAAAAATGTATGAACATGTAATCTATATGATTAACTCGCCCTTCGAGGGGTGACATATGGTCGTAACTCTTGTATGATGAAACAAGAATCATGATTCTTGCCCAAACTCTACAATGAAAATTTTCTGAGTGATGGCCATTGGGTCACCCACAAGTCTTGAGTTCAAGATGCTTCAAGAAGGGTTTTTCCTGATGCAAATAAAAAAAAATAGCACATACAACCTAAGGACAGGTTTTATTCATTATGTGAACATAGGTAGGTTTTCTACCTGGTCTCGAAAGGGTCTCATATCTGCCTAGTGACGTTCTTCGTAAAGACAGTATGGAGGCGTTGCAAGGAATAGTTAAGACACGTATGCCCACCATTACCAAGCAGGCACTCAGATATGAGTTGGGTGTTTCACGCATCTGAACCCTGACCAATAGTCATAGGGCAGATCGCTAATTCCCCACCTAACCTAAAAGCTTGTGTGTTTACAAAAATAAATACAAGTGATGCATGAAACAATTCTAAAAATGCATGGATAAAACAAAAATAGAACAAGACAAAACTACAAAAACTTAAACACGTCAAATACACAAAGCTTAGTCCAATATTGTTAGAAACAGTACCTTCCCCAGTGGAGTCGCCATTCTGTCGCACGTCAGAAAATCCGCGCGGCGTCGGCTGGCGATCTTTTCGTTGTCGTTTGGTTTGCTTGAATTGGTTCGTTGGAGTCGCCACCTAGTAATTGATTGCGGGCTACTAGGAAACCGAATGTACTGGTCTTGTCAGAGATTCGCGGGTAAGGGACTGGTTGTGGTTAGGGAAGGTATTAGCACCCCTAACGCACCCTACCTGAGGTAAGCTGCTTCGCGAATTTGATGTGTTTAAAGAAGTTTTAATAATTATTTTTTCATCGGATATTAGAAATACAACTTACGTATAAGTTAATAATTGTTGACCGTGATCCAATCAAAATATTAAATTCTTCTTTAATCTTTGCAATTTTATCATAAAAATATATATATAAAAATAAAACAAATACAAACACACACATTCACTTTTACTATATTTGTTTCTTTTCTTTTCTTTTCTTTTTTCCTTTTTTTGCTTCCATATTTACAAAATACAAATTACAAAAACTCAAATCTAAACAAATATTACATTAAACAATTTAGAAATTACAAAATAACCCCTCAAAACTCCATAACAGTGCTGGGAAGCCCTTCTGGAACAGCATGAACAGTGGCGGCGTGTCTTCCCACGCGCCGCCGGAAAAAAAAGGCAGCGGGGGAGCTCCTCCCTTCTTCCTCGCCGACGGTGACTGCTACCTCTACCTGCAACAAGAAACGCAAAAAAGGGCCACAAACAGTTGATTTTAGATTTGTCTTTCTTTGTTTTTTTAGATCTGCATTTCTCCCTTCTCCTTCTTCGGATCTGCTTCACTGCGGGTCAGCTGTTATGGGTTTCATCTTCTTCTCCTCTGCTTCGGGTGGCAGATCGGGCGGTGCTGCAGCGTCTCAGTCGCAGTAGAAGGCTGGCCGGCGAGAGGAGATTGAGAGGGTGTCTTGGCTGGCGGCAGTGACTACTGCTGGCGGAAGAAGGCGGACCGATTTGGGTCTGTGAGCGCCACTGTGTTCGGGCTGGTCTGGGTCGCTTATGGTGGAGACCGGTGGCAGTGCTGAGGTGCAGCGGCGGATGACTTCTGTTAATGAAGAAAGAGAACAAGCCGATTTGGGGAGGAGAAGGAAATGCAAGGAGATCGTTTGGTGAAGGGGAGAAGGCTGTGTTTGGGAGAAGATGTTGGAGGTGAGGGCTATGTGTTGATGGCTGTCAAGAGGGAGACGAGGACGATGGAGATGGTGGAACTGAGGGGGAAAATGTGGGGGTCTGATATGGCCGGGGGGTCCTTGGCTCTCTGGTTTTGGGAGAGCAAAAGCCAAGGACCCCGGGGGGCGCGGCTGGTCTAGGTTCCTTTTTTCAAATGGGGGCGCCGACTTCGGGTTAAGGAGAAGAAAGGGTTATGATTTTTAGGGTTTTTTGTGGTTTAGGATTTATTTGTGATTCCCTCTATTGTGCAAAATTGCCCCCTCCTCTTTGTGTGTGTTGAAGACCAGTATTTATAGGCAAAAATGTTGCTAGGTTTTCAAACTTGGTCCCTCAACTTCCCTTTTTTTTGTAAATTTGATTTTTCTTAATTTTTTTGTATTTTTTAAAAACGAGCAATATCAATGTCGACTTAATGAGGAAAATCAATAATTTTAAAAATAACGCGTGAAAAGTTGAACGCGTTTGAAAGACCTTTGAAAATTTAAATTCTTTTTAGACAACGCTGAAAATGCTAAAAACGATGCAAATATATTAAAAAAACGTATTTTTTTTTATTTTCAATGTTTTTTTTTGCTATTTTTGGATTTTTCTGAAATTTTTTTGAAACATGGGTCAAAAATTGGGTAGCAACACATCACATCTAAAAACCTCTCCATAGGAATCACATGAATTTCTTCAGAATGAGTTCGCTTTGAATCGATGTCAAAATGATTTCTGTGTCTGGAATAGCTTTGGAATTCCAAAAATTCTGCATGAAAAAAAAAAACTCCTTGTCAAACCTTCCTTCACATAGCCTCATACCCAAACCTGAATTGAACACTTGGGGGCATGATCAAGCTGGGGAGCAATATATATATATATATATATATATATATATATATATATCTGGTAAGGCTGGCTCCATGATTCCCTTTCTAAGACTATCGGGAAAAATTGACAACTCTTGAGATCAAGGGTAGAGGACAAAGAAGTATGATGACATCAAATCTTTCCTAGAGGTCAAGATCACAAGATGTGACTCGAGTAAGCAAGAGCGAAAAAGTCATCGAAGTTTACTACCAACACTTCAACTTTTGAGAAAAGAAAGACACCATGAAGAAATGGGGACCTATATTTCTCATGTGCGTGTTCATGCATATTGATCATAATGCTTTGTTTTCAACATTGTCATATCGGTGTTTCATCATCACTTTTTGGGGTAGCGCGTTTTCTAACCCTACCTCGTTTTGAGTGCGCCTTTGAGCCCTCATTTCCTTTTGAGTGCACCTTTGAGCCTTCACATCTCGGGTAGTGCGTTTTCTAACCCTACCTCATTTCGAGTGCACCGTTGAGCCCTCAATTCTCAGGTAGTGCGTTTTATAACCCTACCTCCTTTTGAGTGCGCCTTTGAGCCCTCGCCAACATTTTTCTGGGTAGGTCACCCATTACAACGCGACCAATTCTCCATGTTTTATTTACTTGGGTAGGTCACCCATTACAATGAGGTCATTCTTCCACTTGGGTAGGTCACCCATTACAATGAGACCACTCTTTCCTTCTTCTTTGGGTAGGTCACCCATTACAATGAGACCATCATTCTTTTTCTGGGTAGGTCACCCATTACAACGCGACCAATTCTCCATGTTTTATTTACTTGGGTAGGTCACCCATTACAATGAGGTCATTCTTCCACTTGGGTAGGTCACCCATTACAATGAGACCACTCTTTCCTTCTTCTTTGGGTAGGTCACCCATTACAATGAGACCAACATTCTTTTTCTGGGTAGGTCACCCATTACAACGCGACCAATTCTCCATGTTTTTTATCTGGGTAGGTCACCCATTACAATGAGGTCATTCTTCCACTTGGGTAGGTCACCCATTACAATGAGACCGCACTTCATATTTTTTCTATCTGGGTAGGTCACCCATCACAACGAGATCGCTTTTCATATTTTTTCCACCTGGGTAGGTCACCCATTACAATAGACCACTTTTTACACATTTTTGGTTTTGGTTTAATGAGGTCGCCAGATGGGATCTCATGTAGCTTTGGTTAAAGGAAATCGCCAGATGGGATTTCAGGTTGACCGAGTTACGCATATTTTTTGGTTTTGGTTTAATGAGGTCGCCAAATAGGATCTCATGTAGCTTTGGTTAAAGGAAATCGCCAGATGGGATTTCAGGTTGATCGAGTTACGCACATTTTTTGGTTTTGGTTTAATGAGGTCGCCAGATGGGATCTCATGTAGCTTTGGTTAAAGGGAATCGCCAGATGGGATTTCAGGTTGACCGAGCTACACATATTTTTTAGTTCCAGTTTAATGAGGTCGCCAGATGGGATCTCAGGTGGCTTTGGTTAAAGGGAATCGCCAGATGGGATTTCAGGTTGACCGAGCTATACAAATTTTTTAGTTCCAGTTGAATGAGGTCGCCAGATGGGATCTCAGGTAGCTTTGGTTAAAGGGAATCGCCAGATGGGATTTCAGGTTGACCGAGCTCCACATATTTTTTTTAGTTCCAGTTGAATGAGGTCGCCAGATGGGATCTCATGTGGCTTTGGTTAAAGGGAATCTCCATATGGGATTTCAGGTTGACCGAGCTACACACATCCTTTGTTTTTGGTAAAGGAGATCGCCAGATGGGATCTCAAGTTAACGAAAAAAAAACAGAGAGAGAGAAAGAAAGAAAGAAAGAAAGAAAGAAGAGGAAGAAAAGAGAAGGAAGAGAGAACAAAAAAAAAAGAAAAAAAAGAGCAAGGTCTTTAGATGAGTGGATATTGAGCAAGTTAAACAGACAGAAAGACAAGTTTTTCTTTACAAAGCTTACTATGCAAAACATTGAGGAGTTTTGCTTCGTAAGCATTGTAAAGAGGGGGCATCTGTTGCTACCCAATTTTTGACCCATGTTTTGATATTTTTTCAGAAAAATCCAAAAATAGAGAAAAACATTGAAAATCCAAAAAAATACCTTTTTTTATATATTTGCATCATTTTAGATTTTTTAGCATCGTCTCAAAAAAATTTAAATTTTCAAAGATCATAGGAACGCGTTCGACTTTTAACGCGTTATTTTTAAAAATCATCAATTTTCCTCACGCGAGACGATGTTGATAAGAAAAATCCAAAAAAATAAGAAAAAATCAAAATTTACAAAAAAAGAAGTTGAGGGACCAATTTTGAGGCCCAAGCAACATTTTGCCTATAAATAGTAGCATTCAACACACACAAAGGGGGGGGTAATTTTGCAAAATAGAGAAAAACCACAAAAAACCCTAAACCACAAAAATCCTAAAAACAACACTTCTTTCTCCTCCCTACCCGGGCAGCCGCTCACAGCCCCCGTAAAAAATTTCAGAGAGAACAGGGGCGGCCGGAAGCCTCCTTTTCCCTGCTCACAAAGGCCGGCCGCCCCCCCCCCCCCCGCTTCACTTTCAAACCCCATTTCCAATCATCTTCTCCAAGCCGCCGCTCCCTTGGAAAACAAAACCATCACCGCCCCCCCCCCCCCCGCTTCACTTTCAAACCCCATTTCCAATCATCTTCTCCAAGCCGCCGCTCCCTTGGAAAACAAAACCATCACCGAACACCCTCCTCCCTTGCTCTCTGCCAAGACAAACCAGACCAGCCTCCCCTCACAAATCAGCCTCCACCGTAGCCCCATCTTCCTCTCCCCTCTCAGCCGGTTCCACTCTCTCCATCGTCCGCTGACAGCCTCTCCAACCGCCGCCTCCCGTGGCCTTGGGAAAGCCAATCGGAGAGAAACCCCCACAGACCCAGCAGCGCCGTCCACACTCCCTCGGCCAGCTACCAACAACAACGGAGAAGCAGCTCCGCAGAACCGGCCTCCACCAAGCCACACAGCAGCAGGCACCTCCACCACCGACAACTGGAACACGGCGCCGCCTACCGACCAGCAGCCATCCTTCCTCCTACCAATGACACGAAGCGGAGAGGGAGACAAAAACTTACAGAAGAACAGATCTGCAGCGAAGCAGATCTAAAGAAGAGAGAGAGTCAGATCCGAAAACAGTGAAAGAAGATTAAAATAGCTTGTTGTTGCGTTTTGTTCCTTTTGCAGGTGACAGAGGTTGCCAACGTCGGTGCAGGAAGGGAAAGGGAGAAGAAGCTGAGAATTTCCGTCCAGTTTGCGACGGCGCGTGGGAAGACGCGCCACCACTGTTCATCCCGTTCCAGAAGGACTTCCCTGCAATTCCTGGAGTTTTTAGGGGCTATTTTTGTAATTTTTAAATTGTTTAATGTAATTTTTTGTGTTTAGTTTTGAATTTTTATAATTTGTAATGTGGATGTCAAAAAGAAAAGGAAAAGAAAAAAGAAAAAATATAGTGAAAGTGTATGTGTGTTTGTATGTTTTTTTTTATGGATGTTTTTATTTATGATAAAATTGCAAAGATTAAAGAAGAATTTAATATTTTGATTTGCTCACGGTCAAGAATTATTAACTTATACGTAAGTTGTATTTCTAATATCCGATGAAAAAAAAACAATTATTAAAACTTCTTTAAACATATCAAATTCACGAAGCAGCTTACCTCAGGTAGGGTGCGTTAGGGGTGCTAATACCTTCCCTAACCACAACCAGTCCCTTACCCGTGAATCTCTGACAAGACCAGTACATCCGGTTTCCTAGTAGCCTTCAATAAATTACTAGGTGGCGACTCCCAACGAACCAATCAAATCAAACGACAATGAAAAAATCACCAACCGACGCCGCGCGGATTTTCTGACGTGCGACACTCTTCTTCACCCAATTGTGCTTAACACCAAAGCCAGGAATTTTATCATTATATGATGAACCTCCATTATGTCCCTCAGTATACTTGAACACTTCGTTTAACATTTCCAAACCAGATGGGCAAGGTAAAGGAGGGAGCCTTTCAATTACTCATTTCAAAAACTTATCAGATTGAAATCTATATGGGTGGTTCATGGGTAGGAATCGTCGATGACAATCAAAAAATGTAGTTTTCCCTCTATTTTTTAATCTAAAAGCCTTGCTATACTCCATACAATAAGGACAAGACAGATTTCCATGAGTACTCCACCCCGATAACATGCCATATGCTGGAAAGTCACTAATGGTCCACATTAAAGCTGCCCTTAATTGAAAATTTTCCTTTCTGTATACATCATATGTTTCAACACCAACAGACCACAAATTCTTTAACTCATCAATCAAAGGTCTTAGGAAAACATCAAGATTTTTACCCGGATTCTTTGGCCCAGGAATCATCATTGTCAAAAACATGAATGGTCTAGTCATGCACTTCCACGAAGGCAAATTATAAACAGTCACAATTACTGGCCAACAAGAGTATGTATTTGAAGACATGTCAAATGGACAAAACCCATCAGTGCACAACCCTAACCGAATATTTCTCGGATCTGATGCAAAGCTTAAGTGGACACGATTAAACTCCTTCCATGCCTCCCCATCAGATGGGTGCATCATAACCCCATTATCAGAATTATGAAAATGATGCCATGTCATATCTTTGGCATGATATGGAGACATGAACAGTCTCTGAAGCCTTGGTGTCAAGGGAAAGTATCGGAGTTGCTTCTCCGCCTTATTGGAACCTTTACTAGTTGGATTTCTATGTTTGTATCGTGAACTTCCACAAAAATCACAATTTATTTTCATTGCATCTGCCCTATAGTACAACATACAGTAATTAGGACACACATCATATTTCTCATAACCAAGTCCAAGTGGCCGCATAAATTTCATGGCATCATAAAAATTTGAAACCAAATTTTCATCATTAGGCATGCAACTTTTTGTAAAGTCAATAAAATTATTGAAGGCATTCTGAGTCAAATTTAAAGTTGACTTCATATTAAGCAATTGTACACAAGCAAATAATTTGGATTGCTTGGTACACCCATCCCACAATGGCTCCTCCGCAGCTTTCAAAAGCTTAAAAAATTTAGTTGCCTCCGGATTTGGAATTTCCCCTGCTACCACAGGACTAGACACATTATCATTGTAGAATGCATCACCAACCCCCACTGCATCTGTTGTTACTCATTTTTTGACCCCATGTTTGCTGGAAGATTGACAAAAGCAGATGAAAGAAATATTTTTTTCGAAACCCTGTTTGAGCTGTTTTTTGCTCTCTTTATCCTTCCCCTTTGCTGCCAAAATCATCAGGTTTTCTTAGATTGATCAAAAGTCTTCATAATGCCAAATTCATTCCTTTTTTATCTGGTCTTTAAAGTTGAAAAAAATCCCTCAGAATTTGCATAAAAAAAATGGTTCTGCTGTTGTCGCAATTTTTTGTTCCAACTTAGGCTCTGATTCTGACTCGGTTTCGTACGATATCTGACCATCCTAGGTATATTTTGTCACTCATGACATGTTGAAAAATTGACGTACACCTTTATTAGGTCCTAGGGATCATTGTTCTTAGGGCAGATTCTCAGTCAGATTTGGATGTTCGGCATTGTCAAATCAAAACCTTTTTGACCAACAGGATTACTACCAGATTCTGTTCTTTAAAACGATTTTATCTCCCTTCGACTCCTTCATCAAAGTTGTAGTCCTAGACGCGTAGATAAATTTGGGCTATTGAATCGCTTGATTTCGATATTAGAAGCTCAAGATATTCCCATTTGAATATCTAGTGTGAAAGCAGGGATTCCTGCCACAAGAAGGATTTTTTGCCCAAGTTCGCGGGACTGATTCGAAGGATTTTTTTGGACCAAGGACTGAATCGAAATGTGCTAAATTGAGGGATTGAATTGAAGAAGGACATTGAAAGCTGGAGAGGGGGGCTGGATCATCATAAATGACAGGATTTTTACCACACCGAATAAGGAAAATAGGACTTTGCAGTTGCACCCTCCATCTGATTTCTTTCCTTTTTTTTCTCTGCTGTTTTCCTTTCTCATCACGCCTGATTTTTGGAGCTGAAGACCACGTTTTTGTTGCCTCATTTCAAAGGGAGAAGCTGGCCCTATGGAAGGAAAGAAAAGAGCCACACCATCCTCTAACTAGGAAAGAAATCACTGCTGATCACAAAATCAGAATCAAACATTCTGGTTTCCTATTTCTGCTCACCCGAGAATACACCCTAGAGTTAATGTAATATTTGTTTCCTAAATAAAGCTGTGTATAGGTTATATAGAAGCCTCGGCTGCTGACCTAAGAGGGGGGAAAAAGGCAGAAAGAAAGAGCATAAAAAAAGAGGTGAAAACGGAGAGAAAAAGAGCATAAAAAGAGGAGAAAAACGCAAGAGAGGCAGAGTAAAAAAACAACGCAGTAAATAGAGGGAGTTCCTTTCTTGCATTCTGGTGTTATTGTGAGGAAAAAGGAGAGAAAAAAAGACAAGACGGAGAGGGAGATTTGCTGCTAAACCTTGACAGCAACGTTCGCTTGGTTTTCCATTTCATCTTCTGCAGAAAAACGTTGAGACCTGCAGGTATAAGTCTTAACTTTCTCCTCCTTTGCTGCCTTTAAATCTGTTGTGTTGACGTTTTAAAAACCTGTTTTGTCTTTGCTTTGCACATTCGTTTTCAATTTTAGACTACAATGAACGCTTGCCTTTTGTTGTTCCTGACGTTTTAAAAACCTGTTTCTTTTTTCTTCTTTTCTTTCTTTCGCTGGTTCATAAGGAACCGTGGGAGGGGGGGGCTGTTGTTTCTTCATCATCAGCTCCCTTTTCTGTTCGTTTTTTTTGCTTCTTGAGAGATTAGCCGGCCATGGTTTTGTTTTTCCTATATACATGAATAAAGCATGCTTTCCCAGTTTCTGTTTTGTTTCTCTCTGTTGGCGTTGTGAAATGAATAAGGCATTTGGTTTTTAAGGTGAGGAAATAATGGGGTTGTGAGGCACGGACATGGGGGTTTGAATTCAAAATTTCAGTTTTAAAACTGTGGCTCCCTCATGCATACGGGTTTATTCCTTTCCAGTTACAAAATTTTAAGTTGATTTGGCTTTGAAGGGTTTTTGTTACGAATTGTTTCAAGCTTCTTGTAATTCTTATAATATGTATGATAGCTTGCTACTTTCCATTTTGATGTTTACATCTAATTGTGATGTTTGTGTTTTGACAAAAATATAAAAAAATATTTTCTTGTGTGTTGCATACGGCCAATACCCTAACATGTTTTTGAACACTCTTTTTTTTTATACAAAAAATATTGGAAGTTTCGAAAATGTGTTTTCGCATGGATTTCTTAAACACAACAAAAATTATTTTCTTGCATTTCTGGATTTTACAACATGTTTGTAAAACTCCAAAGGGTATTGGCCAATATTCCAAAAAATATAAAACTCTTATTTTTGGGGAAATTCATCTATTATTCACCGCTAATGTTTGGATAAAGAAATCCTTAAAGGACGAATATCCAAAATATTATTGGGAATAATTTGTTATTATTCACTGTTAATATTTGGATAAAGAAACCCGGAGTGGTAAATATCCAAAATAATTTTATAGGAATAATAAATCCGCACACATCCTTGAAAGAAGCCTTGATTATAATCGAGGACATTTCAATTTTTTTACTCCACGGTTTACGAGCCGTGAGAGTATAAAACAGTAAGACAAAAAAAAAAGGTTTTTAAAGCACCCTAGATTTCTAAATTTGTATCCCTCCTCCTTGCGATTTACGAGTCGCAAACTCTTGAAAAACTAAGGGGAAAATGAGCTTTTAAAGCACATGGAACTTCCTTGGATTTCTATCTTAATAAATTTAGTTTGAATCAAACCTAGAAAAACTGATGGGATTAGAAAACACCAACACTATAGCAATTATAAAGCAAACCAAACACCAAGCAGCTTACCTTAGGTAGGGCGTAGTAGGGGTGCTAATACCTTCCCTTTACGCAACCAGTCCCTTACCTTAGAATCTCTGAAAGACCAGTTAGGGTTCCTAGTGACCAAATACTAGGTGGCGACTCCTTTATTTACAAAAACAGAAAACGACCCCGAAACCAATCGAGGGATCGCCGCGCTCCGCTCGCGAGGGTACGACAGCATCCATAACTAGATTCCTATATGGATTCTCTAGACAAACATCATTCACAACATGACTCATTCCAATCGATGAAGGTCCAACCAATATTGGTTCTGCGACATAAGGCTCCTCATGTACAGTCCAATTTTCATAACAAGGTAAAAAACCTTTTGTCAATAGATGTTTACAAACATCATCTTCCTTTAAAAACTTTTGATTTTTGCACCTTACACAAGGACATCTAATTTTTCCCCCATATATATTTTTATCAATTGAAAATACAAAATTGATAAATCTTCTAACACCGGTAATGTATTCAGGACGAAGGCGACCATCCATAAGACGACGATACATCCACGATCGATCATCCATGTTAATCTAATTAACATGACAACACCAATAAGCATTTTTTGAAATAAGCATACTTCTTTAACTACTAGTACTTAAACAATCTTTTAAAATAAAATATGTTCGGTTAGTATTTTATATTTTCATTTATATTTTCTAACTAGTGACAAAAGTAGACTTTTAGATCATGTTCGATTAGTCTTTTATACAAAATAAATGGATAAAGAAAAAAAATATTTAGTTGAACAAATATTAAATAAATTTATCTTTATAATAGTTTTGGAGTTCATTTTTTTTATTGGTCCTTCTAACTTTTGTTACCACCTCAAGTAGTTTTTTTATTTATTTGGATCCTTTTATTTTTATTGGATCCATCAAACTTTTTATTTTTATTCGGATATTTTTTTGCTCAACTAAGAAATGGTAAATGAAATCAGAAACATGCGAGGTAATACAAGATTAAAGAATTTTTTTATTTTTTTAAAAAGATGAAAATGCAATATAAAAAAAACATAATTTATTATGGGTTACAATAGTTACTCACATTTGTATCTTTGTCTCTTATCATATACATTGTATCTATCTTTTATGTCGTAGTGAAATAATAATTAAATAATAATTATAATACTGGTGGATGAAAATATAAATACATTTGTTTTATAAATTCTTTAGGCACAATCCAATTTAGTTGATTACAAGTTCTACACGGACGAGCAATAATTATTGTTAATATTTATGGTTAAGGTAATGGAGGTGTGAATATATTTATGTTAAACCTCTTTCTATGAAATACTTATTATTTATATTTTGTTGTGTAATCAAAGTTTACAGTTAAACATGTAAATTAACTATTAGTCTCTTGGATGAGGATTTGTTTTTGTATTATGACATATTTTTAAATAAATTTAATATAACAATGTTAAAAAAATTATAAAAATTTATTTTAATATAATTTCAATTAAAAATCACACGACATTATTTAATTTGTGTGGGTATACATGTTTTCCACGTGTAATTATAATTGCAATCACCGAATTTAAAGAATACTTACTTTTCCATAAAACTCCTAAAAGTGGTTTTGCATTTTCCAAAGTGTTGAATAACAATTTAAACATTTCTTTCAAACATCAATATCTCTCACCCATTTCTCCCATCTCTCCCTCAAAATCCAATCAACAAAATTCAATATCAAATTCAACAGATTTCAAGCTGTTTTTACTGCTGGGGTTTCTTTTTTCTTATTTTATCAATTATGTTGTGCATATAGTAAAAGGAATCAACTTTTCCATCATTGTAATGTAAGTATTTTTATTTACTACACACCTAAATGTGTAATCGTGTTTCTGAGAGTTTGATTGTACTCAATATCAGATTTAATGAAAGAAAATCATTCCATTAGTTTTCTTATACAAACTGTCAATATTGTCTCAATGAAAGGCAAAGTTCCAACTACTTGAAAAGATTACAATAGGCATGCCTAACAGAAAAATTACGCACGATATAATTCAGCAACCATGTAAAAATGGAGCAAAATAGACTTACCTAAGCCCCAAGAATCAATGGCACAAGGTGGAGGTTTTCTTATTGCAACCCAATCAGATTTAGCCAACTCTATTGGATTATATTGTGATCCAATAAGCCATTCATATTGCTGGAAAAATAAAAAACATAAACAGTATGTTACACCCATCAAGTTATAACAATTGCTAGTCTTTAAAACAAATTAGTGCTTTGCTCTCTAATCCTTTATCCTTTGTGTGATTGGAAATGGATCTATACTAATTAGTGCTTTGCTAGAACTGACTTCACAGTGTAAACATCAAGCTCCCATCTTTTATATTCATTCCAAACAAGATCATGACCTTGTGAACTGAAAACAGCAAAAGAGTCTGTCTAATATTTCCAATTTCACAATTTAAAGGGTCAAGTCCAGTGACCTCACAGCACTTGACCCTAGCCTTTTTCACAAATAACTCTAACAAGCCCATGCGATTGCTTGTAGTTTGTTAACTGATCCTATATCCACTGATAATGGCTAAGCAAGCAAAGATTTTCACCATCAGTTTGCTTCATTCACACAGAGAAACTCAGCTAACTGACTAAAAAATGAACCATTGCACAATGCTGGTGCATTTTACATGTATCATTACAGACAAACTAGCTAAAAAACATGCGATTGTTTCTGCAATTACACAAGTTGGCTCCAAACAATTTGCTACTTAGTTCATGCAACATAGTAACTATAAAAAAAGCTAAAAGAGCTGTAGAACTCTTTAATACAAAAACAAATCCTCATCCAAGAGACTAATAGTTAATTTACATGTTTAAATATAAATCCAAGTTAAACTATGAAAAGCAGAAAGCATATCCAAGTTAAAGTATGAAATTTTAATATTTTTTTGGCACTTGTCTTCTCATAACAAATATTTTTTCATTTAAGATCTAACCTGAAAAATTTCATTTAATTTAATAACAAGGAACTAACAGCTAGTGTCCTTTGATGGCTCAACAAATAAAGCAAAAGAGACTGGTGCTATTAATTGTTGCATATGCATCAATAAATCAAGAATCTTGTTTGGTCTTATTTCTTCCATCACAAGCATTCAAACTCCTACTTTTTCTTTCAGAAGTAAGAATAATATGTAACCTAGATGCTTGGCAAATTGCTTCACCTCACTTGTATAATCTGTTAGCTATATATTCTGTAACTTTTCACTTTTAATTAGTTTTAATCATTGTAATTAACCACTCTTGTAATACTCTTTTATTTTTTTTAATTATTGCTCTGATATTTACTCTTGTAATGTTCCCCCCCACAGCTTATTGTAAATATCCTTAGTATAAACTACTGACTTCCAAGACAAATATTTTTAATTTCGAGAAGGAAAATCCTGACAGATAGCTTCCTTTCTAGAATGTCCACACCAAGACTTGCCATTGTTAGCCTAGGATTTCAATATCTAAATGCAATTATATCATGTAATTAATGTGCTAAGCTGCTTGGTAGATTCATAACACTATTCTAGTACATGTATTCAGTAAGCTTATTAAATAGATAGAGGATAATCCAAAACAACAATTACTGCATAATCCAAAACAGCAGTTGTGTGGGAATATAAAAAGGATATGGTGTAAATTATAAATAAGAAGGAATCACAGAAAATAAATTCTTCAATTAATAAAATGTATTACTAGTCATTTCATCAATTCTTGAACTGTTAAAACATAAAACCAGCACAACAATCATCAGTTCATCTTGATAAGGTAAATGCGCTTACTGTTTGATCATAGGCATCTATTCCTTCACTGTCTAACAGTAAGAGATTGTACTGAGTTCTATCAAGGGTAGTTCTCTAATGTGGCAGTTCCTTTTGTACATGGCTGATGAGTGGATGCTACTTGAAATCCACTGCTCCTGCCAAGAAGCTACAATACACAAGTTCACCTCTTAGTTAATAACTAACACATGAGGTCAGTTGCAGAAATGGAATGTCATAACAAATAACTCTAAAATAAGCTTCAACAAACAAAATTCCAGTAGACATTCATTGATAAATCTACTAGTGCACATCTTAGGTAAAGGAATTGTGCATAACATCTTAAACCCATCCAGTTATAACACTTGCTAGTCTTTTAAAACAAATCCAAGTTAAACTATGAAAAACAGAAAGGATATCCAAGTTAAACTATTAATTTTTAATATTTTTTTGGCACTTGTCTTCTCATAACAATTTTTTTCTTCTAAGATCTAACCTAAAAATTTTCAATCTTAAACATGATTCATTTTGAAATTTTAAAATAACTAGCATTTAATTTATAACAAGGAACTAACTTATGGTTTTCAAAAACATAATGACTAACTTATAAAATCATAAAAAATGCATAGACTAAATTATAATTAACTCTAATTAACAATGGTAGCAGATGCAGAAAATGGTAACAGTTTGTATAAAAACTGTAAATAACATGTAGAAAAATTGCATGAACAAAGGAAGCTGGATGCATTAAATGATATTCCATGTAAATGACATGTAGTATAAGAGCACAAGACCTCAAAAGGACAAAGCATTAAGGAGACTATATTAAATAATAGTAAGAACGCAACACACCGCTTTCGTGCCAAGAAGAACCCAAAGGCTGATTAATTATTGAGGAAGATAACTTGATGCCACGCTTAAAAACCTAAGCCATCATATTGAACAAAGTCATGTCAGGACCCAGAAAAAAAAAAAAGCCAAATAACAAAGCAAGCATTAAGTACTGTAACAAAATGAGTAAATATTACAGATTTTTATCCAAAATTCAATAGCTGAAGCATACATATAGATGAGTCATATAGCCAGTTCCAAACTCCCTATTATATCTAGAATGCCTTTGAGTTGAAAAAAATAAAATAAAAAAATAGTTAAATTAAGGAAATTTTTAAAAACAGAGAAAGAATATTAAAAAAAATAAATGAAATTAAATAGTGAAATTACTATATTTCATGTACTAAAAAATCATGTCCCATTTCTTACGTTGTTTCTCTAACTTTTTTAAATTCTCAATGTGACTATCATATTAAAAGCCTGCCACCTAAACCATTTGGTGATCAATAACGTTTCCAAATCATGCATGCTGACTCAAGACAGGACAATCAAATGAAAACAGACAACATATATAGCTAATGTGGGAAATTAACTAATCACCATGCAAGGAGGAGGCAACCATGAATTCTAACCTCTTTCACTACACAATTCTACTACTTATATATATAACAAGTAAAACAGCAAGAAAAAAAAATAATGAATGAAGAAACAAAAATAAAACAACAATATTATTAACGAAACACAACATCAGCAAGTTTCCTTATATATATATAAGCATATGAATACATTCAAAACACCTAGGTGTCTGCGCACAGGAGGACAAAAAGACTTGCAGACATCAAAGAACACCCAACATCAATAATACTAATTGTTAAAAATTAAATTGGGGGTTTTGATAAATTTTCAATTAAACATGCATAATTTCCATCAATCACTCTCTTCCAGACACAAGAATTGCCAGCATTGGTCAGGTTGAATAAAAGCATTCAATTTATGAACCGTAATCCTAAAAATTAATTTGGGGGTTTTCATAAATTTTCACTTAAACGTGCATAATTAGGATATAAATCATGGTAAAAACATTTCATAAACCTTATATTATCAAATTAATAGCCTAAAACCATTATTCAAAGTATCGGGAAAAAAATTCTTACCTGTGTACTTCAGTTACAGGTGAGGGAGATGGATCAACGCGACAGAATAACACCTGAGATTGGAAAAGTTAGGTTAGAACTGTTTAGTATAACTTAAATTGCAACAAAGAAAACAAAAACCATAAATTAATTACCTGAGCTATCGAAGAAAACAGTGCAAAACCTAACCCGTTTACAGAGAAGGGGTAAAACAGGATGTTCGATGGTGATGATGATGGGTCTGGTGCGATGTTGCCATGGGTCTCTGTTTTTGTTGGTTTGCAGAGAAATATCGAAACTTTAGATGAAGGAGAAGAAGATGAAGAAAAAAAATAGGGTTGCTGAAGACGAATGCGAAGATGATGAACAGTTTCAGATAAAGGAAGATGAAATCGATAAAGAGAGGGTGATTTTTGAACAGTTAGCAATCGATGTTATTAGGGATGAAGAAGGATACTGGAAGAGTGGAAGTAAATTAATTTTCAGCGTAATTGGTTTTGTTGGATCTGTATTTTGGTGTGGGGGGAGAGAGTGAAAATAAACGGTTCAGATTTAATGTAATCAACGATTTACATAATTTTAGTTTTATATTAACATTTTAATTTTTTTTTCAATTAGCAACGGAAAATCCGTTGCTAAATTCAACGTAAATTTTGCAACGGATTATCCGTTGCAAAAGTCCGTTGCTAATATTAAAAAAATAATATATATGTAATCCATTGTAAATCCGTTACTGAATTTAACAACGGAATTATCCATTGCTAAATTCAGATGCCAATACCCCTGTTTTTAGGAGTGAAAACTTCTAAAATGCAGAAATAATAGCGGCGCGTGGGTACCGTACGCCACCACCAATTGGTCCACCAAGTCCGACTTCTCCGCAATGCCCCAAGCTTCAGTGATTTGTTGAGCTCACCATTCACTAGTCCCCCAGTAAAATGCCCACCCTTTATCAATCACGTGATTCATTGCCCTCACTGTCTCTTCAATAGGAGTGGGCGATGACAAGAGATGACATCAACATAGTCCATATCCAATCTCTTAAGAGAAACCTTAGTACCCTCAAGAATATGTTTCCTAGACAAGCCTTTATCATTAGAACCAGGACCTCCCCAAAAGATCTTACTAAACACAGATTGCTTGACCCATGATTTCTTCGGCTCTTCCATTAGCATAAGCCTCTGCGTTATCAAAGAAATTGACACCATGGTCTCTGCAACATTGCAACAGTGATCTCGCTTCTTTGACATTTAGCTGGTTCCCAAAACTTACCCAAGCTCCTTATGAGAGCTGGCTCACTTTCAGCCCTGATCTCCCTAGATTCTTGTATTGTATTTTTTATTTTTTCCTTTTGGGGTAGATTGAAGAGAGAGAGAGGCGTGGAAGAATGGAGGAAGTGAAGTGTAATAGTGGTGTGTAATGGCTGTTATGGCTGGCTGAGGTGAAGGCTTTTGGTGGTGACTTGGAGGATGGGGTTGTTGGTGATGGTGTTACTGGAGGTGTAGAAGTGGGAGGTGGGTTAATTATTTTGGTCTAAAGAGAGGGATGAAGCTTTGTATCAGTGAGAGTGGGTCTCACGGTGCTTGCGAGTTAGGGAAGATGATGGAGAGGATTGTTGGTTTGGGTTGTTACGGGTTGGTGCTAGTTTTGCTTATTGGGTCTAGTTTTATTTGTGTGTGTGTGAGTGTGTGTGTTGTGTGGGTGATTGCGAGCTGGTAGATGTTCACAGAACACGAAAAATTCTAATTCTAATTCTAATTCAAACGCACGCTAAATATTTATAATTTACTATTCCTGCACTTCCAGAACGACCACACATTAAACATTTATAATTTACATCCAATTTTATTACCATATAACTGATTGAAGCAAGCTTGAAGGCCTGTAATCATACCATTCAAATACCAACCTGTGACAAACTATATATAATACATAATGGCTTCAAGGCCGCCATTGAAAACAGCACAAACACATAAATATCACGAAACTGAATCACAACCATACATGCAATAAAACACAATATATAATGATCTATGGTAGAGGTTCAAATCATCAAGAAAATGGAATAACCTCTATGCCAGTTAACTCTCCCATATTAATCAACTCGACAGAGCTTTTTATCCCGTGGTAAGCAAGGGACAAGAAACGGTGGCAGAGCTTTCCCGGTTATCTTGAGAATGTTGTATGTAGAGCCCATAAATGAGACGTACAGACGGAATTGCATTATTGCAAATACTAAGACTGGAAGGAATGCAGCAATGGAAAGGAGTAATGTTGTCAACTTTTTCTCTGACTGAATGAGTATCAAGATTGTGGCCCCAAAAGATAGCATGGTCGTTATCACAGCAAAGAAGAGGAAGGTGAATCCAACAAGAAGTTTTCGAGGAAGAGAGATGTGAAATTCTTGTAGTTCAAATGGAGAGGTCAACAAAGACAGAAATACCACAAGCGAAGTCAAGGAGCTTGCTAAGGAAAGAACATCCGAGACAGTGAAAACCAGAAAATAGGGAGAGTTGATGAAGTTGGGCGTGCCATTCTTATCAGAACCTCCGGGCACAGTATAGGCAGCAGCAAAGACAACAGTAGCAACAAGTGCAGCTACTGTGGAACAAGACTGAGTCGTTTCCTTGATCCATTTTTGTGCATTTTTCAGTTGGTCCTGGTGACTCTCTTTGAAGAGCTCTTCTGCAGTCTTGCCTTCATCGTTCCGAAGCGTGACATAATGAGAAGGAATTACCTTTTGCACTTGCTGCAATACTCGGGAAATAAATATGATTGTTATATAAAGGGAGTTTGTAAATAAAACAACGTATTATTTAATGCGTATAATTTTTAATAATATATAAGTTGTTGGTTCGGGTGACAAGGAGAACTAGATCAGCCTGATGTCTTAATTAGGTGACATGTCTACGTTTCATTAGCATTAAAATCGATTTTTTTACAGTTTAACGGTTTTTCTATAACCTTAACTGGATTGGATAATTTGATTGAAACAAATGTTTTAATAGGTTTGGTGCTCTTATACACAAGACGGATAATCCTGTACCAAGTCCATGAATAATTTTTATCAGGAGGTCAAGACAAAGGGATGAAAAGATCTCACCTCAAACCATTGCAACTCCTCCTGAAGTTTAAGTGCAGGCCCAGGCTTGGTTCCTCCTCTGTAATGCTCCATATCTGCAACATGGTGCAACAATGTGTTGCCCTTCTTATCAAGAACTCGATGCAGTCTAGCCAATGGTACTTTCTGATGCTTCACAAGACTGAAGATATTTTTCTGGCGATGCATGACGGCCACATCCAAAATGCTCTGACCCTCCTCGTTGAGATGCTCAACAGCGTGGGGATATTGATTTATTATCCCCCTCACAATCTCTTCTATTCCATTTATAGTTGCAATAAACAACGGGATATGCTCCTTTCTAGTTAATGAGGTCGTAGCATCGGGATATTTTTTCATTATCTCCAACACAATTTCTTCTTTTCCATTTTTGGTTGCAATAATAAACAATGGGATCTTCTCCTTAAATGATGAGTTCGTCTCAGAAGTTTCTGTTGGATATTGACGTTGGATTTCTTCTGTCTTTTCCTTAGCTAGTGAATTAAGAGAACTCGATTTCTCCCTCCCTTTTTTTTTCTCACCCAATCCTTTCTCTTCTTCTTCTTTATTTTGATCTTCTTGTCCTTCCTCTTCCTCTGTTATGCTGACTCTATTCAATGACTCATCTTTCTCTATTAGTTTTTTGGCGAGTCTCAAAGCAAATACATGCTTTCTTTTCTGGTTCCAGAATTCTTCTAGCCTTGCTGGCCAACATCGCACTTCATGTTCATGCGAAAGGGAATGAAATTAAACATGGATGATAGCTAGCCATTTTTATGAAAAAGGAAGAAATGTTAACAATGATAGTAGAAGGATGAACAAAAAAATATCATGATTGTAAAAGGTGAAAAAATAGAGCCATGCTAAAGGTTAAAAAAGATAATGATGGTTTTTAACCATTATATCAGCAATTCTATTTAGTTTCATGCCTTATACTTTATGGCTAACTTTCCGTTATTAATAATACTCTCTCGTTTATAAGAAAATTATAGAAAACATAATTAAAAGAAGAAATCGTAGCTAGAAGAAATGAATCTAAATCGTTATATGATATTTACGATGAGTTTATCTAGCTAGTTCTTGAGGAAGAGGCTCTATATCTGATGACTCCCGTGAATTATTTGCATAAGCATCTAAAAACAGGATCTGAACCAAAACCTCTTGTTAAGTCAACGAAAATGTAACATCAAATCCCATTTTTTTCATGTTCAAGCGTAAGGATTATATATTCAAGTAAAAAAAAAACACATTTCAATGTAAAAATTTAAATGCACCTTTTTAAATAACAATGAGATGGTGCTCAATCGGTGTGAGAACCACCAGTCCTAAGTAAATAATATGAGTGGTGCATATAGTTGTGAAATAACCACCCACTGCAAAACTTGAGTCTTTTGAATGAAATATAGAAATAATTATCAAAATCCAATAAAGCAGGGGAGCCAGTAAGGACTAATGGTCCAGTGAAGATCACGAAATTCAAAAGTAAGTTATAATTAAAAAGCAATTTAGTTTTGAAATATACACAACCCTACAACTGTCTTTTGCTGAAATTGTTAAGTTAATTGAAAAAATGAGTGTTAGGATTCGAATTGGTAATTATTATGATATTTGTTTTTACATTCTAAAAGTGGATTTTAAAAAAATAATGTTTATTTATTTATTTTAAATTAAATATTTTTTTGATGTTTTCAAATTATTTACTAATATAAAAAAATATAAATTAAAAAAATATTATTTTAATATATTTTTTAAAAAAATAGATTACTATCATAATACAAAACGGATTCTAAATTAAGCTGTAATATTCAAATTCATAATTGTTTATTATTAAAGTTATAATATCATTTAAAAAATCATGTCAATAAAAAAACATTTAAGTTACTAAGGTGGAAATATCATTTTTATATCTCTACTCACGTCATCATATTAAAATCGGCAACGTGAGAGATTATTACTTGTCATTTTTGACGCCGCAAACTGGAAATACAACACTTGTAAAATTTGGAGGAAGGAACATAACAAGTCCATTAAAATATCTTCCTTCGAAAAAAAAAAAAAATGAGAGAGAGAGACTCAATCATATTCAAACTAACATTGGCTACTGGATTCAAATATTTGTTCAAGCCATGAAAATTTAATATCGATATACAAAGGTAGCTCCATATATATATAATACCACCTAGCCTTGAAACCAAAAGAACGGGCCTCAATTGTGTCAAATACCTTTAGGGACCTCTAAATATTTGAGTATGCCACCTCTTTGATTCCTCTCCGAGCCGCTCCCCAGATCTTCAGAATTCCTCCCTTGACCGCTCTCAGGATCTCTCGGCCTCTTTCTTTCCTTGAACCAAGTTTCCACCTGTAATTTTACCTTGTGGTGACGTTTAACAGGAAGGCCTGCAACATAATATAGAGTTCAATTTATGTGTGTGTGCTCTTACACATATATACATATACGAGTGTGTGTGTCCATGGTATACAAACAAGAAATATGTAGGCAATATTGTAAGGTCTAATAATGTGGTTAGTGAAGGCATACAGCAGTAGATGAGTCTTTCACATATGCCCATGGGAAATCCACTCTCAAAAGCGGTTGGCATTTGGGCTAGAAGTTGAAGAGCAGTTACGCCGTCTTTGTCCTTCAACTTGTGGAGCGAGTCATCCAGTTCTAGCAACAGTAAAGCTGTTTCTGCATTCATGAAATTAGGCATAGAAGAATTATACGATATCTTATATATATATGTATACTTCTAAATTCCATAATTAGACAAAGAGAGAAATTGTTACCAATGTGTTGCCCTCTGATAGCAGAGCTAATGATGGACAGGCCATCCGTTCTCTGGCGGTGAATTAACGATAGGCGGCACTTATTATCCACGCATTTTTCTGGTTTGGATGTGATTAAAAACTCCACTATTTTTGTCTCAGCAAATCCAGCAGCTGTAAACAATGGGGTTTCACCGTAGTTATTTTTTTCCTTAAGGAGGTCTGGACAACGTTCTACCAAGAGCCTTGCAGCCTCATAATTCCCGTAGATGGTTGCCTCGTGAAGAGCCGTATTTCCAAATTTGTTTTTTCTCTTGAGAAATTCAGTCTCTATCTCAGGTACAAGGGACTCTGTCTCAGACTCTGTCTCAGTTACAAGGGGTTCTGTCTCGTCAGGTACAACGAATTCTGTCTCATCAGGTACAAGGAATTCTGTCTCATCAGGTATATACTTCACGATTTCAAGTAAATCTTTAAGTGGTTGCTTTTGTTTGCTGTACACAGCTAAATGAAGTGCAGTATCCGCAGAGAGCGTAACTGGGAAGGGCACATCTAGGACACGTTCCTGATAATGGTCAAGCATGCTTTTCCAATTTCCACTCATGGCTGCTCTATAAGGTATCCCCATTATAGGAAGAGAACCCATATTTTCTCTCTACAAAAAATTACGTAAGTGACTATTGTTAATAAACAATCTCAACTCAAAGCTAAATAAGGTGAAATCCTAAAAATAAATTTATATTATATAACTCATAATACCTATCATTAATATAATGGAAAACAAAATTAGGAAGTAAGCACTCAAGGAGAACTGTAAGTATGTCATACCTTTAAGTAATGGAAATGATCGAAATGCTCCTCCACCTACTTCTTGGTAAAATCAATGTCAACAAGAAAACTTGTTTCCGGAGAGATGACTACAAAGAAACAACCTAGCTTGTAGTTTTTTGTCTGAATTAAGTCGTTTGAGAACCCTATATATACAATCCTTTAATTCCTTTTTCAGAAAAAAAAAAAAGTAAATTAGGATCTGTGTTTTGCTTGTTTGGTTTATAAAGTGAAACTATTATGAGAATATAATAAAGATATGTTGATTCTCCTTTCGGTTAATTAAAACGTATGTTCATGTAAAGCTAGCACCAGGTCCTTGTATGTATACGTTTCCTTTTATTTGTTATGAATGAATTTATCTTGACACATCCATTAAAACTTCTAATCATCTAGTCATTAAACTCCTTACTTCTAGGTAAATACAATTCTAATATTATATAAAATTTATCTCAATTTAAAATTTAAAATTTTATATCTAACTTTCTAACATTCCATACTATCAGCACCCATCTAAGCTTATTATTTATTTTAAATAATTAAATAATACTTTGTATCGATCTCTTAAAATGCACTTTTCTTTTTAGGTGAATTCTTGCTGATGAGCTCCTCCTTTGTAGGGATATTTTCTTCCATATTGATAATTTAATTAATCCGTTTCCAGAAGTATATATTAGCTTAAGAACTTGTTTAAATGATCATTATAAAAATAAATATATCAAGATTAGATTTTGGTCAATTTTTTTTTCTTAGTTACAGTATAAGTGAAAAATGTATTGCATTTGTTAAACCATAATATTAATTGCAGCTTGAAATCAAGATAAACATTCTTGCTTCTAAAATAGGCAAGCAAAAAAGAAGAAATTAATTTATTACTTGTTTAACCTTTTTTCCTTTTCGAATAATCCTATTTTAATTGTTCTTATTTGCTTCTTTTAGTTAATTTGTTATTTTTTTAATGGCATTGCCTAAATCTTATTAATATGATCTCTCAATTACTATAAAAAAAATATTCTCATATTCTTTCTCGTAAATAGTTACACTTATTACACTAAAATATGAGATGTTCTCATTTGCTTTAAAGAAGCATAGAATATAAAATTGTATAAAAAACAATTCTACAATTTTCAAGTTAAATTTATGAGATTTGAATTTCTAATTATTTAATCATTAAGTTCTCATAACATATTAAATTAAATTATTGAAATGGGTTCATTAAAAAAAACTTAAATTTCATTAGTCCATTCAACATTTTTATATTCTCTCAATTGAAATTAGTTATCTTATATTTTTTTAATTTAATTAAAAAAATATAAATTATAAGATTTGAACTCTTCACAGTTTTGGTCAATATAATTTTAATATTATATTAAATAATTATTTTAATTTAAAATTTTAATTTATTAAACAGACTTTCAAAAATAATTTTATATCAACTTTTTAATACTTCACATTATCAGTGTCTATCCTACCTTTTATTTTTTTTTTAAATAATTAAATAATAGTTTGTATTATAAAAATAAATATATTAAGATTAGATTTAGTTCAGATCTTTTTTCATATTTCATTATTATTGTTGTTACTCAATTTTGGACCCCACGTGCTGAAGACGGTGTATACCTCTTTTGAACAGAGTGTAGGAGTTTAGCTCATATTCACCAAAAAGATTGACAAAGGCACATAAAGAAATATTTTGAAACCTTGTTTGAGTTGTTTTCTGCTCTTTTTATCCTTCCCCTTTACTACCAAAATCATCAGGTTTTCTTAGGTTGATCAGGAGTCTTCATAATGCTAAATTCGTTCTTTTTTATCTGGTCTTTAAGGTTGAATAAATCCCTCAGAATTTGCACTAAAAAATTAGTTCTGCTGCTGTCGCAATTTTTTGGTTCCAACTTAGGCTCTGATTCTGACTCAGTTTCGTACGATATCTGACCATCCTAGGTATATCCTGTCACTCATTACATATTGAAAAATTGACGTACACCTTTATTAGGTCCTAGGGATCATTGTTCTTAGAGCAGATTCTCATTTAGATTTGGATGCTCAGTATTGTCAGATCAAGAACCTTTTTGACCAACTAGATTACTACCAGTTTCTGTTCTGTAAAAAGATTTTATCTCACTTCGACTCCTTCATCAAAGTTGTAGTCCTAGACGCGTAGATGAATTTGAGCTTTTGAATCACTTGATTTCAATATCAGAGGCTCAAGATGTTCCCATTTGAATATCTAACGTGAAGGTAGAGAATTCTGCCGCGAGAAAGATATTGACCCGAGTCTGCACTAAAGAAACTCTATTTTTGGCCTAGTTTTTGTGATTTTCGTTCTTAGTTCATACTCTCAGTCATATCAGGATTCTCGGCATTCGTCAGTTTTTGAGTTAGACCCGGAGATTCCTTTTGACCAACTAGATTACTGCCAGTTTCTGTTCTGTAAAAAGATTTTATCTCACTTCGACTTCTTCATTAAAGTTTTAGTCCTAGACGCGTAGATGAATTTGGGCTTTTGAATCACTTGATTTAGATATCAGAAGCTCAAGATATTCCCATTTGAATATCTAACGTGAGGGCAGAAAATTCTGCCGCGGGAAGGATATAGTCCAAGTTCGCGGGGCTGATTCGAAGGATTTTTTTTGGACCAAGGACTGAATCAAAAATTGTTAAAATGAGGGATTGAATTGAAGAAGGATATTGAAAGCTGGAGAGGGGGGTGGATCATCATAAATGACAGGATTTTTTCCACACCGAATAAGGAAAATGAGACTTTGCAGCTGCACCCTCCATCTGATTTCTTTCCTTTTTTTTCGCTGCAAATTCCTGTTGTTTTTCCTTTATCATCATGCCTGAATTTTGGAGCTTCAACCATGTTTTTTCTTGCCTCATTTGAAAGGGAGCAGCTGGCCCTATGGAAGGAAAGAAAATAGCCACACCCTCCTCTAAAACTGGAAAGAAATCAGACGTAAAGCACCAGCACAAAATCAGAATATTGCAGCTTCCTTTTGCATTTTTTTACTGCAAATCAGTAGGGATTTACGTCCTAGAATTAATGCATTAAATCTTTCCTAAATAGAGATATTCTAGACTATATATAAACCCCTCTAATGACCTAGCAAGGGGCGGCAGAAAGGGAGCAGAAAAATAGCAAAAAAAGAGGGCAGAAAATAGCAAAGAGAGAGCAGAAACAGAGGAGAAAAACAGAGAGTAAGGGACAGAAAAAAAACACAGCAAAGAGGAGAAAAAAAAAACACAAGAGAGGCAGAGTAAAAAACGCAGTAAATAGAGGGAGTTTTCTGTTTTGCATTCTGGTGTTATTGGCAGAGAAGAGAGGAGAATAGAGAAAACAAACGTTCGCTTAGTTTCATTTCATCTTATGCAGAAAATAAAACAGTGAGACCTGCAGGTAAGTCTTAACTATCTTCTCCTTTGCTGCCTTTAAATCTGTTGCACCCGTTTTTTTCCTTGCTTCAGAAAATAGCAAAGAGAGAGCAGAAACAGAGGAGAAAAACAGAGAGTAAGGGACAGAAAAAAAAACACAGCAAAGAGGAGAAAAAAAAAAAACAAGAGAGGCAGAGTAAAAAAACGCAGTAAATAGAGGGAGTTTTCTGTTTTGTATTCTGGTGTTATTGGCAGAGAAGAGAGGAGAATAGAGAAAACAAACGTTCGCTTAGTTTCATTTCATCTTTTGCAGAAAATAAAACAGTGAGACCCGCAGGTAAGTCTTAACTATCTTCTCCTTTGCTGCCTTTAAATCTGTTGCACCCGTTTTTTTCCTTGCTTTGTACATTCGGTTTATTTTTACTATACAATGAACGCTTGCTTTGTTTTGTTCCTGCCGTGGCTTTTGAGTTTAGATGAGTGACTATGTTAAGAGGGCTAGCCTTTGGCGTTCCGTTTTTTTTCTTTCTTTCACTGTTTCAGAACTGAGGAACCGGGGAAGGGGGTTGTTGTTTCGTCATCATCAGCTCCCTTTTCTGTTCGTATCCTTCCATGCTTTTAAATTGAAATAGCCGGCCAGGTTTTCTTTAGTTTTTAGTCCGTGATATAATTGTGTGATAAGAGCATGCCGTCCCAAGCTTTTCCTTTTTATGAAACCAGTATGCCAGTTTCTCCCGGATTGGTAAAATGAAAATAAGTCATGATTCATGGACATATGCAGTAGGATTTGGATTTCAAAATTTCAGTTTCAAAACTTTGGCTCCCTCATGCATATGGGCTTAGTCCTTTCCAGTGTACAGAATTTTAAGCTGATTTGGCTTTGAACGATTTTTGTTACGAATTGTTTCAAGTTTCTTGTAATATGAATGATGGCTTGCTACTTTCCATTTTGGTGTATGTCTAATTGTGATGTTTGCGTTTTGAAAAAAAATAAAAATAAAAAATATTTTCTTGTGTGTTGCATACGGCCAATACCCTAACATGTTTTGAACGCTCTTTTTTTATATACAAAAAAAAAACATTGGAAGTTTCGAAAATGTATTTTCGAATGGATTTCTTAAACACCAAAATTGTTTTTCTTGCATTTCTGGATTTTACAACATGTTTGTAAAACTCCAAAGGGTATTGGCCAATATTCCAAAAAAATATAAAAATCTTATTTTGGGGGGAATTCATCTATTATTCACCGCTAATGTTTGGATAAAGAAATCCTTAAAGGACGAATATCCAAAATATTATTGGGAGTAATAAATCCGCACACATCCTTGAAAGAAGCCTTGATTATAATCGAGGACATTTCAATTTTTTTTATTCCATGATTTACGAGCTGTGAGAGTTAAAACACTAAGACAAAAAAATAGGTTTTTAAAGCACCCTAGATTTCTAAATTTTTGTCCCTCCTCCTTGCGATTTACGAGTCGCAAACCCTTGAAAAACTAAAGGGAAAATGAGCTTTTAAAGCACATGGAACTTCCTTGGGTTTCTATCCTAATAAATTTAGTTTGAATCAAAACCTAGAAAACTGATGGGATTAGAAAACATCAACACCATAGCAATTATAAGACAAACCAAATACTAAGCAGCTTACCTTAGGTATGGCGTACTAGGGGTGCTAATACCTTCCCTTTACGCAACCAGTCCCTTGCCTTAGAATCTCTGAAAGACCAGTTAGGTTTCCTAGTGACCATAATACTAGGTGGCGACTCCTTTACACAAAAAGACCCTGAAACCAACCGATGGTCGCCGCGACGCCGCTCTCCGCTCGCGAGGGTGCGACAATTATGAAAAAATATATTGCATTTGTTAAACCATAATATTGCAGCTTGAAATCGAGATTCACATTCTTGCTTCTAAAATAGGCAAGCAAAAAAGAAGAAAGTAAATTATTACTGGTTTCCCCTTTTCCTTTTGGAATAATCCTACTTTATTACACTATTACATAACGGTGAGTAAAAACATCAAAAAACCGATTAAATCAAGAAAAAAAAATTAACCGAAAAAACCAAACAAAAAAAACTAATTAAAATTTTGAAAAAATTGGCTGGTTCGGTTCGGTTTTATAAGCAAAAAATTGAAAAAACCAAACCGAACCGAAACCGAAAAAACCAGAAAAAAAACCGAGCCAAAACCAGAAAAATTGAGCCAAACCGGTTTGAACCGGTTTTTTCCCTAAAAAACCGAACCGAACTGAAACCGGTCGGTTTGACCCTGTTTTGGTTTTTTTTAAAATTCAGTTTAATTACTTTTTTTAATAAAAATCATATCGAACTGAAAATTATCACCCTCCTAGTATTTCACTATAATATGAGATGTTCCCATTTGCTTTTTCGTATATAGTTACACTACAACTTTATAGAAGCATGGAATATAAAATTGTGTTTCACGTTCATGACAAATTAAGTGTCCTTGAAATCCATTTTTCCAACAAGCCATAGCGACATCATTTCATTCTGCTTGAAGTTTAGAGTGTCAGATAATAAATCTCATTTAACAGTTTTAACTTTTTAAGTTAAAATGATTTTTTAATATAATATTAAAATTTTAATAATTAAACGGTAATAAATTTAAATTTTATTATTTTTATTTATTTAATAAAAATTAAGCACAAAATAATATTGGCATATATAAGTTTCAAGTTCAAATAGATTTCATTTGAGAAGATGTGTTATATAATAATATAAATTATATCATAAGACTTTATCTAATAGTTTAAATTTTTAAATTAAAATAATTTTTTAACAGAGTAAAATAAAAATAATTACGGACCCGCTACTAGGCTAAAAGGGTAATCCCCCCGCCTTGAAACATGGCATCAAAAGCATTAAAGTTTCAGAGAAGAAAATACGTACTTGAACAAGGCAGGTCGGGAGTCATATTTGCAGTCTAAGATGCCGTTTGGCATTGCGGCTGCGGCTGCGGTTAATAAAAAAAGCAGGCTCGAGATGTTTGGTTACTTTCAACCACACTTTTTATTTAACATGGCCCCACCAAAAACTGAGGTTGGACCTCAGTTTTGGAAAAGCAAGTAACACCTGCTTTTCACTCCATGCCAACACTTTTCACGGACACTTTTTTTCTTGTAAAAAAACTTTCCTTGCCTGAGCTTAAGCTCTGTTCCCTTCCCCTCTGTTACTGATCTGGACGAGATTAATGAAGATTGACGAAGATTGACGCCAGAGACAGTGTTCCATCTTGTTCCCCTCTGTCCCTTCTCCTGTCAAACGAAAGATTTTAACACAACATTTTCCCAACCCGAGCTCGTCTCCTCTGTTCCCTTCCCCTATGTTCCCTTGATCTGGACGAAGATTGACGCCAGAGACAGTGTTCGTCATTGTTCCCTGCTGTCCCTTTTGTTGTGAAACGAAGATCATATCACCTTCACCGAAATCATTTGTGCCGAGCAGTCTCCATTGTTTCGGTTTGCAGGAAGTTTCGGTTTGCAGGAAGCACAACAATGCTGGGAACTTGTTTTCTGAAATCTTGATTTTTTAATGGAAATTGTCTGTTGAAGAAATTATGTAGTTGCTATTTTGGGTTTTGAGTACTGATTAGGAGATTTTGTATCCAATTTATGAATCAATTTTGTTTTTTATTTATCTCTTGTGGAGCTCTTTTTGTTGTTAATATGCCATTCAAACTTTTTGTGTTTTCCTTACACCTTGTTGATCAGTTTTCTTGGTAGTGTTGGCAGATTTCAAGATTTCGATAAACTGTCTTCTTGTGTGTAGTTTTATCTGTTGGTGATCTTGATTTCTTGAGAGAATTGTGCTTTAGGTTTCGGGGAAGCAAGATGATGAGGTTTTTTTCCGAGTATGATCGCAATTTTAATTTCATTTCAGATAATTTTTTATCTGATATTGTACCTCGCTTAGCTAATCAAGGATCACAACGGCGCCTTTATGTATGAATTTTGTACGAGATGGAATTGCAAATAATTTGATGGGATAATAAAAAATATTTTATATAAAGTATTATTTATTTCATGACGTAATAGGAGTAATTAATTCTACAATATTTAAATTTAAAACCATCAATATTAATATATATATTTTTTAAATTATTTTATAACCTCAATTTCAAAAGCATTCTTAACCAAACACATTAAACTACTTTTTCTTCAACCTCAATTTCAACCACAGTTTTAACCAAACACCTATTTTTTCAAACCAACCTCAACTAAAAATACCTTTTATAAAACAATTTTTTTCAAACCACAACCACAACAGCTACCGCAATACCAAACACACTCTAAGTGTATTTATAAACCCAGTCTTTGAACTTTCTTCTTGGAAAAGAACATGTATTATTAGTGGAGGAATTGGTGATCATCAATTCTATCCAGTGCTTTCTACAGAGGATAAATCATTGGTAGCCATGTGTCATGCAATTATGAGACAGAGAGAAAAAGTGCAAGAGATATGTCATCACACCAATTAGTGTTATTATTGAATTTATTTTTTCTAATAGGTTGCTTTCAAAATAGAGATCAACCTTTTAAATAGATAGGTTTTAAATTTACTTTTAAAAATAAAAATAATCAGAATTCTTATTCAAATTAAAAAAAATAATATAAACATACCAGATATCATGCTGAAAATTTCAAAATTAACTAAAAAAGTAATAAAATTGAATAAAATAATAACTTTAAACCTAATTTGAAGGGTAATTTAAGCTTTGGTGGTTATATCCAGCTGACACTATAAAAACAGCATACAGAATCTTCTAAAAAAATTTAAGACATATTAAATAATTAAATCAAATATTATAGATATTTTCATCAGACAAGTTATTTTGCGATCCATATAATCTAATATATTGATCAAAATCTATTGTATCAAGATCCTTGTAATACCTAATAGTGCCGTGGAATACAATAAATTGTCCCCCTCAAGTTGATTGAGAAAATCAAAGAGAGATATCCATTAATAATAATAAGCATAAACTTACACCCAATTTTACTACAAGCAACCGATTGAAGCAACATTTTAGTCCTAACTTCATTAAGTTAAATTCCAACCTATTACACATTATATATAAGACATTGATTTATGTTAAAGAATCATCCCAATCCAATAATTTAAATTATGAGGTGAAATTCTAAGATATCATTTATATTATTCTGTAACACACCTCCTCAAACGAAAGACCTTTAGACTTAAAACTTGCATAAATTCACATTATTTTGTGCTTAATTTTTATCAAATGAATGGGGATGGTAAAATTCTCGTGATCGCTTGATGATCAAGTCCCTAATAATATGTCAAATAATCATCCCAACGCAATAATTTAAACTATTAGGTGAGATCTTAAAATATAATTTATATTATTCTTTAACATAAAACTATCATTAAAGAGAGCACAACCTCATAAATATCACGAAATTTAAGATTTAGATTATTTTTTTTATTAAATAAGTATTTTTAAAATTATAGTTAATATAAAATACACCACCAAACAGATTACTCTTGAATGACACGTCATCGGGAATCACAATCTTAGCCCTTAGGAATGCCAATTTGTCCCGGCCCATCAGGGAGCCGCTCCGATCCGTCCGGAAAACAAGTTGGTGTGCCCAGACCCATACGAGCCACATCCCAGCCCAAACAAATCTTTTTAGTTTTATCAGTAGTGGGCCATTGATGGCGCCTCGGGCCACCACCTCTGCTCCCCATTCGACAAAATAAATTGCTTTTAGGTGATTTTTATAGGTCTTGCTTGTAATATAATTAATTTAATGACTTCAACCAAACCGTTGAATTTGCGATGTGATTGGTCACCATTTCTGTGGAGATGCCAATCATGTCTTCATCCTGTGGAGGATCTTTGAAATAATTAAGTACTCTGAAGAATTCTTCATCCTGGCAGATGGCTTTTTGATGATATTCCTCATGGAGTCTGAATCATATTCCCCCAAACAACTGTCAGTTTTTGTATTTTTCTTGTCACGAGAAAGGCTTTTAATCGAATAGATCCCATCATTTTTTAAATTAATTTAGTTTGATTCCTGAACTCGAATGATTTACAAGACCATCTATACTGATTTGTCTTTCAGAAACATCACTTTAATGATAAAATCCTGCTTTATTCCTTAATCGAATACTTTTCTTTTCTTTTTATATGGAAGTCTTTGATGGAATTTTAGCACTATCTTTGTCCATCCTTTTTTTCATTAGTGCAATTTCATCCAAAAGCAGCACGTTTTGCACGTCATGCTTTGCAGCAAATTAGGAATAATCTTTGCTTCACAAATTTCTTCTTTAATTTCATTACTGAAATGACGCGTTCCACGCTTAGCTTTACATCTTGATTTAACTAAATTATATACTATATGCAACCTTTTTGTTCTTCAGAATAGGGCCAGCACGTATCAGGCTTTATAGCACAGAGCTGTGGTACCACGGAGATATATGCATGCTCAAACGCAGAAAAATTCAACACCATTAGTACTAACTGTTTAGCAGAAGTAAAAAGATTATTGACTTGATAATACGTGTACGGTTTGAACTTCATTCCACATTTGATGGATTCTTTGTCCTTTTAAACAAATTCACTTGAACTTCATTCCACATTTGATGGATTCTTTGTCCTTTTAAACAAATTCACACAGCATGCAACTTTATGCTGTGTGATGGATGACACAGCTTGAATAACAAGATAATGATGCATTATAAAGCAGCCACACTTAATCAGAAGAGTTTCAGGAATATAGAGTTTAGCGAGAGGAATATTGTCGAGCAAGCACTTGTAATTTTCTGTCAGTGATGAATAAAGAGTGGAATAAGAGAGTGCAAATTAAGATGCCAATTGGGATAAAGGAGTACTATTGTTGCTCCAAATACTACTGATGTAGACAGAAACTCAAATAAGAAAATAAAAAGCAAGAAAGAAAGAGATTGGTCAAAATAGAGTTATCCCACTAGAACTCCAAGTCATAGTTTTATTCATGAAAATAAAGGCTAATGAGTTATGCCTTTCAAGTCTTTAAATAAACATGAGACCGACCTTAGTAAGAAAAGAAAATCATAATCCCTAAATAAAAAGAAAAACCTATCAAAAATTTTTATAAAACATAAAATCTAGATTTCCGTGAGTGCATTCCATATATATATATATATATATATATATATATATATATATATATATATATATATATATATATATATATATTGCAATAAATCCATGTAAGTAAGTGCAATGATTTTTTTTTGCATAAATACATGACAATCATGACTTTTTATTTTATACAATCTGTAATTTTTTAAATTTATCAATCTAGATATGTTCGAAGCATATCTATTAGAAAAACACATGCTTTTTAGTTATTGCTAGAAAAATAATTGTGTATTCTTCTTTAAAGCAAAATTGATTTTGAACTTTGTGACTCGTAATCTATCATAAACAAAGTTATATTTATTATATATTTTTTGTTGTTCTTTGTCTTTCTTTTCATATTTATTATTATGTTAAAAAGATTTTCAAACATGTTTTTTTTTTTTTATGACATCTAAATTATGCAAGAGAAAATTAGTTTCTATTTAATAAGGAAACTTTCCAAAAATAACTTATTCTTATAAACATCAAGTCAAATTCTACAGGGGTTAAAAATTAAAAAAAAAATAACTAGCTTATACTTGTACTTTTAGATTGAAAGTTGTGCTCATTCATGTACATGAACTCTCGTGTGCGCAGATCCATGCATGTAGAGTCTATAAAATCCCAGGTGAATATCTTCACATCCCAACAAGTAGGGGAGCAGGACTGATGGTTCGACTGCTGAAAGATACTTAAAAAAATCAATTTAGTACTGTCCTTTCAAAAAACAATATAAATTAAATAATATCAAGCAATCCCTTGGCCTTTTTGTACTTATTTCACTTGAATCAACTCAACAATATTTAATCATAACCATAAACTTACACCCAATTTTGTAACAAGTAACCGATTGAAGCAAGCTTGACATCATATTAGTCAAATACCACCCCATGACACACTATATATATTACATACTGGCTTCAAGGCCATCATTGAAGGGAGCAAAACCACATAAATATCACGAAACTGGATAATAACGATACATGCTATTACACTCAATATATAATGATCAATGGTAGAGATTCAAACAAACAAGAAAGAGGAAGAACATCCATGCCAGTTATATATCCCGTGTCAATCTTCTCGACGGAGCTTTTTTCCCCATGGTAGGCAAGGAACAAGAGACGATGAATGAGCTTTCCAGGCTATCTTGAGAATGTTGTATGTAGAGCCCATAAATGAGACGTACAGACGGAATTGCATTATTCCAAATACTAAGACAGGAAGGAATGAAGCAATGGAAAGGAGTAATGTTGTCAACTTCCTCTCTGATTGAATGAGTATCAAAATTGTTGCCCCAAAGGATAGCATGGTCGTTATCACAGAAAAGAAGAGGAAGGTGAAGCCAACAATAAGTTTTCGAGGAAGAGAGATGTGAAAATCTTGTAGCTCAATCGGAGAGGTCAACAAAGAGAGAAACACCACAAGCGAAGTCAAAGAGCTTGCTAAGGAGACAACATCAGAGACAGTGAAAATCAGAAAATAGGGAGAGTTGATGAAGTTGGGCTTGCCATTTTCATCGGAACCTCCGGGCACAGTATAGGCAGCAGCAAAGACAACCGTAGCAACAAGTGCAGCTACAGTTGAGCAAGACTGAGACGTTTCCTTGATCCATCTTTGTGCTTCTTTCAGTGGCTCCTTGTGCGTATTTTCGAAGCACTCTCTTGCAGTCATTCCCTCGTCGTTCAGAAGCGGGACATAATTAGAAGGAATTAGCTTTTGCACTTGCTGCAAAATTGGGAGATAAATATGATTGTTATTGCTAAATAAAACTTCGAACTACTGAAATGCTATTGCTAGTGCAGATAATTTTCAATTGTTAATAATATTTAAATTTTTCCCTAAGTAGTCTTGGATTGGATTATTTAGTTGAAACAAATGTTTTAATAGGATTGGTGCTCTTATAACTTGTATCAAGTCATGTAAAGACAAAGGGATGAAAAGGGCTCACCTCAAACCATTGCAACTCCTCCTGAAGTTGTAGTGCAGGCCCAGGCTTGGTTACTCCACTGTTTTTCCCCTTCTCTGCAACATGATGCAACAATGTGTTGCCTTTACTATCAACAACTCGACGCATTCTAGCCAACGGTATTTTCTGTTGCTTCAGAAAATCGAAGATCTTTTTCTGGCGATACATGACGGCCATATCCAAAATGCTCTGACCCTCCTTATTGTGATTCTCAATAGCATGAGGATGTTTTTTTATTATCATCTCTACAATCTTTTCTATTCCCCTTCTAGTTGCAGTAAACAATGGGCTCTCCACCTTAATAGTTAATGATGACTTTATTAAAGAAGTTTGTGCTGTTGGACATTGGACATTTTTTATTTCTTTTGCTTCGCTAGTGATTTTAGAAGTTTGCCCTTCTTCTTCTTTATTTTGGTCTCCTGTTGTGATTTGTGATGAGAGCAGAACGGTTTGTTTTCCCTCTTGTCCTTCCTCTCCCTCTGACTCAAATGACTCATCTTTCTCTATTAGGCTTTTGGCGAATCTCAAAGCAAATACATGCTTTTTTTTCTTCTTCCAGATTCCTTCTAGCCAACATCCTACATCATGCTCATGCGAAAGGGAATGAAATTAAACATGGATGAGAGCTAATAATGATAGTACAAGGATGAACAAAAAAAAAAAGGTCAATGATAGAAAAAGGTGAAAAAATAGAGATAAGCTAAATTAATTATCATATATAAAACAAAACAACACCAAAATAATTAAAAGAAGAAATGCATCTATAAAAGTGAGCCACATTTGTGTCCAATACCTTTAGGGACCTTTAAATATTTGAGTATGCCGCCTCTTTGATTCCTCTTCGAGACACTCCCCAGATCTCCTGAATTCCTCCCCAGACCGCTCTCAAGATCTCCCACCCCCTTCCCTGCACGGCTCCGACTTTTTTCCTTTGATTTTACCTCGCGGTGACGTGGAACAGGAAGGCCTGCAACATTATTTTTTTTTTATAATAATCAAAAGTTTTATTAAGAAAAAAGCTACGAAGATAATAGCCTAATTTACATTAGGTAAACGAGCAGAGGAAGGCCTGCAACATAATTTAGAGTTCAAATTATATACATATATGTGTATGTGTATGTCCATGGTATTCAAACAAGAATATATAGGCAATATTGTAAGGTCTAATAATGTGGTTGGAGTAGGCATACAATAGTAGATGAGTCGTTCAAATACGCCCATGGGAAATTCACTCTCAAAAGCAGCTGGCATTTCGGCTAGAAGTTGAAGAGTAGATATTTGATTTCTGTCCTTCAAGCTGGCGAGCGATTGATCCAGATCTAGCAACAGTAAAGCTGTTTCTGCATTCATGAAATTAGGAAGACAAAAATTATACAATATCTTATATATGCATAGTTTTAAATTTGAAAATTCAATATAGAGAGAAATTGTTACCAAAGTTTTGCCCTATGATAGCAGCGCTTAGGATGGACAGGTTATCTACCGTTCTCTGGCGGTGAATTGGTAATAGGAGGCCATCATCATCCTCGCATTGTCCTCGTTTGGATCTGATTAAAAACTTCACTATTTCTGTCTCTGCAAATCCGGCAGCTGTAAACAATGGGGTTTCACCGAACTTATTTGGAACCGAAAGCAGCTCGGGACAACGTTCTACCAAGAGTTTTACAGCCTTATTATTGCCATAGATGGTTGCTTCGTGAAGAACCGTATTGTCAAATTTGTTTGTTTTCTTGAGAAATTCTGTCTCAGGTAAAGGTAATTCGTTTTCCTTCATGATTTCAAGTAAATCTTTAAGTGGTTGCTCTTGTTTGCTGCACACAGCTATATGAAGTGCAGTCTCCTTAGAGGCCGTAAGTGGAGATAGCAAATATTCGGAATGTTTCTTATAGTAGTTAATCATGCGATCCCATTTTCCTTTCATGGCTGCTCTATAAGGTTCCTTCAGTATTGCCTCAGAACCCATAATTACTCTCTGCCTGAAATTATGCAAGTAACTATTGTTAATGACCAATCTCAACTCAAAGCTAATTAAACTGTTACGTGAAATCCTAAGATTCGGAAGAAAACACTCAAAGATAACTGTAAGCATATCATGCACTTACATACCTTTTAGTAATGGAAATGATTGGAATGCTGCTATAGCTAGCTCTTGGTAAAATCAATGTCAACAAGAAAACTTGTTTTCAGAGAAACAACTTAGCTTGCAGTTTTTCTTAATTAAGCCGTTAGAGAACCCTTTATATACAATCTTTTAAAGAACTATTCCTCGTTAAAAATAAATGTAAATTAGTATCTGTGTTTTGCTTGTTTGTGATATAGAATGGAACTATTCTAAGAATATATAATAAAGTTGAATTCTTATTTATTACTTTTATAAGAATAAAATAAAGTTGATAGAATATATAAAACGTCTTTGTAAAAGTGACATATTGGGGAGCATCAACTATTTGTCAAGTCCTTGTCCTTGTAAAAGAGACATATTGGAGAGGCTAACAACGGCAGGTCCATTCAGCCCACTTGACGGCTGCCTTAGTTAGTTTTCTCATGTATTAAGTTATGTCCACATTAATTTATATTAGTCCAAATGTACGGTCACAAAATATATTAAGATAAACTCATTGTAACATTGTTTTTACGTGTCAGTAAATGTATATTTTAGCCGGCTGGAACATTAAGGGCAATTGCCTCCAGTCATCATCTATTATATATGCTGTGTCTTCTATTATAGTATCAGAGCATCTAACTTATCTACATAATGGCCTCACTCAAGGTTGTTAAAATCATGATTTGACTCGTAAAATTATATGATTTTACGAGTTGATGTAGACTTTATGTGCTAAATCGTTCATAAAACTTGAAAATAGATAAAATCAGGTTAAAATCAGATAAAATTGTTAAAATCGGATGAAATCACATAAAATTGTTATTTCACCACCAATTTAACGATTTTACCCACATAAAGTAAAATTTCAATTGTTATTACAGGTGTAGACCGACTATTGGCATTTGATTGCAAAAAAATATTGTTATGTTTATCCATCGGTTCTGTGTCCATACAAAAATTTATTGTGCTCAATCTTGATTACTTAAAGAAGTAAAATAAGTACTTGAGTGATAGTGATTTTCTGGTAGCATTGGACATCAAGACAAATATATATATATAGTATAAGATAGTGAAAGGAGTTGTTTTCTAGCTTCATGGTAGATATAAAACTCTACCGAATTTTTTAGAATTTTTAGGTAAGAGATCAGTTGTACTGTAGGAAATATAACAATTATTATATATATTATATCTAAAATAAACTGTTTTACTATTTGTTTTTAAAATTTTAAAAGTACTACTTAATTAGATTAATTGAATATAACAATAACTATAAAACCTGGTATTTTTTGTATTTTAAAATATTTAATCAAAATAGAGGATTAAAATCAAGTTAGAACATGATACGTGCATTGATTTAATTGTATTAAATTTTTTTTTACTTAAAAATTCTGTTATTTATAATCACAGGAAGGTAGAATAAGGAGCAAAACATAATAGTTTTCATCGAGGTTTGAATTGGATATATAATTGTTTTTAAATAACTCTATTTTTTTATTTATACCTTATAAAGAGAATCATTCCAATTTACACGAAGATATATTGTGTACATGGTTCAACTATACTGATATTTATAGGTGAAAAGAAAAAATTCATTACAGTTGAAATTAATATAATTTTAAAAACTCCCAACCTTAATTCTAAGTACATACAATGAACAAATAACTATTTTATCAATAAAAATTAAATTAAAATAAAATAAATAGCATAATTTTAAAAAAATTTACGATTTTATGATTTGTTTTTATGATCCGAGTTTGTTTTATATTTTCCGTGCCGTGTTAAAATCGTGATTTTATTACCGAAAACATGGCATCCACTAGAAGTGTTTCAAAGCTGGTGCTACCGATTCCAATAATTGATATTATTTGCAGTTTACATCATCAAAACCAATTATCTTTTCCATTTTTCCTTTGTCTCTGGTCTCTGTTCCCTTTTCTTCGTTGCAGCAGCCGTGCTTTTATGGCTTCCTTTTTTTCTTCTTTCTGTTGTTGCCTTTTTTTCTACTTCTTCGGCTATCTTCTTATTAGCCAAAAGTTAATAAAATCTCGACTATTATCTAAAATCTCGACTACTTCTTCGTTTTTTTTTAGATAATAGTCGAGATTTTATTAATTTTTGGGAAGATAGCCAAAGAAGTCGGAAAAAGACAACAACAGAAAGAAGAACAAAAGAAGCCATAAAAGAACGGCTGCTGCAACGAAAAGAAAGGGAACAGAGACCAAACAAAGGAAAAAATGGTAAAAGTCAGCTGTGAGTTATTCTGTTATTCCAGAATTTGATCCCATCAGAGCTGATCCCTAGATTCATTCCGGTGTAAGAAAAAGTGTTTCTATCAATCTTCAACCATAAGGAAAGCCTGTGAAGAATCAAGTAGAAGCAACCCTGAAGATCTGGAGTGGCATCATTAAAGACTACATCATTCTGATGAAGCCACAGACTCCAAACAATACAAGTAAAGAAAAGTTGCCATGAATGTTTCCGAAATTTGCCTTGCACAATTGTAGACCATCGGTAACACATATCATCAACAGTTTTTGGGAAGCAGCCACTAATACCCCACCAAGATAGAGATTTCAACCATAACTTCCAAGCAAAAACACATTGCATGAAAAGATGGATTCAAGTTTCAATCCTTCTTTTATAGAACACACATCGAGCTTGCTGAAGTTAAAGCAAATCACGCTGAAATAGTGGTGTGTAATGGTTGTTATGGCTGGCTGAGGTGAAGGCTTTTGGTGGTGACTTGGAGGGTGGGGTTGTTGGTGATGGTGTTACTGGAGGTGTAGAAGTGGGAGGTGGGTTGATTATTTTGGTCTAAAGAGAGGGATGAAGCTTTGTATCAGTGAGAGTGGGTCTCACGATGCTTGCGAGTTAGGGAAGATGATGAAGAGGGTTGCCGTTTTGGGTTCTTACGGGTTGGTGCTGGTCTAAAGGAAAGAAGAAAAGGCAGCTGGCGGCTAGTTTTGCTTATTGGTCTAAAGGAAAGATTGTGAGCTGATGAATGTTCACAAAACACGAAAAAATTCTAATTCTAATTCATACACACATTAAATATTTATAATCCAGAACGACCACACATTAAACATTTATAATTTACATCCAATTTTATTACCATGTAACTGATTGAAGCAAGCTTGAAGGCCTGTAATCATACCATTCAAATACCAACCTGTGACAAACTATATATAATACATACTGGCTTCAAGGCCGTCATTCAAAACAGCACAACCACATAAATATCACGAAACTGAATCACAACACTACATGCAATAAAACACAATATATAATGATCTATGGTAGAGGTTCAAACCATCAAGAAAATGGAATAACCTCTATGCCAATTAAATCTCCCATATTAATCAACTCGACGGAGCTTCTTCTCCCGTGGTAGGCAAGGGGCAAGAAACGGTGGCAGAGCTTTAACGGTTATCCTGAGAATGTTGTATGTAGAGCCCATAAATGAGACGTACAGACGGAATTGCATTATTGCAAATACTAAGACTGGAAGGAATGCAGCAATGGAAAGGAGTAATGTTGTCAACTTTCTCTCTGACTGAATGAGTATCAAGATTGTGGCCCCAAAAGATAGCATGGTCGTTATCACAGCAAAGAAGAGGAAGGTGAAGCCAACAAGAAGTTTCCGAGGAAGAGAGAAGTGAAATTCTTGTAGCTCAAATGGAGAGGTCAACAAAGACAGAAATACCACAAGCGAAGTCAAGGAGCTTGCTAAGGAAAGAACATCCGAGACAGTGAAAACCAGAAAATAGGGAGAGTCGATGAAGTTGGGCGTGCCATTCTTATCAGAACCTCCGGGCACAGTATAGGCAGCAGCAAAGACAACAGTAGCAACAAGTGCAGCTACTGTGGAACAAGACTGAGTCGTTTCCTTGATCCATTTTTGTGCATTTGTCAGTTGGTCCTTGTGACTCTCTTCGAAGAGCTCCTTTGCAGTCTTGCATTCTTCGTTCCGAAGCGTGACATAATGAGAAGGAATTACCTTTTGCACTTGCTGGAGTAATCGGGAGATAAATATGATTGTTATATAAATGGAGTTTGTAAATAAAACAACGTATTATTTAATTGCGAATAATTTTTAATAATATTTAAGTAATTGGTTCGGGTGACAAGGAGAACTAGATCAGCCTGATATGTCTTGATTAGTTGACATGTCTACGTTTCGTTAGCATTAAAATCGATTTTTTTCAGTTTAACGGTTTTTCTATGACCTTAACTGGATTGGGTAATTTGATTGAAACAAATGTTTTTATAGGTTTGGTGCTCTAATACACTATACGGATAATCCTGTACCAAGTCCATGAATAATTTTTATCAGGAGGTAAAGACAAAGGGATGAAAAGGTCTCACCTCAAACCATTGCAACTCCTCCTGAAGTTTAAGTGCAGGCCCAGGCTTGGTTCCTCCTCTGTAATGCTCCATATCTGCAACATGGTGCAACAATGTGTTGCCCTTCTTATCAACAACTCGATGCAGTCTAGCCAATGGTATTTTCTGATGCTTCACAAGACTGAAGATGTTTTTCTGGCGATGCTTGACGGCCACATCCAAAATGCTCTGCCCCTCCTCATTGAGATGCTCAACAGCGTGGGGATATTGATTTATTATCTCCCACACAATCTCTTCTATTCCATTTATAGTTGCAATAAACAATGGGATATGCTCCTTCCTAGTTAATGACGAGTTCGTTTCATTGAGCAGCACAATAGCATCGGGATATTTTTTCATTATCTCCAACACAATTTCTTCTTTTCCATTTTTGGTTGCAATAAACAATGGGATCTTCTCCTTCAATGATGAGTTCGTTTCAGAAGTTTCTGTTGTATAATGACGTTGGATTTCTTCTGTTTCTTTTCCTTTGCTATTGAGTTCAGAGAACTGGTTTTCGCCCTTCGTATATTCTTTGGCACCCAGTCCTTCCTTTGTTATGCTGACTTTTTTCAATGACTCATCGTTCTCTATTAGGATTTCGGCGAGTCTCAAAGCAAATACATGCTTTTTTTTCTGGTTCCAGAATCCATCTAGCCAACATCGTACTTCATGTTCATGCGAAGGGGAATGAAATTAAAAATGGATGAGAGGTAGGCGCCATTTTTAAGAAACAGAAAGAAATGTTAACAATGATAGTAGAAGGATGAACAAAAAATATCATGATTGTAGAAAAAAAAACAACACCAACATAATTAAAATAGAAATCGTACGTAGCTAGAAGAAATGAATCTAAATCGTGCAACCATAAAAGCGAGCCTGAAAATTGTAGAAAACAAAACAACAACAACATAATTAAAGCGAGTTTGATATTTACAGAGAGTTTATCTAGTTCTTTAGGAAGAAATGACTCCCATGAATTATTTGCATAAGTATTTAAAAACAGGATGTGAACCAAAACCTCTTGTTAAGTTAATGAGGATGTAACATCGAATCCCCTTTTTTTCCAAGTTCAAGCATAAGGATTATTCAAGTAAAAAAAAAACATTTCAATGTAGAAATTAAATGCACCTTTTTAAATAACAATGAGATGGTGCTCAATCGGTGTTAGAACCACCAGTCCTAAGTAAATAATATGAGTGATGCATAAAGTTGAGAAATAACCACCCACTGCAAAACTTGAGTCTTTTGAATGAAATATAGAAATAATTATCAAAATCCAATGTAGTAGGGGAGCCAGTAAGGACTTAATGGTCCAGTGAAGATCACGAAATTCAAAGGCAAGTTACAATTACAAAGCAATTTAGTTTTGAAATATACACTGTCTTTTGCTGAAATTGTTAAGTTAATTGAAAAATTGAGTGTTAGGATTCGAATCGGTAATCATTTTTTATTAAAATGATATTTGTTTTTTTATTTTAAAAGTATTTTTTATAATTTTTTTATTTGCTTAAAATTAAATATTTTTTGATATTTTTAGATCATTTTGATGTATTAATATAAAAAAATTAAAAAAAATATTATTTCAATTGATTTTAAAAAAAATACTTTAAAAAACAACTACTATCACAATATCAAACAAAATCTAAATTTCTAATATAGGAAGCTAGAATTCAAATTCATAATTGTCTATTATTAAAGTTATAATATTATTTAAAAAAATATTTCAATAAAAAAAATTTAAGTTACTAAGTAATACTTATAAGAGAACAACAACAAAAGGTGGTTGTATCTCTACTCACGTCATAATATTAAACTCTGCAACGTGATAGATTATTACTTATCATTTTTTACGCCGCAAACTGGAAATACAACACTTTTAAAATTTGGAGGAAGGAACATAGCAAGTCAAAGTTTGTAGGATTTAGAAATTGGGAGTAACTACTCTGTTTGTTGTTGTGTGGTCCCGCACCATGTGATGGGGGGACCACCACATTAATTAAGGAGGCAGCTGGCTGCCTCTTTGGTTTAAATTAAATGAAACGGTTACTGTAGAGGCAGTAGCAAAATTTGAGAAGAGAGGAGAAGAAAACCGAGAGAAAGAAAGAAGAGGAGGCAGCAGAGCAGCCTGCGTTGTTTCTTCGATTTCCAGTTCGTTCACCGTTGGATCGGGCTGAGATTTTGACAGCAGCTTCTAGACACGTTCCTCTTCATTCTGAACGGTTGGATTGAAGATTGGTGGTGTGGAAGCTGGCCGTTTTGACAGAAAACGGGGCTGTCAGTATTGTGAGTTTTTCTCAAATAATTCTTCTTTAATCTTGTTGTAATCCGAGAATAAGTTGTTCTTGATGATATATATGTTGTAGCCCTTAGTTGAATCTGAGGAAGAACAATTGTGAACCCATTATTTGTGATAGTGGAAGTTTTTAGGTGGACTCCGGTCCCGTGGTTTTTCCCGTATCGGGTTTTCCACGTAAAAATCTTGGTGTTGATTTGTGTGATTATTTGCATTATATTTGTTCATTGTTTGATTCTGTTTTTTACTGCACAAAGAGGGAAAAAAAGATTGGGACTTGTGAATTGTGAATTGTATTCCGCTGAATTGATCCGGTTAGTTGTCCCTAGTTTTCCCAACATTTGTGTAGCTCAGGTCCATTAAATCTTCCTGAGAGAGAGAGAGAGAGAGAGACTCAATCATATTCAAACTAACATTGGCTATCGGATTCAAATATTTGTTCGAGCCATGAAATTTTAATATCGATATACAAAGGTAGCTCAATATATATATAATACCACCTAGCCTTGAAACCAAAAGAACAGGCCTCAATTGTGTCCAATACCTTTAGGGACCTTTAAATATTTGAGTATGCCGCCTCTTTGATTCCTCTCCGAGCCGCTCCCCAGATCTTCAGAGTTCCTCCCTTGACCGCTCTCAAGATCTCTTTTTCTTTCCTCGAGCCAAGTTTCTACCTGTGATTTTACCTCGTGGTGACGTTTAACAGGAAGGCCTGCAACATAATATAGAGTTCAATTTGTATGTGTGTGTGCATACACATATATACATATAAGAGTGTGTGTGTGTGTGTCCATGGTATACAGACAAGAAATATGTAGGCAATATTGTAAGGTCTAATAACGTGGTTAGTTTAGGCATACAGCAGTAGATGAGTCTTCCACATATGCCCATGGGAAATCCACTCTCAAAAGCGGTTGGCATTTGGGCTAGAAGTTGAAGAGCAGTTACGCCGTCTTTGTCCTTCAACTTGTGGAGCGAGTCATCCAGTTCTAGCAACAGTAAAGCTGTTTCTGCATTCATGAAATTAGGCATGGAAGAATTATACGATATCTTATATATGTATACTTTTAAATTCGATAATTAGACAAAGAGAGAAATTGTTACCAAAGTGTTGCCCTCTGATAGCATTGCTAAGGATGGACAGGTCATCTTTCGTTCGCTTGATGTGAATTGATAACAGGTGACCATTATCATCCACGCATTGTTGTGGTTTGGAACGGATTAAAAACTCCACTATTTCTGCCTCAGCAAATCCAGCGGCTGTAAACAATGGGGTTTCACCGTAGTTATTTGTTTCCTTAAGGAGGTCTTCACAATTACTATCTACCAAGAGTCTTACAGCCTCATAATTCCCGTAGATGGTTGCCTCGTGAAGAACCGTATTTCCAAATTTGTTTTTTCTCTTGAGAAATTCAATCTCAGGTAGAATGGACCCTGTCACAGTTACAAGGGATTCTGTCTCATTAGGTACAAGGAATTCCATATCATTCACGATTTCAAGTAAATCTTTAAGTGGTTGCTCTTGTTTGCTGTACACAGCCAAATGAAGTGCAGTATCCTCAGAGAGCGTAACTGGGAAGGGCACATGTAGGACACGTTCCCGATAATGGTGAAGCATGCTTTTCCAATTTCCACTCATGGCTGCTCTATAAGGTATCCCTATTATAGGAAGAGAACCCATATTTTCTCTCTACAAAAAATTACGTAAGTGACTACTGTTAATAAACAATCTCAACTCAAAGCTAAATAAGGTGAAATCCTAAAAATAAATTTATATTATATAACTCATAATACGGATCATTAATATAATGGAAAACAAAATTAGGAAGTGAGCACTCAAGGAGAACTGTAAGTATGTCATACCTTTTAGTAATGGAAATGATCGAAATGCTCCTCCACCTACTTCTTGGTAAAATCAATGTCAACAAGAAAACTTATTTCCGGAGAGATGACTACAAAGAAACAACCTAGCTCGCAGTTTTTCTGAATTAAGTCGTTTGAGAACCCTATATATACAATCCATTAATTCCTTTTTCAGAAGAAAAAAAAAAGTAAATTAGGATCTGTGTGTTGCTTGTTTGGTTTATATAGTGAAACTATTATGAGAATATAATAAAGATATGTTGATTCTCCTTTCGCTTAAAATAATTTTAAATTTAAATTTTATAAATAATTTTATATCTAACTTTCTAACATTCCATACTATCAGCACCCATCTAAGCTTATTATTTATTTTAAATAATTAAATAATACTTTGTATCGATCTCTTAAAATACACTTTTCTTTTTTGGTGAATTCTTGCTGATGAGCTCCTCCTTTGTAGGGATATTTTCTTCCATATTAATACTTTAATCAATCCGTTTCCAGAAGTATATATTAGCTTAAGAACTTGTTTAAATGATCATTATAATTAAAAATAAATTTATTAAGATTTGATTTTGGTCAGATTTGTTTTTCTTAGTTTCAGTATAAGTGAAAAATGTATTGCATTTGTTAAACCATAATATTAATTGCAGCTTGAAATCAAGATTAACATTCTTGCTTCTAATTATTTAATCATCAAGTTCTCATAACATATTAAATTAAATTATTGAAATGGGGTCATTAAAAAAGACTTCAATTTTTATAATGTATAGTCCATTCAATATTTTTTATATTCTCTCAATTGAAATTAGTTATCTTATATTTTTTATAATATTTTTCTTTCTTAGTTCTTTATAATTTTAGCATTTGTTAAACCATAATATTACTGGTTTTCCCTTTTCCTTTTGGAACAATCCTACTTTAATTGTTCTCATTTGCTTTTCCGTACATAGTTACAATGATTACACTACAACTTTAAAGAAGCAAAGAATATAAAATTTATTACTGGTTTCCCCTTTTGCTTTTGGAATATAGTCCTACTTTAATTGTTCTCATTTGCTTTCTCGTACATAGTTATAATTATTACACTACAACTTTAAATTAGAAGCATAGAATATAAAATGTGTTTCACGTTCATGACAAAGTGTCCTTGAAATCTATTTTTCCAACAAGCCATAGCGAGTTAGCGACATCATTTCCTTCTGCTTGGAGTATAGAGTGCAGTGGAAACGATCACCGACCCGCAACTTTACATGATCTAAGTTATATTTAAATTTTATGTTAAAATGTTTGTTATGAATTTTGTGAAATTTAATATATTTTTTAAATTATAAATTAGATAAAGCTGAACTTTGGTCGGAAAATACATGAAAATATATTGTAGTCAATTTTCAGGTCAAATAAAGTTTGGAAACATAATATTTCAGAGAGTCAAAGTTAGCAGATAAATCTTGTTAAATATATCAAACTAGACCTTCGTGTGCTATTTGTGACATATCTAGAACTATGGGTGGAATTTTGCTGCAATTAAAGTTGGGTTGAAAACTAAACATTGAAAGCTTTCCAACCATATATTATAGGCATAATAATTTATCCAGAAAAAAAAAAACGACATGTTTGAAATTAAAACTCAAATATATCAAAAATATGCAAAAATTTGAGATTCAAAAAAATTTTATTCTATTTTTTTTAATTTTAAATAATTATTTTTAATTTGAATTTTTTCTAACACATTAACTTTATTTCATTATTGAATTTATGTTAGTTAATTACTAATTTAAACTCATTAGCTTTTAACCCAAAAGGTGTCCATTAGGATTTATTGTGATGGAACAACCATGTTGTCACCAGGTTCATGTGTAGTTCCTACAATTCAGTGATTCCCCTGTATTGAAAAGTTTTGTTCTGAAATTTTTTATTTATCTATGTCTTTAATTTATTGATTCATACTAATTATCTCTCTCATTTTATTTAGATCACTCATTGATTATAATATTGTTGACTCATTTTATTTGATTTTAATGTAATTTAATTTATTGACTGGAATTGTCAATATATAATTAGTTAAAAAATATCACTTATAATTTTATGGTTTTACGATTCAAGTTTATATTATGTTTTCGTGTCGTGTCAAAAATATATTTTTGACAATCTTGATCTCAATAGTTACAAAAATTAAAAAATATATATTATATTATATATATATATATATATATATATATATATATATATATATATATTTTACAATAGTTAGAAATATTAAAAAAAAAGACTCATTTAAACAAAAACAAATTATACCATTTCTATTCTTGCCTCTATTTTTATTTTCTTCCATTCTACATATAATTTTAATTCTAAAATAATAAATTAAATTAAAATTTATAATATTAATAAATTGGATCTTAGTATTTTTTTTTAAGGGACATTTAGCTATTGTTTTATCTTATATTTGACATCATTAAATTATTTATTTGTTTTGAGAAACTCTTCCTATTAAAGAAAACCTCTGTCAAAAGATAGCATTTTTTTTATGTGTCTATATTTTTTATATTTTTCTCTTTTAAATATTTGTCGTATTTTTATTAAAAATATATAATAATATTACAATTCACATTACACATTACGTAAATAAGTATCAAACTAGATATGCAAAATATTTAAAGAGGTTGGAAAAATCATGAGTTTTAAAGGGTCAAATTGTGTGCCTTTTTTTGGAATTTGGGTTTCATTGAATCTGTAGCTTTATTGATTGAAAATTTATTATTGTCATAACCTAATTTTTATTTTTAAAATAAATAATATATATAAAAAATATATAAAAATAAAAATGAATGAAAAAAATAATTTGGGAATTGAGTTAAGATAATAAGAATGAAATTATAAATTTAGGGGTCATTTTAGTCAAAAATTAGAAGAATTAATAAGTTTATGGACTTAATTAAAATTTGATTTATTTAATTAATGCAATCAAAGGTTTAATTGAATAAATATCAAAATTTATGGCTGATTTGGGTCGAAAATGCAAGAAATTAAAGTCCAAGAACCAAAGTGCATAGGTATTGATACCATAGGAGAGTTAATTGATTTTTCCAGGGGTAATTTTGAAAGGTTTAAAAGTTGAAGACTTTTAATTAAACTTTGATTTATTTAATTAATACAATCAAGGGCTTAATTGAAAAAATACCAAAGTTTGGGGCTGATTTGGATTGAAAATGCAAGAAATTAAAGTTCAAGGACCAAAGTGCATAGGTAGTGATACCATAGGGGGTTAATTGATTTTTTCAGGGGTAATTTTGAAAGAATTAAAAGTTGAAGAGCCAATGAAGCTTAATTGATTAAATTGGAAACCAAGGACTGTTTGGTAAATGGCTCTGAAATACAGGGGTTCAATTGCAATTGATCCAGGGTAAAATTAAAAACAAAAAGATTTCCGTGAGTACCCAATTGCTAAATGTCAAACGTTTAGGGGCAAATTGGAAATCTGCATTTCAGGTAAAAACGGCGCCGTTTCAAAACAAACCATTCATCTCCTTCGTCCCACCGATTCAGCGGAAACTACAGCACATCGTGGGTCACGTCTCAGCTGCCCACGATATCTCTCGCCTACAAGAAAAAGGCAACAAGCAGGAGGGGGAAGAGAGAACGAGCAGGGGGAAGGAAGCAAACACAGAGAGGACAGAACACAGGGGAACAGAACGAACAGGAGGACAGAGAGAGAGAAAGGGAAAGAAGACAGATACAAACGAAGAACGAATACAGAGAAAGTGAACGAAAACAGAGAGAGACATGGAAGGAGAAAAAAACCAGAGAAGAAGATCAAGAACAGAGAGATAAAGAGAACCCAGGAGAACACAAAATAAACGAAGAAAGATTTCTGGGCTTTCTTCCAGGACTCCAGGAAAGGAATGTCTGTCGTCTCCTAAACAACAGATCACCTAACCACCCAAAAACAAAGGAAACAGAGACGGACACATACAGAGACAGAGAGAATAAGAAAAGCAAAAAGAAACCAAGCAAAGAAAAGCAAGACCAGAAGAGAAGCACAAAAAAAAAAAAGCAGAGGAGAAGAAAGTAGCTTTGGCTAGCCAGAACACCTTCGCCACCATCTCGTTCCCAAGCGTTCCAGCACCAGGTAAGCTGCGTTTTCCCTCCCCTTACATTTTAGAGTATGTTTGGTATTGCGGTAGCTGTTATAGTTGTGGTTTGAAAAAAATTGTTTGGTTAAAACTGTGGTTCAAATTGAGGTTGAAGAAAAAATAATTTAATGTGTTTGGTTAAAAATGCTTTTAAAATTGAGGTTATAAAATAATTTTAAAAAATATATATTAATATTGATAATTTTTAATTTAAATATTATGAATTTAAATATTGCTATTACATCATGAAATAAATCATACTTAATATAAAATATTTTTTATTATTCCATGAAAGCATCTACAATTCCATTATGTACGAAATACATCTGATAAGAATTACAGTTTCCATAATTATTTTAGCGTATAATAAAATTAGATAAAATATTATCAGGTATAAAATTCAGTCTAAACTAATTTAAAAAAAATATTAAAAAAATTATCACATACTAAAAAAAAATAAAAAAAAATAAAAATTCAGTGCAAGTGAACAGTGCAAGAAATTGCACTGTTCACTATTTTTAAGTGAACAGTGCAATTTCTTGCACTGTTCACATGAACAGTGTACCGATGTACACTGTTCATGTTAATTGCACTGTTCAATGAACAGTGCAATTAACATGAACAGTGCAAGAAAAGCAGGAAAAAATTGCTTGCCAAAACCGCAGGTGAAATGCCAAATTTTCGTGGGTCCCATGGCTAAAACACAATTGCTGAAAATAACCAAACATCATGCTATTGCGTTTGATAAAAAAAGCAGAAGCTAACGCAGAGCCAAACACTATCTTAATTACCTTGTTGCTGTTCACGCACGCCTGCAGATTAAAAAAAAAACCGGGTTACTGGCTTGGGCCAGTAACCGGTTAGCCTGCTGGATCCAGCCCATATGAGTCTTGCCACCCATATAATCTAAGTATTCATCAATAGTGCCGTAGAATACAATAAATAGTCCCCTCAAGCTGATTGGGAAAACAAACTTGTACGTGATTGAGAAAATCAAAGAGAGATATCCATTCATAATAATAACCATAAACTTACACCCAATTTTATTACAAGTAACCGATTGAAGCAACATTTTAGTCTTAACTTCGTTAAGTTAAATACCAACCTATTACACACTATATATAAGACATATTCCTATATACAAGACATTAATTTATATTAAAGAAACATCTTAACCAAATAATTTAAATTGTTAAGTGAGGTTCTAACATATGATTTATATTATTTTATAATACATCCCCTCAAGTGAAAAAAAATTTATATAGACCTAAAACTTGTAAAATCCATATTATTATATGATTAATTTTTATCAAATAAATAAAGATTATAAAATTTTTGTGATCGCTTGATAATCAAAACTCTGATATCATATAAAAGAATTATCTCAATACAATAATTTAAATTATTAGAAAAAATTTTAAAATATAATTTATATTATTTTTTAACATAAAATTATTGAAGAGAGCACAACTTAATAAATATCACGAAATTGAACAACCAAACATTCTGTAACACTCCATATATAGTGATTATAGTGGTAGAGGTTCAAAATTCAAACCAACTATAACAAGGAAAAACCTGGATGCCACTTTAGTCTCCAATATTAATCAAGTCGAGCTTTATTCCTTTTTCTTAAGACCGAGCATTTTCCCCCACCGTAGGCAAGGGACGTAAAACGGTGTTCGAGCTTTCCTGGTTTTCTTGAGAATGTTGAATGTAGAGCCCATAAATGAGACGTACAGATGAAATTGCATTATTGCAAATACTAAGACTGGAAGGAATGCAGCAATGGAAAGGAGTAATGTTGTCAACTTTTTCTCTGACTGAATAAGTATCAAGATTGTGGCCCCAAAAGATAGCATGGTCGTTATCACAGCAAAGAAGAGGAATGTGAAGCCAGCAAGAAGTTTCCGAGGAAGAGAGAAGTGAAATTCTTGTTGCTCAAATGGAGAGGTCAATAAAGACAGAAATACCACAAGCGAAGTCAAGGAGCTTGCTAAGGAAAGAACATCCGAGACAGTGAAAACCAGAAAATAGGGAGAGTTGATGAAGTTGGGCTTGCCATTCTCATCAGAACCTCCGGGCACAGTATAGGCAGCTGCAAAGACAACAGTAGCAACAAGTGCAGCTACTGTGGAACAAGACTGAGTCGTTTCCTTGATCCATTTTTGTGCATTTTCCAGTTGGTCCTTGTGACTCTCTTTGAAGAGCTCGTCTGCAGTCTTGCCTTCATCGTTCCGAAGCGTGACATAATGAGAAGGAATTACCTCGCGCACTTGCTGCAATAATCGGGAGATAAATATGACTGTTATACACACACACACACACACACACACACACGTATTACAGAAATGCTATTACTAGTGCAGATAATTTTTAATTGCGAATAATATTTAAATTTTTCCCTAAGTAGTTGGTTCAGCCTGATGTCTTACGTAGGTTCGAGTTTTGTTATCGCTTTTGGAGAGGTGACATCTCTACGTTTCATTAGCATTCAAATTGAATTTTTTTACAGTTTAACGGTTTTTTTATGACCTTAATTGGATTGGATAATATGGTTGAAACATATTTTTTAACAGGATTTGTGCTCTTATACACCAAATGGATAATCCTGTATCAAGTCTATGAATAAATTTTATCCGGAGGTAAAGACAAAGGGATAAAAAGGGCTCACCTCAAACCATTGCAACTCCTCCTGAAGTTTAAGTGCAGGCCCAGGCTTGGTTCCTCCTCTGTAATGCTCCATATCTGCAACATGGTGCAACAATGTGTTGCCCTTCTTATCAATAACTCGTTGCAGTCTAGCCAATGGTATTCTCTGTTGCTTCACAAGATTGAAGATCCTTTTCTGGCGATGTATGACGGCCACATCCAAAATGCTCTGACCCTTGTCATTGAGCTTCTCAACAGCATGGGGATATAGTTTTATTATCTCCCACACAATCTCTTCTATTCCATTTCTAGTTGCAATCAACAATGGGATCTGCTCCTCCCTAGTTAATGGTGAGTTCGTGACATTGAGCTGCTTAATAGCATGGGGATATTGTTTTATTATCCCCCGCACAATCTCTTCTATTCCATTTCCAGTTGCAAGAAACAATGAGATCTGCTCATTGCTAGTTAATGATGAGTTCGTTACAGAAGGTTGTGCTGCTGGATGCTGGACTTCTTCTATTTCTTTTGCTTTGCTAGTGATTTCAGAAGTTTGCCGCAAATAAGAGAACTCGTTCTCTCCCTTTTTATTTTTTCCCCCGCCCATTCCCTGCTCTTCTTCTTTTCCTTTTTTTTGGTCTCCTTGCTTAACTAGTGATGAGGGTGGATCAGTTTGTTTTTCTTCTTGTCCTTCCTCTGTTTTGCTGACGCTCTTCCATGACTTATCTTCCTTTATTAGTATTTTCGCGAGTCTCAAAGCAAATACATGATTTATTTTCTGGTTCCAGAATCTTTCTAGCCTAACTGGCCAAAATCCGACTTCATGATCATGCGAAAGGGAACGAAATTAAACATGGATGAGAGCTAGCCATTTTTATGAAGTAGAAAGTAATGTTCATAATGATAATAAAATGTGAAAAGATAGAGACATGCTAAAATTAGTTGAAGCACAATTAATTATCATATAGAAAACAAAACGACAGCAACATCTAAATCCCATTTGTCAAGCCTAAGGATTATACAAGTAAGAAAAATCATTTCAATGTAAAAATTTAAACCATTAAATCAGATTTAATTTCATGAATTGTTTTATTTTAACTCACCAATACACTTTCGTACGTAAGCGATAATGAGATCTAGCTCAATTAGTATTAGAACCACTAATCTCGCATAAATAAATAATATGAGTGATATATAAAGTTAAGAATAAATCATCCACCATGAAATTTAAATCTTTTAAATGAAATATAAAAATAATTATCAAGTTATCAATCTAGTGAAGATCATAAAATCCAATTCGAATCACAAACCTCAAAAATAGGTTGCAATTCGAGTCAGAACCACCAATCTCACATTATACAAGACTTGACTCTTTTGAATCAAAGTCAATTATCTTTAAGAAAGTCCTTTAATTTTTTTAACTGTTTTTTATATATTGAGATTTTTAATTAAATTGAAAAAAAAAATGCTTGGATGATAGAATTTAAACTCATGATTGTTTATCATTTAAATTATGATATTATGTTTAAAACTATTTTAATAGAAAATTTAAGCTATTAAGTATAACAAAAGGTCACATGAAAAATAAACATATAAAAAGAGAGGGTTTGAAGAAACAGTACCTTGAGGCAAAAATCTGCAACGTAATAGATTACTTATCATTTTTGACTCTGCAGACGGGAAATATAACACTTGTAAAATTTGGAGGAAGGAACATAACAAGTCAAAGTTTGTTGGATTTAAATCTTCCTTTGAAAAAAACAAGAAGAAAGAAAGCGAACAGAGACTGGCTACATGATTCAAATATTTGGTCAAGCCATGAAATTGAAAATTCTTATGATTCCTGATGAATTTCAACATGAATGAAATGTATTCAAAATTCAAAATTGAGAAGTACAGAGATTGTGTCCAATACCTTTGGGGACCTTTAAATAGTTGACTAGGTTGCTGCCCAGAGTACCGCTCTCAAGATCTTTCATTGCCCTGCACCAAGGTTGTACCTGTGATTTTACCTCGTGATGACGTATAACAGGAAGGCCTGCAACATAATTTAGAGTTCAAATTAATTATATATATGTATATGTATTTGTATATGTCCATGGTAGTCGATCAAGAAATATGCATGTAGGCAATATTGCAAGGTCTAATAATGTGGTTGGAGTAGGCATACAACAGTAGATGAGTCTTTCAAATATGCCCATGGGATATCCACTCTCAAAACCAGTTGGCATTTCGGCTAGAAGTTGCAGAGCCGTTCTGCCCATTTTGTCCTCCAAGCCGTGGAGCGATTCATCCAGTTCTAGCAACAGTAAAGCTGTTTCTGCATTCATGAAATTAGGAATAGAAAAATTATACAATGTCTTATATATGTGTATACTTTTTAAAATTGAGAATTATATAAAGAGAGGAATAATTATTACCAAAGTGTTGCCCTATGATAGCAGCGCCGAGGATGGACAGGCCATCCTTCGATCGCTGGTGGAGGATGGACTGGCCATCCTTCGATCTCTGGCGGTGAATTGATAATATGCGGCCATCAGAATCCACGCATTCTTCTGGTTTGGTCGCTATTAAAAACTCCACTATTTCTGCCTCACCAAATGCAGCAGCTGTAAACAATGGGGTTTCACCGTACTTATTAGTAATGGAAATTAGGTATGGATAACGATCAACCAATAGTCTTACAGCCTCAGAATTCCCATAGATGGTTGCCTCGTGAAGAACCGTATTTCCAAATTTGTTTAGTGACTCGGTTAAAAAGAATTCTCTTCCCTCCATGATTGCAAGTAATTCTTTAAGTGGTTGCTCATCGTTGCTGTGAACAGCTAGATGTAATCCAGTATCTAAAGAGAGAGTAACTGGAGAGAACAAATACTGTAAATTTTCCTTATAGTAATCAACCATGTTTTCCCAATCTCCATTCATGGCTGCTATATAAGGTCTCTCCTGTATCATCTCAGAATCCATATTAGCTCTTCTTCCAAGAAAAGAATCCATATTTGCTCTCTACATAAAATTATGTAAGTAACCATTGTTAATGAACAATCTCAACTCAAAGCTAATTAAATTGTTGGGTGAAATCATGTTTAGTACTGTTATGTTTTGTAGTGTACATGTCTACATGATACTTTGTTGTTTTCTTTCTCTCTTTGTATAGTCACTATTTTACTGGCTATAAGAGATATTAATGAAGTTGTCGACTTGGAAAACAAAATTAGGAAGAAAGCAGTAAGCACTGAAAGAGAACTGTAAGTATATCATACCTTTTAGTAATGGAAATGGTCGAAATGCTCCTCTACCTAGCTCTTGCTAAAATCAATGTCAACAAGAAAACTTGTTTTCGGAGAGATGACAATAAAGACACAACCTAGCTTGTAGTTTGAGAACCCTTTATATATATACAATCCTTTAAAGAACAGTTCCATGTTAAAAAGAAAAAGGTAAAAGAGGATCTGTGTGTTGCTTGTTCAGTTTATAAAGTGAAACTATTATGAGAATATAATTAATGAAGCTAAAGTTCTATTTACTTCTTTTATAAAAATATAACAATGATGGAATCTAATATATTAATTTCTAATAAATCCCTCTTTACTTTATTTGCTTAGTCATTAAAAAACTTAAGCCTTGTAAAGTTTTATATTAAATTAAATAGCTGAAAAATTCAAGTCTTGTAATGTGTGGTCCATTCAATATTTTTTTATATTTTTTTATATTGTTATATTTACTCAATATAGGATATGATTGCTAACATATGAGACTCTAAAAATTATATGATTTTATATGATTCACATTCTTGCTTCTAAAATAGGCAAGCAAAAAAGAAGAAGTAAATTATTACTGGTTTCCCCTTTTTCCTTTTGGAATAATTCTACTTTAATTGTTCTCAACTGCAGCAACAAGAAAGGTTACATTGGAGGATAAGACAGAAACAGAAAAAGATATGCTACACACTCTCCATTTGTTAATAGATCCATGCAAGTATGTATAAAACTAGGTTTAAAGAATTGAATCCAAGATGCGGCCTTTTGAAATAAACAACAAAAAATCAGGGATGATTGCTTCATCTTCATATAAGAATTAGCTTTAGTATGCCAAATTATAATCCTTGCCATACCTTTCGTTTGAACTTTCCTTTGATCAATCCTTTCCACTAATGAAACAAATCATCCAATAAACTATTTGTTCCAGATTTTCCAAGACATTTAATAATGAAAACGGATGTGATCTGTAGTTTCTGACCTGGAAATACAAAATGAATATAAATATTCCTGCATTATGATAAAATACTTTTAATTAAAAAAGGTTGGGTGCAAAACTTATTTTCTATAGCTAATCATTATCTTAACTAAAAAACTTAAGTTTTTATATATATAATTTATATCAACTTTTAAAAAACTATCAGCACACATCTTACTTTTCTATTTCTTTTTAAATAATTAAATAATACTTTGTATTGATCTCTTAAAATGCACCTTTTTCTTTTCGGTGACTTCTAGCTCGGATGAGCTCCTCCTTTATAGGGATATTTTCTTAATAGTAATTTAAAAATTACTCTGCTTTTTGTAGCTTAAGAACTTGTTTGATTGATCACTATAAAAATAAATATATTAAGATTAGACTTATGTCGGAATTTTTTTCTTAGTTCAGTAAGTTAGTAAATCTTATATATATATATATATATATATATATATAAAGAGCAATGTATCTTTAGATACTATGTACATTGAAAAGAACAAAAATAAAGCTCCATCCATGTGACTTGGAGTGCAGGGCAAAGCAAAGGCATGTGGTCCAGCATAAATGGGTGTCTTTGTCTCCCCCACGGCCTCTCTCCTTCCTTTCCTCCACCTATTTTGTGGCGCCATGGGTGCTAGAATCCACCTTTCATTTTGCCCTACCATAAACATAATTACTTGTCTTTGACTCCTGTTTTTATGCTGGGTTTTCCATCTTTCCTTCCTTTTTCTTTTTGCTAGCATGTTTAGGATGGAGAGGATGTCCTCCGTTAAACTCTCCGGCGAGAAAATCAAACCCATGCATAAATAAAAATGGAAGCACTAAATCAACAGTGTTGTCTCGTCCGAAATAGATGCCACAGTCCAAGCAGCAAGAGGATAAAAATGATTCTCAGGCAGTCCTTGCTAGTCCAATCTTCCCTTTTCCGTTTAGAGTGGTAAATTATGTTTCGCAACAAAATGAAAGCATTCTTTTCTCCACTTTTGCCATCTTCGGTTATTCTCTTAATAGTGTCGAAAAATATTTTAATCTCGTGAAAAAAATATATTTTCACAATACTAAACTATAATATTCAATAATATTATTATAATTGTTGTCATCATCACACCACCATACCATAACTACCACTCTAAACATCATCTTATTATTAATATAATTACTATTTTATCAACATCCCGTAATAACTACATTCTTGAACAAGGCAGGCCGGGAATAATATTGCAGTTCTCTTCTATATTTCTGATTGACCAGAATACTATAAATTATTTGTTATCTTATGTTCTTAAAACTATTTCTTAGACCCTATTAGGAGTTTAATTTTTGGAGTTGTGATTATTTTTTATATTATATTTAATTTTAATAGCAAAGAAATTAATACGTAGGTTCTAATCTCATTATCCTCATTGTTTTTTATTAAATTGATAAAATTAGTTATAAGATAGCATAAATTTTTAAATTCACATGGGTTTCAAGTATTAAGAGTTATTTTAAAATTATTAAATGAATCTAATTTAAAAATTGAAGATTTCAAGTTGAAATAATTGATGTGCAAATGATAAAGGGGTAAATTGTGAATCTAATAAATAAATGATTGGTTTAAAATGGAAAGAGTGATTTTTCTATTAGCTTGTCCCAAAATTGCTACACTATTTTGGTCTACGTTTAATAGAATGAGGATACATGTTATAATTAGAGAGCAATATTCAGCAGTTGTTTGTCCAGCATCAGAGTCTATCGGTCTTCTGTAAAGATCCATCCCTGTATATGAGAAATTATTGTCCACAGTGTGCAACAATAGTGCTAGGTGGTGAAGGATTAGGGAAAACGCTGCATTCTAATCGGGTTTTTGTTTTCAAAAATTAGTTTATTTCTTGATGTCCAAATGCCCCATAAAATGCCATGCAAAAGCAAAATAATTGCTTTTCGTTGGAATATCCTCGTCACCAGTGCACTCCTGAGGCATAATCCAGCTGCAGTCTAACCATTTTGTGAACTTCATCCACAGTTTCCACACATCATCACAGTGCAAGAAAAGATGAACAATTACTTTGACCGGTGTCTATCAGATTCCTGTGGAGAAGAAACTCCCGAGTGCAGACTCTATTCTGAAGCAACATCCAAATGAATTGAACCTTCCTTGTGAGTCTGCCTCCCATACTCTAGTGTCCTTTTTATTCAAAATAAATTGAACCCCACTTAACATATGCACGTAATTCTGGAAATTGATTCAATGGATAGATGGTGGCCATTTCTTGAATTTTAATTTCCAAGAAACAGAGAAGGTTTTCTGGAAACAGAGTATCAAAGATAGGGAAAGGTACAGTTACAACGGCTCAGCAACAAGTAGTTAGATCTTAGAGCTGTCTGGTATGTGCCATGCTTGCATGTAGATGCAGAGAGTAGCTGAGTAGGTGTAGAAAATATTTCAACACACCAAGTGGTGTTACAATTAGCAGACATGCTCTGCATAATATAAATTATGTACACAGAAAAATTGTGCGATGCATAGTCCTGGGAAATGAAAAAATATTGAGGTGTTTTCTTGGGACAAGATTGGACATTCCGGGTGAAGACGGGTTAAAAGTCCCTGTGTTTGGGTTGCCTGGGGAGGCTTTGGGCTACCAAAACGCTGGGGAGGTGCCTGCCCAGTGTTGGCGCTTAGACTTGGCTTAGGAGCTGGGCACTACTACACGCCATTGGCCCAAGCATCGGACTTCCAGTGCCTGAAACCTAGGCTTGGCCCAAGCATGAGGATTTGTTTATGAATATAAAATATGCCCCATGAGGTACAATAAAAGTAAAAAACAAAAATCTCTCTTTTTAGGTCAGGCCTAAACTTATAGAATTATGTCCATTATTGGGACAGAAATCTGTCAGTTTAGGCTTGGCCGAATAGAAATCTGTTAATTTTATGACTAGACCAGCCCAACCAGACTAGTGTCCTATTTTTTTTTTCTTAAACACACGCTTACATGGCAATCCAAATGGACTACCCCTTTCTCTCGATTCTCAAAAAAAAAAAAAAAAAAAAAAAAAAAAAAAAATTAGCTCATTATCAATACGATGCTTATCGTTTTATACAAAAACAATCCCCTATAGAAGGGAATCTACCAGCCTAGACCAATAACATAGCGAGGTATAACAACTAATCACAAGCATAATTTTTTTTTATTAATGATATAACTATCAACAACTTATTTTTCTCTATTTATTTACAAGATAAATACAGAGAGAGAACAGACGATTCAAGAAAGTGAAAGACGAGAGGCAGAGAAAGAATGAGGAACAGAGGGTTCAAAGCAAACCACTGTCTTCGACTTTGCCTCCCTGCCAGGGATGAGAAAAAAAATTAAAAAATTAATTAAATTGAGAAAATTAAAAAAAATAATTAAAAAAATAATTAAAAAAATCAAACCGTGAAAAAAATCAATTAAACTGATTAAAATTTTGAAAAACCGACCGATTCGGTTTCAGTTTTATAAATCTGAAACCGAAAAAACTGAACTGAACCGAACAAAAACCGGAAAACAAAATCGAGCCAAATCTAAAAAAAATCGAGCCAAACCGGTTTGAACTGGTTTTTTTCCTAAAATAGCCGAATCGAACTGAATCGAAACCGGTTGGTTTGAACCGGTTTCGGTATTTAAAAAAAAACTGGTTTGGTTATTTTTTTTTATAAAAACCGAACCAAACCAAAAATGATCACCCCTACTCCCTGCACAGGTAAGTTCTTCATTTTCCTCTCCTATGTAATGACATGGGTACTGTTCATATGCAAATTTAACTCAGTACTTACTGTTCAACCAACATATAATTCACTGTTTTTTGCATGCACACGTGAATCAATTCACGCGTGCCTGCTGCCCAGCCGAGTCACTGGCTTAGGGCCTTGACCAGGCTGGGTCGTTGGGTCTAGGCCAACCTATACAGGTTGAGCTAGATTCAGCCTCATAAAATTAAAAAAATAGTTTTTTAATTTAAATTTTATAGATTTATTTATTTACATCAGAATTGGAAATACCATATTGTTTAGATTACATAATATTTATCAACGTCAAAATTAAAAATATTCATAGGTGAATATTTACTGACGCTCAGGAGTATTATAGGAAAACCATAAAGAAAAAAGAATAAAGACAAATTCGTAATAATTTAAGACAATTAGCAATACAGCCTACTTTAGATATAATATTTAAGTAGTGATAATATCTTTTCTTATACGTAACTAATTTTATATCTTATTATTTTTGTTGACTAATTAGATTTTTAGTAATTGTAATATTAGACATCGACTTCTTAAATAAAATTGTTTCTCCCAAGAATAAAAAAACAGGTAGTTGTTCTTTTTTTATTTTATTTTTTTAAATTTAATCGGTAGTTGTAATGGACGAGAATAATAATTAATTTGACAAATTTATATATACTACTCAATGATCAATCTTGAAAAACAATTTGTGTGAATTTGCTTTCTAGGCCAGGATAGAAAAAATTTCTGCTCCGCCCTTGCATGCACGATTAACCCTTCTCCATCACCTTCACCTGTATGTCATTAAACACTCTTTCGAGTTCATTTCCTTTTTCTCTCTTTACGTAGCTATATCATATAGTAGCTGTAACTTGTTGAAATATGAGTCAACTTGGTGTGTTATTGCAGGAGCCAGAAAGAGAAGCACAAACGTTTCTTGCATTGCTCAGAGATCATATGAATGGTACTGCAGATTCTTCAAGGAGAAGATTGCGAATGAGTCTTAAGGAACGGCTAGGATTAAAAGGGTTGGGTTGTTGTGGGGCCACTTGGGGTTTCAGGGCCACAACCATCACCAATGATGATCTTGATCATGAACAAGAAGACATGGAGCTGGTTATGGTAAATTCGGGTCAGGAGGGTACACAGGAGAGGGTTTCTTGTCCGGTCTGTTTGGATCCGACCCAACAATATTCTTCGGGTATGAACTTAGCTGCTGCTCTGAAAATAATATCATGGAGCCCACCAATGTTACTAATGATCGCCCAAGCTCAAGCACCTATATATCAAACATACATGATCGCCCAAGCTCAAGTTAAAGAATAAAGTATTTCTTTAAAACGAGAAAGCCAATTTCTGAGTGTCTTTGAGATACACGTACATGATCGCCCAAGCTCAAGCACCTATCAAACATCTGAATAAATTGACATTTGATGGCAAAATTAATTAAAGGCATGGGCATATCACACACGAACTCAAAATTAGCATATCGTGGAGAAGTATGAACCGTGAGGTACATCTCTTAAGCATAAAGAGAAAACAAGAACATGAAGAACAATAAGTTGAATAGCTAAAGGGACGGGGCATATAGCTTTTAATGGGTATGAAATGGATGTTTTCATATGATCTGCGAGGTAATATTACATAATTTTGGAAGAGAATGAAAAAAGCCAAAAAAGAAAAACAAAGTAGCTTCCTTTTAAGTTGACGAGTACTGGCTCTATATTCCCTTTGCCTCCAATTCCATCTTTTGAGAAAAAAAAAAAAGCCTGTTTTTGATTTTTGCTTGAATCATGAGTTCTCTATCTCTCCAATATTGTTTCTGACATTTACTGTATTGGACTTTATATATTGTGGCAATCTCTTTCTTATCTTTTTCATTGATGTTGATACGCACAAATCTCTCGTGTTTGTGTTTCTTAGAGTTATAGGTCTGAATTATTAGATTCTGTCTGGGAATTTACCTTGCTTTATCGAGTTTTATTTAGAGGGTTTGTCCAGGTTAATTAGATGATAATTTAACTTATCATATTATCTAATCCTGTGTTTATTAGCATATGCACGACAAGTCCATAACTATGCGGCCACTAGTGCGAACCCTCAAAATTGTTGCAAAGAGTACCCTATTATCCTTGACTACTTTCATAGTATTTCACTTGATCCCTCTATATTATTAATTTCATAATATACTCAGGAATGAGATTTAGTGTTTGAATAATGGGTAACCATACGTTTATATTAATATTGTTATCAATATTTTTAAGCCTAAGATTAAACTTAAACTTAGGCTTAAAGTTAAATTTTAAAAATAAGATGATCCATCAATAATAATAATTATAACATATTGCATCAAATTATCTCAATATTATAGCCACGATATGAACTTATACCGTAATCAATTTGTAATTAACCAGGTAGAGAGCTTCATTTAATATCCAGTTACGGATAAAGATTCCACTGGCGCCATGCTTATATGTGATTTCATTACTCCAGGGATTGTGTTTCATATTTTATATATTATTAATCCCACTCCTGACTCCACCTTTACTATAATCAATGATCATATGAAAGAAATTATTGATTGATAAATGAATGACAAGTTAAAGTACAATGATCATATGAAAGAAATTATTGATTGATATATTTGTTGAATTATAGTCGGAAAGGGTCCCATTTAAACGACTCCATGTCTGGTTCGGCCTTGTTAACCTATTCCTAATTTTGGACGATTAATCGATTGTGCAATGGACCCCTTCTGTAAGGGCCTGTTTTTGGAAGACGTGGGCTCAATCGTCTAGCACATCATCTTGAGTTCTTGATGAGGTAAAGAGACATAAATTACACATACAAGAGCTACTGAAGTTATTGAAGGCAACTTGTATACATTTTGGATGAAAGCGATGATGATTTGATCAATAAAATTCTATTGTCCCATATGCCAGACGTAATCTGTGCACCTTGACGTGGCATCCACATCTAAATTTTGGCAGAGTCATTGGATACCAAGTGGGATTTTTTTTAATTTGAAAGAATTATTCGTTCTTTTTCTTATTATAATTAAGTAAGAAGATAAAGAAAATGTGTTTTTTTTTAAAGCAAAGGAATTCGGATTCTTCTGCAAAAAATAAAGAAAAATCTCAGTGCATATTACGTGTATGAAGGGAAGAATCGATTCAGAAATAATTAAACTCGTGGTACTAATCCTTTTTTTATTACCAATTAATTAAGGAACTAAATTTTCAAAGCTAAGAATATAATGAAATTATAATGGTGCAATTTGATCATATGTTATTCTTTCATAGCCGCCATAAATTTAACATATCTAGAGAAAAAATCTAGCTAGGGAATCAATGTATATATCTAGAGAAAAAATTAACCTCGTAGCTCTAATCCATTTTTTTTTTCTATTTATATGAGTAATTAATATAAAAACATACTAAATCCTCAAATTAAACATAAAAATCAAAATTAATATGATAATAAAATTACGCAAAGTGTAAATAGTATTAATTCTTATATAGCGCGCCATCACATGCATTGTATTAATTTCTTTTCATTTTTTTAAAAGAAAAATAGTGTTTCATTAATACCAAAAATATACAAATACATAATTATTTTAAAGATCTGCTAGGGTTTCAACCAAACGTGTATCATATGAAATTATATATAATATAATAATATTGGATATATGTACGAACAGATTTTAAAGAATTCTCTTTCAAAGTAATTGACGTAATGGTGGCATGTATCGTCATTTCATAATTATAGAAACAAAAGAAGAAATCCCAATTTATTAGAAATTAATTAAGTCGTTGATTTCCAGTCTTGCTGTTGAAGGGTCAGTTCCTAGTTTTGCTAGCTTAATTAGGTAGATCTTAGAAAAAATTCAGAGTGATGACCGCTGACCAAGAACTTGTTAATTTTTAGCCATCACCATATCTCCATCCATAAAAAAATCTTGCACCTATTATAACACGTTACCGACAAGGTTCTTTGCTCTCTTCTCTTTTTCAATGGAAATGCCATACGATTCATCCATGGAACTGGACTTTAATGAATATTCATGATACATTTGGACCTCAATAGTTTTTTTTTTTTTCCAACTAGCCATGTTAGTTCAATGTTTTTCTATCAAAGTCCTACACGATTTTGTGCTACATGATGGAGATGAGTAGCCTAAATTACAAGATACTTAACCTTGACACTAAGAATCTATTTTGTATTTTGCTTCAACTTATATTTTACCCCAATTGCGGGGTTGAAAGGATTTGGTTAAACCTGGTATCCATTGCAGATTTGTATGAGTTTCACTGCAAAATCTTCTTGAAAACTTAGTTCAAAAAAACCTACAATTTTTATAAAAAAAAAATTCCGAGTTATAACCATTTTGATGAGGTGTATCCGTATCCGCAGCATGGTAGGCCCACAACGAGGTATTGTTCCACATGGCTTCCAGTGGGTTTTGTTCCTTAAAAAGCATCTCTCAACGAGAGAGGTATTCTTGGTGTCATATTAGTAATCAAGGCCCCCGTCTCCTAACCGATGTGGGATAATGATCTCATTAGAGTCCTCCAAACGAGGGGCTTGGGTCGAGCACATGACTCGTTCCCACAGACGGCGTTAACTGATGAAGTGTGTCCCTATCCGTAGCATGGTAGGTCCATCACGAGGTATTGTCTCACATTGCTTCCAATGGATTTTGTCCCTTAAAAGGCGTCTCACGGTAAGAGAGGTGTCCTTGGTGCCATATAAGCAACCAAGACCCTTGTCTCCTAACCGATATGGGATAATAACATCATCACATTTCATCCTATATTTTATTTTAATGTTAAAAGTGTTTGGTTAAATCTCATCCACTACAAATTTACTTGGGTCCCATTAAAAATCATTTCTTGAAAACTTAGCTAAAAAAACAATTATTTATATTTTTTAAAAAAATTATTTTTTTAAACTATAATCACAAAAATTATCATAATATCACATAAAAAAAATGTTTGTTTTCAATTGTGTTAGTTAATGCTTGGAACATCCTCTTCAACTTGTGTATAGAGTACATTTTTTGTTTTGTGCCAAACACATAACACATAAGGATGATATATAATTTGATCAATCAAACGTGAAATTAGGGTTTGGCATTGAACTTTGCACTGAATTGATGGAGAGACCGAAAGTGGAAAGTTAATGGTCACCTGATCATAAGCCCATAGCTTCTCTTTTGGTTGAAAGATGAAAAAGCCCCTGGTTTGCTAACTACGCATGAAGCAGTTTTGAAATATTAATTAATCAATTTAGCCACCTAAGTAGACCCAACCACCACCGCGAACTGTCACCCCATAGGTGGTCCTGCTGCCTGCTGAGGCTGTCAACTTTTTCCCCCCCTTCAAACAGTAAATTTCGAAAATAATTAAATTAAACAAACATCTATTTTATTTTTCTCTTGATTAGACCGTTACCAATTACTGAAATGAATAGATAAATTTTATTGACATTAAGAATTAAACTACTTAACGGTTCACGTCATTGACTATGGCCAATTTTCTCACCTTTAGCTCTTAAGAAATTTTCTTTCTTGCAGTTTGGTCATTGCTTTTTTTTTTTTCAATTTTACCCTTTAAAATATTATTTCAGGGTTTTATTAGGTCTTATTAGGTCCCAATATCTATTTCTATTTATATTCCCTTGTGTATCTAGTATGTCATGAAGTATTTTAACATTAAATTAAAGATATATTTTACAAAATATAATTTAAATTTCTAGTCAAAATAAAATTGAAAAAACAAGGATCAAACTTGACACAAAAAATAAAGCCAAATTTATAAAAAGCACGAAAGAAAACTCAATTTTGTTCCTTCAATTTTAGAATATACATGCTTGGTTCTGGTATTTATATATTTTAGTTTAAGTTTAAATATATTTTTTTTATGTTTCATTTCCTGGTTATGAGCTATTAGAGAGAAAGTCATCAAAAAATAATAACGAAAGAGAAAGTGTTTATTAGCCCACCATAATTCAACCATTATAATAATTAACTGAACTTAGTGTCAATTGATTCATCCTAAAAAGTAAAAGTGGACTAGGTTACTGAACTTAGTGTTTTATATTTTAAAATGTGTTTTATGATTTAAAATGTGTTTATTAAGATTTATATGATGTTTTTATATATATTTTTAAATATAAGTAAGTTCAAAATAAGTTTCTAGAATCCCAATACTCAAATCCTAATTTTCCAATCACAAAGATATGATCATAAATTACAAAAGTAGATGACACAGCATTTGCCATACCAGATGACATGTCAACTTTTTCTTATAAGCCAGGCACACCGACGTGGCTTGTTGGGCTTAATAACACCTGAACTCTTCTTCTTCTTTTTTCTTTAATTTATTTTTAATTAATACCTACTATATTATTTTTAAAATTTTTTAATTTAAGTTTTTTAAAAATGCCAATTGATATTTTGGATTGTTTCTATGATTTTATAATACTTTAAAAATATTTTTTAATTTATCTTTAATATTTTTCATCTCAAACTTTAGATAGATAAGTTATATTTCTATATTTTATTTAGAAAAATAAAAAAAAATATAAAATGAAAAAGGATAGCTATAGTAAACATTTGCAAGTGTATTAATTTTTTTGTTTTTTATAGAGAAAATCAGCCTTTTTCTTAATCAATTTTAACTCATTTTTGATTTATCAATTCTTATATTTTTAGTATATTTTATTAAACATGGACCTTATTTTTATATTTTTTAATTAAAAAATTTATGTTACTGGAAAATAAATTTACAATGTCATTGTTTTTTTTTTACATAAAAAATTAACTTGAAATCATATTCACAGCATAGCGTAGATGTACTAACTAGTTTTATTTCTAAATGATTTTTAAGATAAATAAGTGCCTCCTTGAATTTACATGTATAGCAATATCTATGATATTCTTAATTAATATCATGCATTAACATACAATCTAGTTAACACAAAAGTTTAACTGGATTCAAAACCGAAAACTATGAAAATGCTTGGTTTTTATCCCCTCGATATTCAAACCCAAATCCTATAAATATTTTAATGGATCCATTCATGCGTATGCATTTGTTTGTTCACAAGGTTATGGTATTTATTTCTTCCTTTTCCCATGAATATTTGGGCTTGTTTGTTTGTTAGAAAATATTTTTTTTATTGAAAAATGGTTTCCAAAAAAACAAATTTCAAGAAAATGAATTATTTATTTATATTTGACAGTGTTATAGAAAAAAATAAGTTGAGAAATAATTTCTAGTGTTTAGCTATATTGTTAAAAATAAGTTAGAAAATAACTTATTTAATAATATTTTTTTTCAAGTTTATTAAAATAATAAAGATCAAATTTGACAGATAAAAAATTTGATAGAGGATGAAATTGAAAAAAAAAAATTTCATAAATTATTTGAAAAATAAATAAAATCAAAAGAAAATGAATCAAATCTTATAGATTAAAAAATTAATAGATGATGAAATTGAAAAAAAAAATTAATTTCATAAATCATTTCAAATAAAATAAATAGTAATAAAAAAAATAAATTAAACATAAATTAATTAATTAAAAAAAAAGAGAAAACAAATATTAATTAAAATAATTAAGGATTAAAGTTGGTATAAAAATCAAATTGTAAAAGATAAAATTAAAAAAATATTCAAAACAAAATATATAATAATTAAAAAATTAAAAATTAAATTTGATATTATAAATAAATAACAAAATATTTTTTAATTTTTCATAACTTTAAAAAAATATTTTTAATTAAAATATTTTTTTTTTTCTAGAAACCGAAACAAATTTTCGTTTGACTTCATTAGGCAGGCAACTTTCCCATCTTTTCTTCATTTTTACTCGAAGACAATCTTTTGTGGCATGCTTTGCTTTTATTTGCACTCGATGGGATGAAATGATGTTACCAATCAAATCATGAACCGAAAAGACATAAACCACGCTCAATGCAAGAAAAATACAAAGTACACAAAATAAGAAAAACATTTTTCGTGAAAAGAGAGGCAGCGGGCAAAGATTCATCGGCTGCTTGAAAAATCTATCTGGGTGATTTCCATGTTTTTTTTTTTTTCAAAACACAATCTTCGTCTTTTTGTGGGAATTACAAGTGGCAGGGCAGAGCACGGGTGCTCGATTTTTTAACATGATGAATATTAATATGCTCTCGTGAATATGCGAAAGCATGCTTTTATACTAGGAGTAGTAATTCTACTATGAAAAAAACAGTGAAAAGGAAAAAGAACATGCCAATATACATTAGTGGTAAAAGATAAAAAAATAATTTCTCAAGAAATATACACAGAGAGCTCTTCTCCACAGTTCAGAGATTGCCTAGATTTTTTAACTCAATTACTTTTGCTCATGTGTACCGTGAGAGCAATAATTTGACGGATTATATGGCTAAGCAGAGAGTGTAAACATCTAGTGATTTCATTGCTTGGTTTTGATCCATCTCTCAGATTATGTCCATCAGGTTGCTAAAGATGTTCCTCTTCAGAGATCTAGATTCATTGGAGAGATGAATTGGAAACTCTTCGAAGTTTCCCCTAATTTTGCTGTGATGATCAGCTTGTGTAGATTCTAATGGTACTTTCTTAGGCTAAATTTGTTGTTTTGTTCTCTTTGTCTGGACTTTTCTTCGTTCGGTAGTTCCTGCAAAATTGATAAAATACAGGCTCTGTAATTTTACATGCCATCAGGTTATGGTGTTCAATGAAATCATATATTTCTCAAAAAAATATCTCAAGAAATAATTTATATTCGAAATATATATAATTTTTTTAATTTTAGAATAGTAATTAAACACTACAAAAAATAATATATCATATTCTTTACAACACATATAATTAGCCTATCAACACACTTATTTTCCATATAAAAATATATACAAGAGGGAGACTATATCTATATCCATATCTAGAGTGCAAAATCAATCAAAAGCTGAAATATTACCACAATATCAACATGAACAACATTTAATTTGTCAAAGAAGAGTAAAATAGCTTATTATACATATTTTAAAGACTATTACGATAGTAGTCTGGCGGCAATTGAACCGCCGCCATGTAATGGGATGGCTTGTTATCTGCACACAATTCATATTATATATAAGGCCATGTTTGTTTCCCGGAATTCATTTTCCGGGAAACCATTTTCCAAATTTTCCTGTGTTTGTTTGCCATTAGGAAAGTTGGTCAACGGAAAACACTTTCCGGTCAACGGAAAACACTTTCTGGTCAACGGAAACACTTTTCAGTCAACGGAAAACACTTTCCAGTCAAAGAAAAATTTGGTTTGATTTCTAGGAAAGTGTTTTTCTTTTTGGCTGTGTTTGTTTTCCGGAAAGTGGTTTCCGGGAAATCACTTTCCAAACTTTCCTGTGTTTGTTTGCCATTGGAAAAGTTGGTCAACGGAAAACACTTTCCAGTCAAAGGAAAATTTGGCTTGGTTTTCAGGAAAGTGTTTTCCTGAAAAATTTGGGCGGAAAACACTTTCCGGAAGTTGTGAAAAATTTAGAAATGTCATTATTTGCTGATTATATCAAATTTGATCCTCAAACTTTTGATTGCTATATATAATTTGTTTTGAATATTTATTTTTCAATTTCATCTCTTAAAATTTAATTTTTATATTAATTTTGGTCCTTATTTTTATAATTGCTATTTGCTTTTTCCTTATCATTTTTTATTGAAATTTTTTATCTATCAAATTTGGTCCTCATTCTTTTGATTTTTACTTATTTTATTTGAAATAATTTATGAAATGTTAATTATTATTATTTTAATTTCTTCATCTTTTATTTTTTTTTAATTTTTTAGATTTGATCTCTATTATTTTGATTATTATTTATTTTATTTGAGATAATTTATGAAATTATATTTTTTTTCAATTTAATTCTCATTCAACTTTTTAATTTGTAAGATTTGTTCCTTATTATTTTAATAAACTTGAAAAAATAAAACATTAATAAGTTATTTTCCAGCTCATTTTCCATAACATAACCAAACACTGGAAAGTGTTTTCCAACTTATTTTCCATTACACTACCAAACATCGGAAAATACTTTCCCGGAATTTACTTTCCCGGAATTCACTTTCCCCGGAATTCACTTTCCAAAAGGAAACTACTTTCCTGCAAACAAACGGGGCCTAAATGGATTAGATGCATTTAATTAGTTAGGGAAAGATTAATTAAGATAAAAAAAATTGTCAACTTGGTGATTATATACACGTAGGTATGTCCATCCTTATTATTTTAAAACAACAATGCTACCATGTGCCTGTACATTTATTACTTGTTTGGGATTATGATAATGATTACGATTTAAAGTATTTTTCACTTAAAAATATATCAATATAATGTTTTTTTATTTTTTAAAAATTAATTTTTATATCAGTGCATCAAAACAATCCAAAACATTAAAAAAATATTAATTTTAACTAAAAAAATTCATATTTTTTGAAAATACGGGTTGGATCGCGTTCTCAGACATGCTTTTAAACTTAAAGATATAAAATTAAATAATTGATTATTGTTCTGAATTGTATTTCGTGAGTTCTCTTTCTATTCCTCAGTTTATAATGCATTAATTTTGAATAACGGAAGTTATTACTACTCATTCTCATAATAAATCGTCTGAAATAGGTTTTGCACAAGTATCAGGAGTTGAAAAGATTATTAAGGGTGTTTGTTTCAAAAATATTGTTCCACTTTTACCACTAATTATATTTAGTTAATGTTCGTTAATTTTGGGTAAATTTGAAAAGTAATGAAGGGTAATTAAAAAAAAAAGTTTGTGAAAATGTATAATAATAATATTTTGATTTTTCAAATAGATAAATAATTACGATGGTCAAAAATAGAAAGTAAGGTGCTTGAAGGAGTCATTTTTTAGAGAATAATATTTTGATTTGAAAAATATTTTTGTTTGGGAATATCTATATTATCAACGAAATTTACAAAAATATTTTTGTTGGCACGAAAAAGAATGATAATTTTTTAAAAAATATTATCTGTTACGGGGATGAATCCATGCATGCTAATGTGTATTTGTTTATGTTCATTTCTTGTAAAATATTTTAAAGAAAAAATACTAAAAATAAGAAATTTTACAATAAATTTTTAAATTTATTTTATTTATTAAAAAGTATTTTTAGTTCAATAAAATATCATAAAATATTTTATGAAAAATAATTTACTTGTAATATAATCTAACAATTTTGACTACCACTACATTATCACTTAACCATCACTAATATCATTATCATGATTTCTACAACCATCATCTCTGCTACAACCACCATTTCACCACTACATTCAACTGCTACCATCACTTTCATCATCATAACATTATATTTTTCACGTCATTATTTACAAAACATTCTAAAACAATAATGTAAAATATTTTATATAAAATAAATACCCTTTAAATTTAAATAAAGTTTCTTATAAAACTTAAAGAAGTTTTCAAACTTTGAAAAAGACACCAAAGCCACCACTAGGCCAATTCCTAAATTCGTCCCTGCTTTAAGAGTCATTTTCTTACAAATCTTATTTATTGCACAAATGTATATATATACTGATTTCAATAAAACCTTATTGTAATGATTTTTCAAAAACTCACTATAGTGAGTTTTCAAAAAATGATGTCAAACTTAGTTTAACATCTAATCTTTTTTTTATTATTATTTAACCATGTGGACTATTTTTATAATAAAGAAATTCATTCACCTAGATTTCGTTCATTGAGGATCAAGTCAAATTTGATCGAAAAGATTATAATATATAGTTTTGATTCATTTAATAAGAGAAGAAAACATTTAACCATATCTACAACTATTATAAACTCTAATAAAGTAGAGTAGGGTAAAAAAAAAAAAGACGAAGTAACTTCCTAGATACCTTCCTTGAAATCTTTATAATATTCTCTAAACAGTCGACATAGATATGCATGATCCTTCACTCACTCGAGAGAAATATAGGGGCATGCATTGAAAAAGTCATGGCCACTGTTGAGTTATTCGTTTGGTCAAGTCCCAAAGAAAGAAAGTAATTTTCGAAGTGTACAACCACGAATGAAGACGTGGGGTCTCCTACCCTCTAAAAGCATTTATCATAGCTAGAAAGGAAGATAACTCCACATACATGCTCCATAAGTCCTGTTCTTCTTCTTTTTTTTACCTTGGATTTGGATTTCTTAAGACCCCCAGCTTTTAAGCTTATTCCTTTTTTTGCCTCTCTAGGGCCTATAAATTCCATCTTCCCATCACCTCATTTCACGCACAACTGAGCTACAAACATTAGAGTGGACAGAGTTAGCACTTGGTGTCGAAGGAGCTCATATTTAGTTAGAAAGAGAGAGAGAAAATCAAGAATGGAGAGCTTCCCAGTTATTGACTTGTCAAAGCTTAATGGTGAAGAGAGGAAACCAACCATGGAGAAGATTGAAGATGCCTGTGAGAACTGGGGTTTCTTTGAGGTGCCTGCAAAAAAATTTAATGTGTATGTGTTTGTCCATAGAATTCACTGAGTTTTGATTATACTAACAATCTGTTTTATGTGTTTGTTGATGTCTACTACTACTTGTAAAGTTGGTGAACCATGGGATATCTCATGATCTCTTGGACACTGTGGAGAGACGCACAAAGGAGCACTATAGGAAATGCATGGAGCAAAGGTTCAAGGAAATGGTGGCCAGCAAAGGTCTTGAGGGTGTTCAATCTGAAATCAGTGACTTGGACTGGGAAAGCACTTTCTTCTTGCGCCACCTTCCTGAGTCTAATATGGCTGAAATCCCTGATCTTGAAGAAGATTACAGGTACTTACATTTACATTTTTTATTTTCAATTGTCTTACGGAACCTTAAAGTTATGTTAGGTTTATGTTTGAAAACAGAAGATAAAGATAAGAAAAAATCATAAAATTTTGAGACAGTCTCATTCCAAACAGTTCCAAGTACGGAAAACATGTTTCAACTATCTTCATTGCATAGTTGATTTTTCTGTTCGGAGACGAAGACAGTAACCAAAGTCTTCGGTGCCTTAATTTTAACACAAAAGAATTGACTTCTCAATTCAACGTTTCAAAACTTCGTAACAATGATTCACAAAGATTGTATAACTGTGACGTTCGATTTGCATATTGCAAATCAATGATAGTACTTGAAAGAAAACATTATAAGCAGATGACTTTATGTTTCAACCAAGGTATTTAAATAAGTTGCCAAGAAAAGAAGTGCTTATTGACTAATGATGATCATTTAATATTCTTTGTTTACTTGTTTTTGTGAACTTAACAGGAAGGTAATGAAGGAGTTTGCACTGGAAGTGGAGAAACTTGCTGAGCAACTTCTAGACTTGCTGTGTGAGAATCTTGGGTTAGAAAAGGGCTACCTGAAGAAAGCCTTTTATGGGTCCAAGGGACCGAATTTTGGTACCAAGGTCAGCAACTACCCTCCATGCCCTAAACCAGACCTGATCAAGGGCCTCAGGGCTCACACTGATGCTGGTGGCATCATTTTACTGTTCCAAGATGACAAGGTCAGTGGCCTCCAGCTTTTCAAGGATGGCCAATGGATTGATGTTCCACCCATGAAACACTCCATTGTTATCAACTTAGGTGACCAACTTGAGGTATAATTACACTCACATAGTCCTGATCATTACTTTATTTTTTTCTGTCACTTTCAAATTATGGTTCTAAAGTGTGAGAATATGTAGTTTTAAACATATCATGAGTAGTGGGGAACTTGGTTTTTAAAGGAATCTACACCATGTTAAGGGATGACAAGAGATTTACATTAATAATGGTATCATGGTATTGTCAAGTGTCATATTAACAATGTTTTTTGGCCATGTAGGTAATTACCAATGGCAAATACAAGAGTGTATTGCACCGTGTCATAGCTCAAACAGATGGTACCAGGATGTCAATAGCATCATTCTACAACCCAGGCAGTGATGCTGTCATGTATCCAGCACCGGAATTGGTAGAGAAGGAAGCAGAGGAAAGCCAAATCTACCCAAAATTTGTGTTTGAGGACTATATGAAGCTCTATGCAGGCCTCAAATTCCAAGCCAAGAAGCCAAGATTTGAAGCCATGAAGGCCATGGAATCTACAGTCAATATGGATCCAATTGCGACTGCTTGAGTCCTCTTATAGAGGAATGGAAGGGGGTGTTCTGTCCCTACTAATGGGGACTGTTGTCGTTCTAGTGTTGGTATTTTAATTTTGTCTTAGTTTACATGTGTTGGTCTAGTGTGGAGCTTAATTGTATGAATAAGCCGAAAGCTTGGACTAATAATTAGCTCCTAAGGTATGGTTTGATGTCATTCCTGATCATGTCTAAGAGGTCGGGCGTCGAATTACTCGTAATTTTATGTTGTAGAAATTAGAACGTCCAAAATCCTCTTTGACATGCAATTATTCGTCCTTGAATACTATGTGATAGAGTCATGCTTCAAAATATTGCCTCGCTTGTCTCTTCATCTTACCTCTCTATCTTGAGCTCCACAGGTTACAATGGGCAAAACAAATTCAAAGATCTGCCCTCTTTCTTGCCTTACAAGGATGAGGAAGAAGGCATGAGAATTGGTGTAATTTATAATTAATATCTCAAGGTTTTGTTTGGTTCCTTTTTCAGTTAATATTTCAAGATAAAAAGATAAATATAAAATTGATGGGAACGTGTTTAATTATAAGAATGAAAATATAAAAATAAATTTGTTTTGAATAGTTTTGAAGTGGATTTTTTTCTTTTAAAACTAGAAATACAATACACTTCTCCTCACTTCATGAATACTATTTGGTTTGCATTGCATTTCCTCTGTGCCCTTGCTTTCACCTCTAAACACCATATTTTTGGTGTTAAAAAGAATTAAATGCAACCACAAGGCAAAACAAATACAGTCAGGAACAAATTGCAAAAAAAAAAAAGTCTATAGAATTGACCTACCATTTACTCTTTTTTTTCATTTCAAGCAAAAATGCTCTAGTTTCATAATGGCTCTTGCATCTTGTTATAAAAAAACCTTCATTAATTATTAATAAATATTGCAATAGAAAAAAAATTAGATATAACACAAAACTTAATGTCATTTCCGCTATGCTCCACTTCACTACTGCATATGTCTATATAAGCTACAAATTACAACACATCCTTTCACAATCAAATATCATTACTTATAAAACTATAACGTGTGGGGTGAACAATGTAAAGTTGGCATTGTTCACCCTCTTACAAAAAACTATGGATGGCCCTGTATATTTTTGTTGACTTTGTTTTGGTTCTCAAAGTTTTTTTTTTATATAATTTGATCCTAATTAAATTCCAATTGCTTATGAATGTTTAGTCAATGGTGAAACTGAAAGAAAATGGACTGAACTGAAGCAGACGCCAAATATGGGTGGCGTGCCAAAGATTGCATGTAAAATTCACTTAAGTCCTTGATCTTTAAAAATAATACAGTATATATCATTTAGGTCTCTTTGTTTTTTCAAAAAATAAATTTTCGTACATAAGTTCATTTGTGTTATTTTTTAATTCTTAGTTAGATAGAGGAGAAAGAGAGAGGGTTGCCAAATTTCATCAGGGAGAGAGAAATTCATCGTTAATTCAATTTCTAGCCATTAAAATGGGTTTTTTTGGTGTCCACAGGTTCCATGAGATGAGAGAGACTTTATGGCTATCGTTTAGAGCCTCGATATTGCATGAAAAATTAAATTTGAGCCAAGAAAGTCAACATTAAACCGGTTTGATTTCAGGTTTTTGGATTTTTTGGGTATTTAGAGTTGATGGAATGGTTTGTAGGTGTTTTGAGTTAAAATAGCTTGAAAATTGTGTTTTTTAGGCAAAAGACAAGCTACCCTGATTTTTTCGGTCACCATCGTAGTGACCAGAATTTGGGTTTGTAAATGACACATTGTCTGCCACATCGTCCGCTTATATTTTTCAAAAAAAAAAAAGGCACGGATGACACTTTAAAAAATTAAAAAAAATAAAAATAAGCTCAAGCCCGTCAGCACTCCTGGGCTCTTCATTTCACTGGTCCCACTAGTCTGGGTCTTTTTGGCTCTTTTTTTTTTTAAAAAAAGTTAAATATAAATTTAAAGGAAGAAATATTGAATACAGTTGAGTTCATGGTTTGAGTCACAAGTTTAACAAGTTAAGCCACAATAACTGAACAATTATTGTTTTCTAATATTATTTTTTCTTTACTGATATCTTTTTAAAAAATTCATGTTTCGATTAATATCCCTCGTTGATATTGTTTTTTTCTTATTTAACTATTTTTATAGAGATTGATTTTTGATAGTGTTGTGTGTATTTAATTTTTGAAAAAATTATTTTGATTCATAAATAATTTTATTTTTAATATTTTTGTATACAAGAACTTTATTTTTAAAAATAAAAAATGTTTATTTTTCAGATAATATTTCTGATATGTGTAACCTGATATGATATTGTTTTTCACTTTTATTTTATTTAATCAATTTAATATATATGTCTATTTTTAATATCATTTCATTGAATAAAAAATTAATTTTAATAAACAAATTTAATAAACATAACTAAATAAATGTTTCATTTATTAACACATTTTATTTTTCTATTTTATTTTTAGTTATCGTTAATACCTTTTTTTTCATGTTCAATACCACACATAGTTCTCGATTTATTTGATTATATATATGCATAAACTTTTCAATTTACACTTTAAATTATTTTATGTAAAAAAAATACATTGAAAAAGCCTACATGTACAAAACTTTTGTAAGAGGAAAAAATATTTGGCCTGCGTGCAACGTGTTATCTATTTTTATTCTCAAAAAACATTGAGTGGACAATATGATACAACAAAAAAAATAAAGGTCCTAGTAGGCCCGCGCGTGGGCCCTAACAACATGGGTTAGGCCCAACAACATTTGGCCTTTTTTTTTTTTGGTTTCTATATATATTTTTTAACAAATTAATGCTTCTTGATATATGTTTTTTTTTCAAGTTTTTATTTATATTTAAATTGATACCCTTTCTCTCTTTTATTTTGTTTAGAGAGCCTATTTGAAATTACGATTATTTTTTAATTATGCATTTAATTTTTGAAGAGATTTTTTTGATTCAACTATTTTTTTTTTCTTTTGTATAGATGGACTATATTTTTTAAAATAAAAAAAATTATTTTCAGATAATATTTCTAATATGTACAGCCTTGCATGATATTTTTTTTTATTCAATCAATTTAATATATGTGTTTATTTCTATTATTGTCGTTTGATTGGATAAAAACATTATTTTAATAAAAAAAATTAACGAAAACAACAGGATAAATGTCTCATCTTATGATATTAAATATTTTGATCTACATCTGTTTCTCGATTTTTTCAGTTTTATTTTTAATTATCATTTATGGTTTTTTATTTATTAATACATATAATTTTATATATATATATATATATATATATATATATATATATATATATATAAACCTTTTTATTTTTTTAATCGTAAAAGCATGGCCAAAAAGCCTGTGTAATTTTTATTTTTTTATTGAGAAAGCAATCTGACTAGTGTCAACGAAGTAACAGTAATATTCTCAAACCTGATATAAAGAAAAATTCCCACTCATTAGCATGATCTCATGGTGATTCCTTAGGTTTGAAATGGTACAGAACTTCCAACTATTCATTTATTCACACTGATTTAGTGGCATCATTGATCTAAATCCAGTCACATAGACATGTCAACTTTCTGATGCATTAAAACCCATTTATTTTTATATTTTAAAAATATTTAAAAAAAATATTAATATTTTTCAACTGGGATTCTCCTGCCATGTCATTTACCTTTCAACTTGATGAGTAGAAATTGGGTGGTAAGCATAATCATAAATCACTACTTCCATCACAGTATATTACCAATTTCTAGGATCACAAGTCACAAGCAAAAATCAATAGGGAGTAATGGAGAGGCAAGCAAGCATTAGCAGCTCTCGCCCTCCTACCTCCTTGGCAAGGCAAACTAGCGGTGGCCATTTCAATGCGCTGCTTCGTACAGAGCTGGCATCCCAGACTCTCTGGGAGGGAACTCTCACTCAGACAACCGGTGACACCCCACCGACACAAACAAAGAACATGGTATCATATCAAACTCAAAAACTTGAGAAACTTGAAGAAATTTAGAATCATGATTCATCCATGGCAACTGATGATCTAAAGACTAGAGCCATTTTAGTTATCAAGAAATCCTCAAGTCGAATGGGTTGTATGGAATGCTCACAGGTATGTTGACATGACATAATACAGAATCCTTTCCTCCCTTTTAAATCTGGGAAGATTTAACTTGATTAAAGGCCAGAAACTTTATATTTATTGTAAGAATGCAACCATGGAAAAAAGACCATCATGCATGCTACAGCCAGCAAATTAAAACGGTAAGAAGACAGCTATTAAAGCGCAACAACTCTAGGCAATTGAATGAGCCAAGTTCCACAAAATCAAGAATTGATTATATGACCACACTAATGTCAAAAACCCTAGGAACATAAAATTGTTTATGGAAAACTCATTGGTATGCGAACAGGGAAAAAAAATCACCTCCAAGGTTACATGGAGACCTTGCAATGCAAACATCTGCAGAGGAACACTGCTGTTTATCCTCCAGCTGAGAGAAGAACCCCCACCCCAGTTCATGATGATTAATAAGAACACAAGGAGGTTATTCATCGATGCCATTGCACGCTAAAGAAACATCAGTCTACATCACTTCCATCATACTTTATTTACCTCCTCACTCTTATCAGCTTCATTAACATTATCAGTGTTTGAATTCTGAACCTTCTTGTCATCTCCTTCCGCTGCATCTCCGTTGGAGCAATGGTTCTTCAGAACCATTGAAATGTCACCTTCAGAGGCTCCAGCAAGCCTAAAGCGCTCAACTGCAGCATCGAGTTTTCTTTTCCAATCATCCATTCCTAATTTGCATTCAACTTGGGATCGCTCAAAAAGCATGTTACCCCAGAAGAGATGTATCTGTGATCTCATTACTGCTGCTTGTTCAGCTGCTTCCTCTGGTGAAATCTCACCCTGAGCACCACTTTCAGAGGACTCACCCTCAACATTACTTCCTTGTTTCTTCCTTCTTCTCAACATTTCATCTTTCTTGCTTGCATTTGGATCTTTTAGCTCATTTGCTTTCTGTTCCTCCATCTTCTCCCACATCTCAGTAGCCACTTTCATCTTCTCATCTGCACTGTCAAAGAGTTTAAGCGTTTCCGCAGAGTCCCAGCTCGAAAGATCTATTTTCTTAGCAAGCACAAATGACCAATGAAGCTTGGCCATTTCAAATTGCTGCTGCCCCAGCGCCAGCAAACCCTCATAGAAATCTGGCTTGATCAACAGCGCTTCCTCATACTTTTCTCTGGCCAAAGAATATTTATCCTTAACCCATTCATAAGCTGTTTGAAGCTGTGCAGACACAACCTCCTTTCCAGCGGACTCATCTAAGGGTATGCGTTTCCTTGCTGCACACATATGGACATTTCCCCAATTGAAAAAAGCCAAAGCAGCCACCTCCTGGAACTTTGAGGCAGCCTTGTCGAAAAGGCTTTGAGCTTCTTCACTTGTTACTGTTTCCTCGAGAGCCTCTGAACACAGCTCCATCCCAATCTCATGCAAGTCAATATGAGCATCTGGATCAATACCAACATGGGTGCGAAATAACTGAGCAAACTCAAACAACCAATCATCCATCTCTACTTCCCTGCTTTCAGGATCTCCTGAGGCTTCTAGTTTCTCCTTTGTAGTTTCTTTCTCTGCCTTATTAATTTCAGTATCAATCACTTCTGACACAGATTCACCGAGTGATGAATGAGACCCACTTTCATCTCCTTTGTTCTCCTCGCTCTCAGGAGGCTTCTCCTCCTCCTCCTCCTCCTCCTCCTCTTCTTCCACTAAAGGTGGCTCTTGCTCTGGACTCACCTCAACAACATGCAATCTCAGCATCCCAACCGAATCAGTTTTATCTGTACCAGGCTCCTTTACCAAAAGGCTGTCTACAGAGGACTCTGCTAGTCTGAGTTCGGTTGTGCATGTTATAGTCACCAAATCACCATCAGTATCTTTGTATTTAATCAAAACTGACTTGGATGACGAAAAACGCTTGCTCACTATCTCCCTTAATACTTTAAAGGTACAATTAACTGGCATCTGTGCTAGCCTTATGTCATGGTCATAGACAAGTTTCAATGGTCTTAATCGAACTGGCACCTCTGAAACCTGTCTAGGCAGTGACACTGAGGAAGATAAGGATCCCTTTCCCTGTCTATCCTTTCCTGGATTGGCAGAAGCTTTTGAAGAACCACTTGAAGGCTTCAACACAAGCTTGGGCAACTGGTTTTTGGTCTCAGGACCATTTTCACTCACCGAATTCATCAGAGGCTTTTCCATCTTATTAATAGGTGATACAAGGGATACCCCAGATGGTGCAGCAGCCTTCTTTGATACCGGTCGGGCTGGTAAACAAGGCCCAAGACCAGCAATTGGAGCACCACGCACTGCAGATGCCCCTAAGGCAGCAGGGGATGGGCGACTCTGGAGGTCCTGCTGAGCCTCTTGGCGAGGACCAAATGCAGTTCTTAATCTCCGAGCAATATCCAATGCATCACGGTGATTCGGATCAGCTCCTAACAAAACCTGAACATCCTGCATAGCCATTTCATACTTACCAATAGCCTCGTATGCCCGAGCCCTCCTAAGAAGAGCCCTGACAAACTGAGGCTGCACTTGAAGTGCCATAGTACACTCAGTAATAACAGTCTCATAATCAATAGGCTTCATTTGCATCAAGCATGCAGCCCTGTTGCTATGAAATACAGCACGGTCAGGGTGTGTTTTGGGAATCAAGCGAAGAGCATTGTCATATTGATCGAGAGCACCTGCAAAGTCCTTATTTTGAAACCTCTTGTTCCCTTCTTCTTTAAGCTCATGGGCTCTCTTCAAAAATATTAAAGAGTTTAAATCAATTCCCCCATTAGCATTTGGGGTTGCTACTGAGTTTGTATTACCATTATTTCCCCCTTTTAATGCTTGGTTAGCACCAGCACCACTTCCCTTCTTTTTCCTACCTCCAGATTTCCCCATAGAATTATTCCTTCTCTAACTCACAAAATCTCAAAAACCCAAATTGATAAATACTTATTTGATCTTAAATTCAATCAAAATAACAGTGAAAGCTACAATCTTTGCGCTCTAATTATAAAGGAACATAAAGAAAAGAGTACTTACAGTTATTGAAAAGCTTAAAGTTTAAGCCTTTATAGCTTGAAAAGGCTCAAAAGAGCTGAATTTGAGAGGAATTTGAAGAACTGTAGAGTATGAGTTCAATCCAGTGGCGGATATGGGGTTTTGGGGACCTTGGAAAGAAACCCTATAAGATGTTGGTAGGGATCATTTTAAAAGTTAAAGCAATATTGGGGCAATCATCTAATATGGAATCTGTTGTAAGGTCATTATCAACCGTTGGATCTAATGACCTTGGAGAAAAAAAAATCTCTTGACTTTTGGATTGGCAACCCAATTGGATCATGCGTGGGCCAAAGGATCTTGTCAAGTGGGAGATAGGTTAATTTGATAAAGGGTGATATGGTCATTTAACTAGTCGACAGGCTTCTAGGGTTTTTATTATTACCTTACAAAAGCCTCTGTAAACATGTATCTTGCTTGCTTGCAGGCTTTAGGAGCTATAGCTGTCCCTTCAAGATTCATGATTTTTTCTCTTTTTTTTTACCTTTTTGTTGGTGGCCCATGTTTTAATGAGGCTTGTTGATTTTGAATGTAAAGCAATGATATTTAACATCAAAACATCATTTTTTATATCCTGTGTCCTGTACTTTAACGGGCTCTGGTCTATTTGTTGTTTTTGTTCACAGCAATGTTTTTTATCAAAAAAAGCTTAAGATTTCTGGTCTGAATTTCAATGGGTTGTGTTTCTTTCCCTTAAAGAAATGATCTTTAGCAACAAAACCTCAGTTTGTTAAGGAATAGGAGAGACAGATTCCTTAGTCTCTTTTGCTCGGAAGAACAGAGGTAGAACAAATGCAATGGCCGAGATATCGTTTCAGTCGTCATTCTTTGATTGACGATTCGATTGTTGCTCGCCAACATTTTCTTTAACTTTTTATATATATATAGAGGTTAATAATCATCTGTGAGGATTTCTTTTATTCACTGATGTGATCTTTTGTATTTGATTCGGTTTCTATTTCTTGTACTTGAAGAGAATATGCATGTGCTATTGTGAAGTGCAATGCTACTATTTCTGCTAATTTAGTGCCTAGGCTATGCAAGGAATAAGAATCACTTGAACTGGATGCTGTGACTGGATATGCTAACATGGAGGCCAGAACTCGTCTTCACCTTTTCTTGATTCATAGTAATGATAAAGCAAGTTTCTAACAATAACGGGACATAAGTAGTAAAAACTCTTGCTACAAAAAACTCAGAAGACCAATGTAATGCTACTAATTTGCTCAGGACTCTGCAAACTATATGAAAAAAAGTGGATTGCAAGTTCAACTTGGTTGACATTTGCATCAAGTACAGAACAAGACATCTTGACCTTTATATTCTTAAACAACAGAAGAACCATGTTGATGCCAGAGGATAAATGCCCAGAAAACAAGAAGGGCATCACATGTTTGTGATAATTATTGATGAAAAACAGGGAAACAGAGTTTTATAACTCCTGCCGATGTACCCGCTGGTCCACTCAAAATAGGGTGTTAAAAGAACGAAGAAGAATAAGAGCAATAGGAATACTAGTAGCCTCTAACTTCTATACCCCACTAAACTTGTCTCCATTTCTGGACTCTCCAATCTCTTTCAGGCAGTGTTTGAGTTTCTTTCACTAGGCTTGTACATTCACTTATCTGCTTGAACAAGGAAAGGACAAAGGTAAATTCTTCAAGCTTGAAATGTCAAACAGCTCCATAAACCTCTGATCTGATACTCTAGCTTTGGCTGCTGCAAACCTCTGGTACTCATCAAATATAGATGACAGGCACCATCTTTGCAATTTTCTCAAACATCCCACCAGACATCCAGTTCGGTGCTGGACATACACCAAAGATCCATCAATCAACACAAGCACTAGCATTTTTTCTTTATTCTAAAAAAGCAGAGAAATACAATTACCTTTCCTCGCTTGCAGTGGATTAAAATGGGGTGATTCCTTACATCTGGCATGGGGAAAGAAGAACGTGAGAATATTGTAAAACAAGAAACTTACAAACTGACAAGTCTAAGAAGTTGGAAGCTTTCAAGATACCAAGGAGTACTTTCAATGCTTCACGGATTGTTTCCTCTGGGATGTTTACAAAAGGCTCCTGTCCAGTCCACATTATCAAATCAATTACTTTCAATTTGCAAACAACAATATTGTTTCAAATGCAAAAGAGCTTCATTCACTCCAACAAACAACAAAATAAAAATTCTTATCTTCTTCCTATAGTCCCATAATTTCCAACTCCATGAGCAAAAACACCCCAATCAATTCAAGCCCCATTAATTGAATGATCAACACAACATTTCCCTCCTAGAGCTCTCTAATGAAATTACATTTTTTATGTCACATTCAGAAGTATCCTCAGACTAGCTTTCGCACAACGAGATTAAGTTAATAGAAACTAGAGAATTATTACATTAACATGAAATTATGGAGTACCAAAGTTCAAAAATCTCACCCATTTATGATTGATTGATTGATTAATCAATCATTTAAAAATCCCAAGTCATAATTATTCTTAAAATTTAATAAAATAAAATACTTACAGCACAAAAAGAAAAAATACCTTGCACATCTCCATGCCAAACTGAAAAAGCTGAACTCCATTATCCTTCAAAAAATCACTATTTGCTTCTGGATATGGTTCAGGGCACAAATATCTAGAAAAAAGAAGCCATTAAAATTAAAAAAAATATAAAACCCATTTATCTTAATAATAACAATAGCAATAATGAAATAAAATAAGGACAGAAATGGTAACCGATCCTTACAGAATGGAACGAAGACTTAGAGACTGCAAGAAGGTGAAGTTAGCAATATCAGGGAAACCCGACCTGAATATTCCATTATCCACCATCGCAAAATTCAACGGTGGCACAAACAGCTCTTCCTCTCCCTCCCTCTCCCTCTCCCTCTCCTCTCCGATCGCCACCTTAGCCGGCGGACTATATCTATAATATTCCGACAACCCCTCAATTACAGTCCCACTCTCTCCTACTAAATCACTACTGCCATCAACTTTCATTTCTTGCTTTCGCGCCAAGAAAGAAGGGGTTTTTAAAATAAAAATTAGGAGGAGAGACAGGGAGAATCTTAAAGAAAGGATTTTTTTTGGATTGAATCTGCAAAGATGGATTTTTTTTCTTTTCCTTAAAAAGAGGGATCGAGGAAGACAGGAGTGCGCCCCTCATCATTGAGATATTTTTCTATTTAGATTGTGTTTGGAATGCGGTGAAAAATTTTAAAAACAAATGTTAAAAAAGTAAAATTTAATCGAGTTCAAAGTTCAAACACCATAAAATTTCTTGATAATGATGTTATATTTAAATTTACAGAAGTAATTTTTCACCTGGTATCAAATATAATGTCTACGCATTAAATAAAAGTTTGAATTTTAAGGTCCATTGATGTTGACATGAGTTTCATATATTTGCTTTTCTTTTTTATAAAAATACTTTTTGCATTCCTCCATTTTAAAAATGTAATGATAAATGAGTTTGTTTTGATTTTTTATTTTTTAGTTTTGAAATAATAAATTTGGAATTAGTACTTAATTAAAATATGACCATTATATGGTAGGTAAATTTGCTATAGAAAGTTAACTTGAAAATTCTCTTCCTATAAACTTAAATTATATAAAAAGTATTATCATGATTTAAATATTGTTAGTGATCTAAAACTATTTTTTAAACATATAGATAATATTTGATTATTATCTTGTGTAAAAAAAAATAGATATAGTCTCTGCCGCGGGTAGAGAAATATTTAAAAATAAAAATAAATGTAACATGGTTTTTTTATAGCAAACTTTTATTTTAGCAAAATAAAATGAATATATAATTTATCCAACATTTTTTTTACAGTAAATGTAAAATAAATATTGATGGGTGAAAATAAAAATAAAAAATTCATTATAATAAAGAGAGAAATAAAACCAGCATTCGGGACCCCATTGGATATAACAAGTTCTTATATAAAAAAATATTTTTCATCTCAACACATGCCAACCAGATGCATGAGATTTGTTTTATACCAAACAACAATTTGCTTATTAAAAAAAAAAATTGTTTAAGGGTGGTGCACGGGCCTTAAGCAAGCAAGGGAAAAATATATATAAAAAAAAACAAGCAAACAATAAAATAATTACTTAATTTTTTAAATTTTAAAGAGTTGAAAATAAATCAAATTTATTTTTTTTAAAAAAGAAAAAATAGGCCATATATTAAATTAAATAATATTCTAATAAAAAACTACCATAAAAAAGCTAACAAAGATTTTCAAAAAATAGTTGAAGGATGAAATCATAAGGAAAAAATAAAAAGAATAAAAAAAACAAGTGCAAACATACTAGCCTGGCCAATTCAAGTCGGCATGGTAAACTTATGACTCGAGTCGTGAGGTTGGGTTATCTTCATATAATACAAATTAAAAAAAAATTAAAAAGCTCGATCCTCAATAAAACAAATATTAAAAGATGAAATTGAAAAAGAAAATGAGTTTTTTTTTAAAAAAAGTTCAATATTATTTTTGGTCATGAGACCAAATCTGATATAAAAATCAAATTAAATTAACACCAATGAAATATTAAAGGATGAAACCAAAAAAAATTAAAAAGGGATGGAAAGAAAGAAAAAGGCAATTGAAAGAATGAGGATTAAATTCAACATAAAATAAATAAATAAAATGATGAGGGATAAAATTAAAAAATAAAAGTAAATTGAAAAAATGATATAAAAAGACAATTAAAAGAATGAAGATCAAATCAAATGTAAAAGTCAAATTAAATTAAAACTCAAGGAATGAAAGTGTAAAAGAAAAATAGTAGTTAAAAAAATGAGGACCTATTTGATATATAAATCAAATTAAATTAAATTTAAAGGGACATGTTAAAAGAATGGTGGTCAAATCTAATATAAAAATCAAATTAAATTAACTTTTAAGGGATGAAATTGAAAAAAATAGCAATTAAAAGAATGAGAACTAAATTTAATATAAAAATAAAAATAAATAAAATTACAAGGAATGAAATTAAAAAATAAAATAGCAATTAAAAAAATAAAGATTAAATATAAAATAAAAATCAAATCAAATTTAATCTCAAGGAGGTTTTCACAGTTTCTCAATACTTTTACACCAAATACATTAATTAACCAATCAATTTCAAAATCATTATTCCCAACAAAATCATCTAAAATTCAATCAATTAAATAATTACCCATAACAATTTATCTATAACATTTCAATCAACTCATCAATTAAACACAAAACATAATCTTCAAAACCCTAATTTTCAATAAATTCAAAATTTCAACTAATAACAACCCTTATACATATTAAAACATAAACATTACCTTAACAACTTATTTCTTTTAATTCTTGTCCTTCTTCTCTTTTCTTTCTCTCCTCCAGATTTTCTCTCTAATTTTAGATCTCTATTTTTTTTTCCCTTCCTAGTTATATTTATCAATTCATATGCAATTATCTCAATGCCCCTAATTCCTTTATACTTGATATATACCTTTTTCCTATCAATTCTTTCTCTTTTATATTAAAATATTACAAAAAGATTTAAAACAATCAAAGATTAATTAAAATAATAAGAACTATAACTGAAATAAAAACAAAATGGGATGCCACACTTTAATTTTGTTTGGGAAACGTGCATCCCAAGATCACGAGAGAGAAAAGAGATGGGGAATAAAATACCCTATCGTTGCCAAACTGTAGAGTAACACGATACACATGCCATCTCAAAGAAAGCACCGTCATGCGACGATGCTGGTGACACGATGATCAGGTGTTTTTAGCTGTTGGAGGAGGGAGAAAGCGCCGCTTGAATGTGGTAGCCCTCCCACAAGCGCAAACACATGTTCTTCAATCCATAACAACTTTTTTATTATATCCCAAAAGACAAAATTAACCTTCATTCACATAGTATATGATGAAAAAACCAAGGCAAAAAGTCTGAAAAGCCCTTAGATAGTAGTTTAAAATTTGTTGGTTATAAGGGTATGTTAGTATTTACAATGTGAAATAAAAAGGAAATGACAAAAAAACCCTTTTCATGGCAATTATTTATTTACTTTATTTTAAGGGTACTACAGTATTTTTAATGTTTAATTTTTTATGTAAAAAGAATAACCCAAAACAACAATGACCTATGTGTTTCTTTGAAAAGATAATCTTATCCTCAAAACCAAGGTAATTGTTTTTTTTAGTGCAGATTCTCAAAAGAAAGATTATGAAGGGGAAATTCAAATTCAAATTCAAATTCATGAGATATATACTACCTAAAGGAAAACCTCTGTAAAGGCACGAACAAGGATCACCACACAAAGACACAATCTGACAAGATTGCTGATTATTGCAGCACTTGTTACAATCTGAATGGCCCACCATCTTTTATTGTCGAAAATAAAAAAGCAATATCGGCAGCTTAAAGAGAAAAACACATGAATCTAGTTTTTAGTTTTACTAATTCTTCAGGAACAGTAAATTTAAACATAAGCTTAAATGACAATATGACACTCCATTCCTCATCAATATGATGCATCAATGACTTGCAACCTGCAATCAAGAGTAATTCATTCAGTGTTTAGAATTTATTAGCTTAACCCCATAAATTTGTTTTTTGGCAAATGTCTACTTAGTTCAGAAATCTTGACAAACTTTGAAGCTATCTTTTTAATTGCCTCCTAAAATTTTATTCATCAAGAAAAAGAAGATAAATGGAATTTTTACCTGGAGATAATAACTTATATGCAGCATTCACCAGCATCAACTTCATCACCAACTTTGAAGACCCCTCTGGCCTTGGTTGAACCATCTCTCTTTGTTTCCTGCTAGCCTTATGAGATCAGTAAACCATTTGATTCTCATCTCACTTAATATTGTGTATCCTACAGAGAAACCAATTACTATTCCACTTGCATATCCAATCCCCATAATTTTCCAGTCAAGTATATACTCTGTCCATGAATCCTCGTGGTCGGCTGGAGGAGTAGCAGGTTCATTCACTTCAGGATTGCATTTCCTTGTCAAAGGAGGTCCGCATAGCCTTGGGTTCCCCTCATAAGAAGAACTGGGAAATGTAAGAAATTGGTTGCCTTGTGGTATCCTTCCTTCGAGATGGTTATATGACAGATTCATTACAGCAAGGAATGTCAACCTTGAAAGTTGAGGAGGAATCTCCCCTGAGAGGTGGTTGCTTGACAGGTCCAAGGACTCCAGCTCTGTCAGGTCACTCAATGATGACGGGATTTGACCAAGGAAGTTATTATGAGACAAGGTGAGGACTATGAGTGATTTGAGAATCCTTATCTCTTCAGGAATTTCTCCATGGAAACTATTGTTGGAAAGATCAAGACATGTGAACAAGGTTATTATTCTATCCATACGCATTTTCCGCCCCTTGTTCGTAATAGTCACCGACTCCTTGTAGTATCCATTGATATGGTAGTTATCTCCAACATACCTTGCCCTCGACTCATTGTTGGAGGTCAACTGCATCCCCACTAAACTTTGAACGAATTCCTTCAAGAGATTGCCAGTGAACTCATTGGAAGACAGGTCCATAACATGCAACATTGGCCAAGTAGTCGCAGTACCGCGACTTCCAATTGGACCATAAAATTTATTTGCTTGGAGTACCAGAATTGTTAGTGCAGTCAGCTTGTCCAACCATACTGGAAATGTGTCACGTATCATGTTGCCTCCAAGATCCAAAACCTCTAGCTTTGAACAATTGGCTAAGGAGCGTGGCAACTTCCCTTCCACTTTATTGTCACTGATTTTAAGAGACCGCAGATCACTTGCTATCGCATAACTTGAAATGGAATCGAAGTTATTTCCTTGTAGATTCAGCACCGTGAGGGTAGGAACTTTTCCCAAACAATCAGGGATTTGACTTCTAAAGTGGTTATAGGACATGTCAAGCAAAGAGAGTTGACTGCAATTGCATATAGCTTTTGGGAATTATCCGGGCAATTGATTGGCATGAAGATCAAGAGTAATAAGAGTATCTGAGTAGGGGAGGGAGATGGGATTGGAGAACTGGTCTAAAAAATCAAAATTGTTGCAAGAAAGGTTGAGATATATTAGACTCATGTTCCATATCCACTTGGGTATTTGACCACCGAGTTTGTTGTCTGAAAGGTCAAGATATGTGAACAAGGTTAGTATTCTATCCATATGCATTTTCCGCCCCTTGTTCGTAATAGTCACCGACTCCATGATATGGTAGTTATCTCCAACATACCTTGCCCTCGACTCATTGTTGGAGCTCAACTGCATCCCCCCTAAACTTTGAACGAATTCCTTCAAGAGATTGCCAGTGAACTCATTGGAAGACAGGTCCATAACATGCAACATTGGCCAAGTAGTCGCAGTACCACGATTTCCAATTGGACCATAAAATTTATTTGCTTGGAGTACCAGAATTTTTAGTGCAGGCAGCTTGTCCAACCATACTGGAAATGTGTCACGTATCATGTTGCCTCCAAGATCCAAAACCTCTAGCTTTGAACAATTGGCTAAGGAGCGCGGCAACTTCCCTTCCACTTTATTGTCACTGATTTTAAGAGACAGCAGATTACTTGCTATCGCATAACTTGAAATGGAATCGAAGTTATTTCCTTGTAGATTCAGCACCGTGAGGGTAGGAACTTTTCCCAAACAATCAGGGATTTGACTTCTAAGGTGGTTATGGGACATGTCAAGCAAAGAGAGTTGACTGCAATTGCATATAGCTTTTGGGAATGAACCGGGCAATTGATTGGCATGAAGATCAAGAGTAATAAGAGTATCTGAGTAGGGGAGGGAGATGGGATTGGAGAACTGGTCTAAAAAATCAAAATTGTTGCAAGAAAGGTTTAGATATGTTAGACTCATGTTCCATATCCACTTGGGTATTTGACCACCGAGTTTGTTGTCTGAAAGGTCAAGATATACTAGCTTCTCTTGGTTCTTTATGAACTCTGGAAAGCTACCTGTTACGTTACAGGATGACATTCCCAAATTCTCTAACGTCATGGGAAAGGAAGAAACTCCATCTTCATTGTAGGTTGGTGTGCTATGGTTTACCTTTACAAAAGGAGGAATTTTTGGAAAATCAACAGGATTGCGGGAAAGGTATAATGTGGAGAGAGTTGTTTTCCAAATCCAACTAGGCACATAACCTTGAATTCTGTTGTTGGAAAGATCTAGACCAGTCAAACTGTTTTGTGTTTTGAGGAAATCTGGAAATTCAGTCAAGTTGCAAGAGGGCAAATACAAAGTTGCGAGCTGGACATAAGCAAGGCTGCTGTTATCACTCTCAACTGACACACCAGAAAGTGCAAGGAATACTAAATCCCTCTGATTCTTGAAATCACCAAGCTTCAAGGGGCCAGAAAATTTGTTATATTGAAGATTAAGTTCTATAAGGCTGGGGAGCTTGAAGATTGACCTTGGTATTGATCCGCTCAAATTATTGTAACTCAACTCTATTATCAGCAATGAAGAAGATGCATCTGAAAACTCATCTAGTTGGCCGCTTAATTGGTTTGAGCTGAGATCTAAAATCTGCAAGGATGGAAGAGTAAATAGAGAAGAATATAGGATTCCGTTAAGCTGGTTAAACTCCAAGGAAAGGAATGAAAGGTTTGCAGCTCCATCTCTTTGAAATGGAGGAACGGAACCGTTGAATCTATTAAATGAAAGATCCAGAGTTTCAAGTTGGGTGAGGTTCGCAAGTGATGGTGGGATTGTTGGTGGGAGAAACCACTGGTGGTGGCTTTGAAACACTCAGAGGGGATAAAACACAAGGTTTTATTTCAAAAACAAAAGCTTACAATTAATGACAAACACAAAAGCTTAATACAATACACGCCCTCTCTCTCTTTCTCTCTAGTGTTTCTCTCTAATCTCTCCACACAGAATAACATAAGCTTAGCTTGCTATTTATACACGAATTCAAAACAAGATAATTCAACCTTCAAGTGTGAAGGCGGCTGGCGGCCAATGGTGTGAAGGCGGCTGGCGGCTGGCGGCTGCGGCTGGTGGCTGGTCGGTCACAGCTGGTGGCTGGCTGGCCGGTGGTTGCCTTCCTTGACCTTCTAGATTGATTGAGTTTAATACAACAAATCTCCCCTTTAAACTCAATCGAGGGATGTCATGCCAAGCATGAACTTCATTCTGATAAATGTTTCCCTCTTCAATGGCTTTGTATTTTTGCACTTCTTCTTTTGCATTCTTTTTTGTCTTATAGACCCATTTGACACCTATTGCTTTCTTGTTTTCTGGTGGATAAGTCAGCTTCCAGGTATCATTTTTCTCAATGGCATGCATTTCTTCATCCATTGCTTCTATCTTCTCTTATGTGATAGCTGTATTAAACTGGGATAACTCCATAAAATTTGCACCTGCTCAGGTCTAGATAATTCAAGGACTTGAGATTGCTGATTGACAGTGGGATGTTCCCAGAAAAGCTTGTGCTCTTGAGTGACAAGTATTGAATAGAACTATTCAATGAGAAGTCTGGAAACTGACCTGGAAGGAGTAAATTTTCAGAGAGATCAATGTACTGTAGTTTTGGCAATAGGAAAATGTTGTTTGGAAAGCTCCCGTTCAAGCCACAATATGATAAGTCAAGAGTTTCCAAGTTGAAGGAATTTGCTAAGAAACTGGGTGGAATGGAAGAGAGTTCGGAATTGCTATGAAGATCGAGTTTGGAGAGAAAATGGAGTTTTGAGAGAGAGGAACAAAGAGGACCAGAAAGACCAGAGCCAGACAAACTCAAGACTCTAAGGTTGGGAAGCACATGGGAGATGACTTCACACCAATTGCTACCTTGTGCTGAAATGTTTACATAATCAAGATTGAGCTCTACTAGAAAACTGAGATTCTGGAAAAGCATTCCAAGGTTTGGCTTTTTGAGTGAAATAGAATCTCCATATTCATCATACGCAGAACTCAGGTCAAGTCGAGTGGCATGACCAACATCATTACATGCAACTCCTTCCCAAGAGCAACAATCTGTTTTCAGGTCCCACAACTCAGCTTTTGAAGATGATACTGGGAATTTAAGGTTCTCTTGCAGCTGCGCGAAGGCCGATCTCTGGTCATCGCGGCATCGGTGGTGGGCAGCTTTTGTTGCTGTTGACAGAGATGAAGCGATACTTGCTTGATACAAAGAGAGTAGGAACAAGTAAAGAAACAAGAGTAAACGATGATGAAAATCTCTCATTTTTCCTATGGCTGATAATATATAGTAGAGAAAACTCTAGCTGGACAGTTCTTGGAAATTTCTATGGCTGTAAAGTCGCAAGACTCAAATTGATTGGATGCATAGTGTAGAAACAAGAAAAACTCATACTAAGAAATTAATATGAGAGCAAGTTGAAGATATTGTTGATGGTTATTGCATGACTAAGTGGAAGTCAAGTTGGATCTGAAAGAATGTTATCCTTATTAGATTCTACAGCCTTCACTTGATTTCTAGACAAGTTCATGCAGCTCTAGGGTATAACTGTTGAAGAAGTCAAGTGTGAAAGACAGTGGAAGTAATGAATGTGTAGAAGTTTTACAAGTTCTGTGGACACAACTCACTAAAGGAAAAGCCTTGGAGTATTCTGCAGCCAACGACTATGGACTCAGGTTGGTTGGATTCATTGATGAGGGGAAGAAATGCAGCAGAAATTAAATTGGAGATGTTGATGGCTCTTGACAGAGCGAAGTAAGGACAGGATAGTTAATTTGGAGATGGTAATGGTTGCAGACCCACTTGAAGGTCCAATTTGAAATAACATGTCTTTAGGTTTGGTTTTACAAAAATAAGAAAAATCTAATAAACCAGGTTATATTCACGACCAGTCAAATAAATTTGTTTTATTTGAATCAAATAAAAATAAAAATAAAAACAATAATAAAAAAATCACTGTCCAACGATAAAATTAAAAAAAAATAGAAAAAATATTAGTTTTTATTAACTTTTTAAATTTATAACCCGGATTATCAGACTGAAAGCACCATACATAAAAATATTATATAGCCCCGTCTCTAAGAAATGAAACAGTGAAGGAAGAAGTCGGAAAAAAAAATCACATAAAAAGCTTCATACTCATTTTCACTATTCACTGGAATAGTGTAATGATGATTTTGGTTTTCTACCAAAAAAAACTTAATACTAGATCTAAAGAGCATATTCACATGATACATTGATCAATTGACTATGGATAAATAAATATTTTTCTATTTTAATTACATAGTGAAATAATCATAATAGCATTGGAAGAAAAAAAATAATATATATAGAGGTTTTTTTTATTTTCACAATAATTTTTATTATTATTATAATAGTAGATAAGAGATAATTTGGTATTTTACAAAACATTAAAAAAAAATAAACAGTTAAAAGACACTCCCAAATGCTCTTAAAAAAAATTCAAAACTGGAGTAAAGAGGTTTTTTTTTACAATGGTTTTTTGGTTATTACTCTATTATTATTGTATTGCCACATCACCTGAAGCCAACTAATTAGCTGCTAAATTGCTTTTCTAAGGCTCAAGCCTCAAAGTGAAGAAGGATTAAATCAAGGTAATGTAAAGATAAGTACAAAGTCTAGGGAAGGCCTCGGGAGAGCAGGAGTAGAGCAGCACAGAAGCAAGGAGCAGACACCGAGAAGAAGACCTGCTGTTAACAAAGTCTAACAATTTCAGGCTAGCTGTAACCCAGAATTACTTACAGCTAGCTCGAAGTCAGTAGACATGCCGATAGAGATCTCGAGAAGCGTTAAAACATAATTCACCTACATAATCAGTCTCTAAGGAATAAACTGAGTCCTTACAAGCATTTGAAATTAAGCAAAAGATTAAACGAATATTGCAGAATTCAACAAAGAAGAAGACTAGAACAAGATTTGAATAGTTCGAGTATATGATTTTCTAGCTAATTAATTAAAGATACATAGCGAATATTTTCTACCACACTTCATAGGAAAATCTAAGACTTAAAATAATGGTAATAGTAAAGGATGATCAAAGACCTTGTCAGACTCGATCCGGAGACTGACTTGAAAAAGATTTATATATAATTTAAGGTTTCAGAAACCCTTTCCTATCTTTGGCTTTCACTGTACACTGCATCAATAAGTGTATATGAGAGATTCATTACAGCAAGGAATGTCAGCCTTGTAAGTTGAGGAGGAATCTCCGCAGATAGCTGGTTCTTTGAGAGATCTAAGGACTCAACCTCCGTTAGGTTCATCATTGATGACGGAATTTGGCCAAGGAAGTTACTGTGAGATGAGTTTGAGGTACCTTATCTCTTCAGGAATTTCCCCATGGAATTTGTTCTCAGAGAGATCAAGACAGGGGGAAACGGTCAGTGTTCTCTCCATGTGCACTTCCAACCCTTTGTTCATAATAACTACCACTACCACAATCTTTATATTTACCGATGTATTTTTTGTCGATATTTGTACTACTATTTCATTAGTAATTAATTTATTGATGGAATTATAGAGGAATTGCTCCGTCGATGAATTTTTCGTCGGTAATTTTTTGTCTGTCGGTAAGTTTGTTAACAATAAAAAAATATTATTACCGATGGATTAACTGATGAAAAAGGCACGGAAAAAAATTACTTGCTTCATTTCATCGGTATTTCCCACGGAAAAATACCGTATGTTATTCCATCGGTGATTATTTTTTAAAAAAATTATTTTACAAAACTATAAAATAATTAAATTAATATAAATCAACACTCTATCTAAAAAATCATTTTTCATCTAAACACATGCCAACCAGATGCATGAGATTTGCTTAATACCAAACAACAATTTGCTTATTTGGGAAAAAAAAAAAAAAGTGGTGCACAGGCCTTAAGCAAGCAAGCAAAAAAAAAAACCTTTAGTTTTTTGAAAGTATGATAAAAAAAAAAAAGAGGATTCCTTGTCTAAAATAAAGAAAAAAAACTTTAAAAAACAAGCAAACAATGAAATAATTACTTAATTTTTTTTTAATTTTAAGGGGTTGAAAATGCATCAAATTAATTTTTTTAAAAAGAAAAAGAAAAAATAGGCCATACATTAAATTAAATAATATTCTAATAAAAAAACCACCATAAATAAGCTAATAAAGATTTTTTTAAAAATGAAGGATGAAATCATAAAGAAAAAATAAAAAGAATTAAAAAAAAAATGCAAGCATACTAGCCTGGCCAATCCAAGTCGGCATGGTAAATTTATGACTCGAGTCATGAGGTTGGGTTATCTTTATATAAATTAAATTTAAAAAAAACTAAAGAGCTCGATCCTTAATAAAATAAATGTTGAAGGATGAACTTGAAAAAGAAAATAAGTTAAAAAAATTTCAATGTCAATTCAAGTCATGCGACCAAATCTAATATAAAAATCAAATTAAATTAATACCAATAAAATATTAAAGAATAAAACTAAAAAGAAAATTAAAAAAGGATGGAAAGAAAGAAAAAAGCAATTGAAAGAACTCTTTTTTTATATCCCAAAAGACAAAATTAACCTTCATTCACATTGTATACTATGAAAAAACCAGGGTAAAAAGTCTGAAAAACACTTAGATAGTAGTTTAAAATTTGTTGGTTATAAGGGTATGTTAGTACTTACAATGTGAAATAAAATGGAAATGACAAAAAAACACTTTCATGGCAATTATTTCTTTACTTTATTTTAAGGGTACTACAGTATTTTTAATTTTTTTTTTTTTTTTTTTGGTGTGACAAAACAACAATGACCTATGTGTTTCTTTGGAAAGATAACCTTATCCCGAAACCGAGGTAATTGTTTTTTGAGTGGAGATGCAAAATGATTATTTCATAGCAATTTCAATTAATATATAACTTGCGTTACAGTGAAAAAGTCACGTCCAATAGATTGTTTTTAATGTATTGGCTTAAAACTCACCGAAAACGCACTGAAAGCAAAAACTTTCTTTATAATTCTCAAACGAAAGATTATGAAGGGGAAATTCAAATTCAAATTCATGAGATACATACTACTAAAGGAAAAGCTCTGTAAAGGCACGAACAAGGATCACCACACAAAGACACAATCTGACCAGATTGCTGATTATTGCAGCACTTGTTACAATCTGAATGGCCCACCATCTTTTATTGTCGAAAATACAAAAGCAATATCGGCAGCTTAAAGAGAAAAACACGTGAATCTAGTTTTTAGTTTTACTAATTCTTCAGGAGCAGTAAATTTAAACATAAGCTTAAATGACAATATGACACTCCATTCCTCATCAATATGATGCATCAATGACTTGCAACCTGCAATCAAGAGTAATTCATTCAGTGTTTAGAATTTAATAACTTAACCCCATGATTTTTTTATTTTTTTTGGCATATGTCTACTTAGTTCAGAAAGCTTGACAAAATTTTATTCATCAAGAAAAAGAAGATAAAAGGAATTTTTACCTGGAGATAATAACTTATATGCAGCATTCACCAGCATCAACTTCATCACCAACTTTGAAGACTCCTCTGGCCTTGGTTGAACCATCTCTCTCTGTTTCCTGCTAGCCTTATGAGATCAGTAAACCATTTGATTCTCATCTCACTTAATATTGTGTATCCTACAGAGAAACCAATTACTATTCCACTTGCATATCCAATCCCCACAATTTTCCAGTCAAGTATATACTCTGTCCATGAATCCTCGTGGTCGCCTGGAGGAGTACCAGGTTCATTCACTTCAGGATTGCATTTCCTTTTCAAAGGAAATCCGCATAGCCTTGGGTTCCCCTCATAAGAAGAATCGGGAAATATATCAAATTGGTTGCCTTGTGGTATCCTTCCTTCGAGATGGTTATATGACAGATTCATTACAGCAAGGAATGTCAACCTTGAAAGTTGAGGAGGAATCTCCCCTGAGAGGAGGTTGCTTGACAGGTCCAAGGACTCCAGCTCTCTCAGGTCACTCAATGATGACGGGATTTGACCAAGGAAGTTATTATGAGACAAGGTGAGGACGATGAGTGATTTGAGAATCCTTATCTCTTCAGGAATTTCTCCATGGAAACTATTGTTGGAGAGATCAAGACAAGTGAACAAGGTTATTATTCTATCCATATGCATTTTCAGCCCCTTCATCGTAATAGTTACCGACTCCTTGTAGTGTCCATTGATATTGTAGTTATCTCCAACATACCTTGCCCTCGACTCATTGTTGGAGGTCAACTGCATCCCCCCTAAACTTTGAACGAATTCCTTCAAGAGATTGCCAGTGAACTCATTGGAAGACAGGTCCATAACATGCAACATTGGCCAAGTAGTCGCAGTACCACGATTTCCAATTGGACCATAAAATTTATTTGCTTGGAGTACCAGAATTTTTAGTGCAGGCAGCTTCTCCAACCATACTGGAAATGTGTCACGTATCATGTTGCCTCCAAGATCCAAAACCTCTAGCTTTGAACAATTGGCTAAGGAGCGCGGCAACTTCCCTTCCACTTTATTGTCACTGATTTTAAGAGACAGCAGATTACTTGCTATCGCATAACTTGAAATGGAATCGAAGTTATTTCCTTGTAGATTCAGCACCGTGAGGGTAGGAACTTTTCCCAAACAATCAGGGATTTGACTTCTAAGGTGGTTATGGGACATGTCAAGCAAAGAGAGTTGACTGCAATTGCATATAGCTTTTGGGATTGAACCGGGCAATTGATTGGCATGAAGATCAAGAGTAATAAGAGTATCTGAGTAGGGGAGGGAGATGGGATTGGAGAACTGGTCTAAAAAATCAAATTTGTTGCAAGAAAGGTTTAGATATTTTAGACTCATGTTCCATATCCACTTGGGTATATGACCAACGAGTTTGTTGTCTGAAAGGTCAAGATTTATTAGCTTCTCTTGGTTCTTTATAAACTCTGGAAAGCTACCTGTTATGTTACAGGATGACATTCCCAAATTCTCTAACGTCATGGGAAAGGAAGAAACTCCATCTTCATTGTAGATTGGTGTGCTATGGTTTACCTTGACAAAAGGAGGAATTTTCGGAAAATCAACAGGATTGCGGGAAAGGTATAATGTGGTGAGAGTTGTTTTCCAAATCCAACTAGGGACGTAACCTTGAATTCTGTTGTTGGAAAGATCTAGAACAGTCAAACTGTTTTGTGTTTTGAGGAAATTTGGAAATTCAGTCAAGTTGCAAGAGGGCAAATACAAAGTTGCGAGCTGGACATAAGCAAGGCTGCTGTTATCACTCTCAACTGACACATCAGAAAGTGCAAGGTATACTAAATCCCTCTGATTCTTGAAATCACCAAGCTTCAAGGGGCCAGAAAATTTGTTATTTTGAAGATCAAGTTCTATAAGGCTGGGGAGATTGAAGATTGACCTTGGTATTGATCCGCTCAAATTATTGTTACTCAACTCTATCGTCAGCAATGAAGAAGATGCATCTGAAAACTCATCTAGTTTGCCGCTTAATTGGTTTGAACTGAGATCTAATTGCTGCAAGGATGGAAGAGTAAATAGAGAAGAATATAGGATTCCGTTAAGCTGGTTATGCTCCAAGAAAAGGAATGAAAGGTTTGCAACTCCATCTCTTTGAAATGGAGGAATGGAACCGTTGAAACTATTAAATGAAAGATCCAGAGTTTCAAGTTGGGTGAGGTTTGCAAGTGATGGTGGGATAACTCCATAAAATTTGCACATACCCAGGTCTAGTTCTTTCAAGGACTTGAGATTGCTGATTGACAGTGGGATGTTCCCAGAAAAGTTTGTGTTCTTGAGTAACAAGGATTGAATAGAACTATTCAATGAGAATTCTGGAAACTGACCTGAAAGGAGTAAATTTTCAGAGAGATCAATGTGCTGTAGTTTTGGCAACAGGAAAATGTTGTTTGGAAAACTCCCATTCAAGCCACAATTTGATAAGTCAAGAGTTTCCAAGTTGGAGGAATTTGCTAAGAAACTGGGTGGAATGGAAGAGAGTTCAGAATTGCTGTCAAGATGGAGTTCAGAGAGAAAATGGAGTTTTGAGAGAGAGGAACAAAGAGGACCAGAAATACCAGAGCTAGACAAACTCAAGACTCTGAGGTTGGGAAGCACATGGGAGATGACTTCACACCAATTGCTACCTTGTGCTGAAATGTTTACATAATCAAGATTGAGCTCTACTAGAAAACTGAGATTCTGGAAAAGCATTCCAAGGTTTGGCTTTTTAAGTGAAATAGAATCTCCATATTCATCATACGCAGAAATCAGGTCAAGTCGAGTGGCACGACCAACATCATTACATGTAACTCCTTCCCAAGAGCAACAATCTGTTTTCAGGTCCCACAACTCAGCTTTTGAAGATGATAATGGGAATTTAAGGTTCTCTTGCAGCTGCGCGAAGGCCGATCTCTGGTCATCGCGGCATCGGTGGTGGGCAGCTTTTGGTGCTGTTGACAGAGATGAAGCGATACTTGCTTGATACAAAGAGAGTAGGAACAGGTAAAGAAACAAGAGTAAATGATGATGAAAATCTCTCATTTTTCCTGTAGGAGAAAGATGTTGCATGTAGTTTTGATACTTAGTAATTTAGTTGCCTGATAATATATAGTAGAGAAAACTCTAGCTGGACAGTTCTTGGAAATTTCTAGGAGAAAGAATGTTATCCTTATTAGATTCTACAGCCTTCACTTGATTTCTAGACAAGTTCATGCAGCTCTAGGGTATAAGTACTGTTGAAGAAGTCAAGTGTGAAAGACAGTGGAAGTAATGAATGTGTAGAAGTTTTACAAGTTCTGTGGACACAACTCACTAAAGGAAAAGCCTTGGAGTATTCTGCAGCCAACGACTATGGACTCAGGTTGGTTGGATTCATTGATGAGGGGAAGAAATGCAGCAGAAATTAAATTGGAGATGTTGATGGCTATTGACAGACTGAAGTAAGGACAGGACAGTTAATTTGGAGATGTTGATGGTTGTAGACCAACTTGAAGGTCCAAGTTGAATAACATGTCCTTTAGGTTTGGTTTTAAAAAATAAAAGAAAAATCTAATAATCCGGGTTATATTCATGATCAGTCAAATAATTTTTTTTTATTTGAGTCAAATGAAAATAAAAATAAAAGCAATCATAATAAATAGATAAAATTTTACAAAGATGATTATAACGTGGAAAAAAAAATATTTATTTAAGAGCTGAAAAATGATGTTGTTAAATTTTCAACCAATTAAATATGAAATGATAAAATAGGATAAAAAATAGATAAAAAAATTGATGTATGCCAACTCGAGTTAGCATGATAGACATCTAATTTGGGATTAAGAGGCGAGCAATTTAGGTTAACCCACCAAACTCGTGTTCTATGTTATAAGGTCGGGATAACCTGATAAAAACCACGAAGCCAATTTGTTTTTATAAAAAACCAATGTCCAATGACAAAATAAAACAAAATAAGAAAAAAAAAAGATATCAATTCCTATTAACTTTTCAAATTTATAACTCTGGTTATTGGACTGGAAGCACCATGCATGAAAAAACTACATAGCCCAGTTTGTAAGAAATGAAACGGTGAAGGAAGAAGTGGGAAAAAAGAAATCACACAAAAAGCTTCATACTCATTTTCATTATTCACTGGAATAGTATAATGATGATTTTGTTTCTTTCACTCAAAAAACTTAATACTAGATCTCAAGAGCATTGAAATCTTTTCTTTTCACATAACCCATTAGTTATTCTCAAATTAACTAGAAACAAATAAGTTTTTTTTTTAATTTTAATTGCATAATAAAATAATCATAATATCATTGGAATAAAAAAAAAATGGTATAAAGAAATTTTATTTTATTATAACATTAGATAAGGGATAATTTGATATTTTATCAAATATTAAAAAATAATAAAAAGTTAAAAAACACATTAAAACCACCAAAATACTCTTAAAAGAAATTCAAAACTGGAGTAAAAGAGGTTTTTTCTTCTTTTTACAATGGTTTTTTTAGTTATTACTCTATTATTATTGTACTGTCACATCACCTGAAGCCAACTAATTAGCTACTAAATTGCTTTTCATAAGGCTCAAAGTGAAGAAGGATTAAATCAAGGTAATGTAAAGATAAGTACAATGCGTATACTTACAGTCTAGGGAAGGCCTCGGGAGAGCAGGAGTAGAACAGCACAGAAGCAAGGAGCAGACACCGAGAAGAAGACCTGCTGTTAACAAAGTCTAACAATTTCAGGCTAGCTGTAACCCAGAATTACTTACAGCTAGCTCGAAGTCAGTAGACATGCCGATAGAGATCTCGAGAAGCGTTAAAACATAATTCACCTACATAATCAGTCTCTAAGGAATAAACTGAGTCCTTACAAGCATTTGAAATTAAGCAAAAGATTAAACGAATATTGCAGAATTCAACAAAGAAGAAGACTAGAACAAGATTCGAATAGTTCGAGTATATGATTATCTAGCTAATTAATTAAAGATACATAGCGAATATTTTCTACCACACTTCATAGGAAAATCTAAGACTTAAAATAATGGTAATAGTAAAGGATGATCAAAGACCTTGTCAGACTCGATCCGGAGACTGACTTGAAAAAGATTTATATATAATTTAAGGTTTCAGAAACCCTTTCCTATCTTTGGCTTTCACTGTACACTGCATCAATAAGTGTATATGAGAGATTCATTACAGCAAGGAATGTCAGCCTTGTAAGTTGAGGAGGAATCTCCGCAGATAGCTGGTTCTTTGAGAGATCTAAGGACTCAACCTCCGTTAGGTTCATCATTGATGACGGAATTTGGCCAAGGAAGTTATTGTGAGATGAGTTTGAGATACCTTATCTCTTCAGGAATTTCCCCATGGAATTTGTTCTCAGAGAGATCAAGACAGGGGGAAACGGTCACTGTTCTCTCCATACGCACTTCCAACCCTTTGTTCATAATAGCTACCGACTCCTTGTAGTAGTTGAAGATGGGGTAGTTCATATATAGAGTAGTCATCTCCAACCTACTTCGGCTCTTCGATTCTCTGTTGCTAGTAATTTGCGTAGCCGCTAAACTTTGAACGAATTCACAGTTCCAGAAAGTCCAATTCAACCTAAAATTTATCTTCTCGCAGAACAAGAATCTTCGATGCAGGTAGCAGCCCCAACCAGAATGGGAAAGCGTCACGTATCATGTTGTGTCCAAGGTCCAAAACCTCCAGCTTGTATAGCTATGGATATTGGCAATTTTCATTCCACTTTATTGTGTCACAAACAGAATGGAAGCATACGCGAACTTAAAAGAAGGAAGCTGCAGTAAAGCTTGAAATTTAAATACAAGACCTAACGACTGCATTTTGTGCATTTTCATTTTTATAACAGGAGGCCAGCTGACATAACCACGTGATTAAGGCCACGCTGGCAATTGCATTTTTGTCTTTAAATTCCCTAATGATTGGAACAGAATGGTGTGGAAAATTATAACAGATTTCTTAGATTCTCTCCTCTGTCCTTTCTCTCAACACGTCCTGAACGTATAAATCCTTCTTCTTCTTTCTCTAACGTCCTTCTCCCTAGTTCTTCCATGGTTCTAGTCAAAGTTTCCTGTTAACCTGCACCAAATTGGTATCAGAGCACACGTCTTTGGACTCAGCAAAATGGCACCAGAAACCAGGTTCCAAGACGTAAGAAGAATGGATGATTCTTTTGAAGCTGCTAATCAAAGAGTCAATGGAATAGAAGTCAAGTTGCACGCACAGTCAGATGACCTATCAGATGACCTAGCACAACTTAAAGCCATGATGAAAGAAATGGAGAATCAACAAATCTCTATTAAACAAACCCTACAAACCCTAGCGGGTGAGGCAAGTTCCTCCCAGAATGTTCGAATGCCCCAACACCCTGCTCCTGCCAGCAACCAATAGTGGATAGGAGAAGGACCACCTACCTACAGGTCACGCAGACCCAGAAGAGATTTCCCTTCTTTTGAAGGGGAAGAAGTACATAAATGGTTGTACAAATGCAACCAGTATTTCGACCTGGAAGAAATCCCTGAAACGGACAAGCTGAAACTAGCTTCGTATTATTTGGATGGCTTGGCACTTTACTGGCATCAGAATTACACCAGAAACCTGGAAGGACATGAGGTTACATGGGCAGAGTATGTGGATGCCTTGTGCTGTCGGTTTGGAGGACAAAAGGACCCCTTAGAGGAGCTCACTGAACACAAGCAGGAAGGGGACTTGGAAGGTTATATCAGGTGTCATCACCCAATTTTGGGTGATTCCCCAAAATTCACTTTTTTTCAAAATAAAAATAAAAAAAATAAAATAAAGGCTGGCAATGCGGAGAAAGCCGACCAAGAAAGGCTGTAAAAATAGGAGAAAATCAAGCTGCAATTTTCGGAGGAATTTCAAGGCCCAAGTGTATGCTGTTATGCCCAAAAATAGAAAAATGCAAATTCAAAGGTCAAATTAAATGAGTATTGGACGAATTTGCATAAAAATTAAGTCCAATGACATAATTAATTTTTTAATGGGCCAATTTGATTTAATCATGGGCCAAATTGAATTTTAATTATGTTTAAGAATTAATTTAGGTCCAATTGAAGGATTTAATTAAGTGCAAGGACTTAATTATACTTTAAGCAGGTCAAATTAATTTGAGGACTTAATTGGTGAAAAATTAAGTTTGGGAGCTTAATTTGGACTTAATTGAAAAATCAGAATTTTAAGAGACCCAATTTAATTTTTACCAAGTGAATTGATTGAAATTAGGGGTCAAACACAAAACTTGAGGGACTAATTTTGAAGCCCGAAAAACTATTTTGCCTATAAATAGCCTTCAATTTCAGCTAAGCAGGGGGGGCATTTTTTACAACAAAAAAAAGAAGAAAAATCCTAACCCTAAAAAACTTAATCTTCTTCTTCTTCAAGAGCAGCCGCCCCCCCCCTTGTTGAATTTTTCGGCCAGAACCAAGGCCGCACACAGCCCCCAGTGGTTTCCATTTGCCTTCAACCTCTCTGCCTCTCTTCCCCACAGCAGACCAACACACACACCCGACCAAGGCCTCTCCCCTTCCATTTTTCCCTCAAACCGGCGCCATCATCCCTTCCCTTTTCTTCCAGCCAGGACTCTCTCCAAGCCACAGCTGCTACATAGCCAACCACCTCGTCGCCTCCATCAACAGCCGCCGGCCACACCTGGAGAAACCCACACCTGTAGCAGCTCCTCCCATTCCGATCCAGCTCCAGCAAGCACCACAACAGCAGCAGTGTCTCCTTATCACAGCGGCGCTGTCTCCAGCTCCTCCCCCCAGCGGTGGCAGCAGCAGCAGCAGCAGCAACCCACAGCCGGGTCTCTCTCAACCGACCCCCCCACTTCCCTCCGGGTCAACGGACAGACCGATCTCCATCAACGCCGGCTCTACAAGGTCACACGGCAGCAAGCCACCTCGCCGTCTCCTTCAACCAGCGCCCACAGACCAGCAGCTCCATGGTCCAGCGACCGGCCACTTGAAGAAGAAGAAACCGGATCTGCAGTGAAGCAAAACAGACCGTTGCTTGTGTTTTTTTGTGTTTTGCAGGGAGTGGTGTACCTCACTTCTGGCAGGGAAGGGAAGAGAAGGAGAAGGCAGGGCAGATCCGCCCGTTTCTGGCGTTGCCAGCGGCGGCACATGAACCCACGCGCCGCCAGTGACGGCGGCGCGTGGGAAGACGCGCCACCATGAATTTCTGCAGTTCCTGAAGCACTTCCTTTGCAGTTCCTGGAGTTTTGAGGACTGTTTTGTAAAGTTAGAATTATTTGATGTAATTTTTATTTATTTTTGAATATTATAATTTGTATTGTGGATGTAAAAAAAACAAAAAAAAAACAAAAAAAGCAAAAAGAAAAAAAAACAAAAAATATGAAAAATGCATGTTTGTTTTTATTTCAGGGATTTTTTATAATGAGACGGCAAAAGAATAAAGAAGGATTTAATATTTTGATTGGATCACGGTGTAGAAATACAAACTTGTACGAAAGTTGTATTTCTAAATTCCGATGAAAAAACAAAATTTTTAAAACTTCTTTAACACATCACAGCCACGAAGCAGCTTACCTCAGGTAGGGTGTGTTAGGGGTGCTAATACCTTCCCTAACCACAATCAGTCCCTTACCCGCGAATCTCTGACAAGACCAGTCAACCTAGGTTTCCTAGTAACCCTCAATTAAATACTAGGTGGCGACTCCAAAAAAAATCAATTCCAATAACAGAGAGAAAAACCGCCATCGCTAGGAGCGGACGCCGCACGTGGTTTTTTGACGTGCGACAGAATGGCGACTCCGCTGGGGAGGTACTGTTTCTGACAATATTGGACTAAGCTTTGTGTATTTGATGTGTTTAAGTTTTGTCATTTTTGTCTTGTTTTATTTTATCCATGCATTTTTAGAATTGTTTCATGCATCACTTGTATTTATTTTTGAAAGCACACACAAGCTTCTAAGCTAGGTGGGGAGTAGCGGTCTGCCTCATGACTTTCAGTCGGGATTCAGATTCGTGAAACATCCAACTATGAGCTGAGTGTTTACTTGGTGATGGCGGTCACATAGTGCCCCAACCATCCCTTGTAAACCCCTATACTGCCTTCACGTGAGGTGGTCACTGGGCAGCTCATAGACCCTTTTGAGACCAGGTAGAAAACCTACCCATGTTCACATAGTGAATAGAACTTGTCCTTAGGTTGTATGTGCTATCATTTATTTGCATTGGGGCGAACTCTTCTTGAAGCATCTTGAACTCAAGACTTGTGGAGTTTGGGCAAGAATCAAAATTCTTGTTTCATCATGCAAGAGTTACGATCATATGTCACCCCTCGAAGGGCGAGTTCATCATATAGATTTTCATATTCATACATTTGTCATGCATGCACCAAAATGAAAGGTGGGTCCCCTCCGAGTCTACAACACCTGATTTTGAGTGAACAACATGGGAGATAAAAAACATGCTCGTCGCAGCACTCATTTTCGAAAAGAGTTGGAGTCTCTGAACAAAAGCTTGACTCGCCTCTAGCTTACTCGAGCAAACACTTAAAAATATCTCTGGTGAAGGTCCTTCCAACCGGTCTGCTATTTTTGTTCAGCCTCCAACAACGACTCAACCCAAAGAAACTGGGGGGCAAACATGGTCAAAAGCCTCAACACAATCCGAAGGGGAATTGCACCGCAGAATGGAGCCAGTTCTTGTTCTGCTCAAAATTTCTTGATTTTTTCAACCTATTCCAGTTTTTGTCGGTAATTTGGCTCAAAATTCCACAAGATTTTTCTTGTCCAATGAGCCTTTCCTGTTAATAAAATCATGTGTTTTCTTTTTTTGTGCTCATGCAAATAACATACTGAGCACACCTTTGTACTTACAAAACCATTGCGCCAAGAATCTTTGGGTGTGTTTCCCTTTTTTTCCAAGACCCCATGTTTTCACAAGGATTTTTGGGAATTCAAAGTTTAGTACAAAACAGAAATCATGTTGGTGTTTGTTCAAACAAACAAGTTCTGAAAATTCAGGTGATTCCTTAGAGAGGTAAGCATACACCTAGAAAACCAAAAAAAAAAACACAATGAAGTGACTCCAAAAGCAGAGTTTTATTTGCATGAATAATGAGAAATCACTCTGCATACTCGCATGAAAGCAAGGCTTACCGATCCTAAATGCATGCATTTGAGATGAAGAAAGGCCATCTTTGATAATCCTTTCACAAGGCTGAAATATATCCTTTGCAGTCCCCTTTTGAGCCTAATGCATTTTCCTTGAAAAATAACCTTGGCTAGGATCACACCCTACACTGGGGGGCAAGTGCCAAAAATCCTTAATGATTGAAAGTGCCCAAATAACTCTTGGGGTCATGAAAATGTCATCAATGATTGAAAGTGCCCAAACAATACTAGGGGGCATAAAAGAAAATTCTCAATCACCGAAGGTGCCCGTACAAAGCTGGGGGGCATGAAAAAAATCCAAATGATCCAAAAATTTTGAGCAAAAAAAAAGCCAATGCAATGATGCTGGAAATCAAATGAAGAAAACAAAAAAAAAGAGAAAGAGCCCAAGCCCAGCACTGGGGGGCACCGTGGACCATTTTACAAATCAAATCCAAGGTCCAGAAATGTATGAACAAAAAAGTTTGGGATATAAGCACTGGTGATCCTTAGTCTTAAAGTCCCTTAAACACCTTTTGAGCCTACGAATATCCTTTTCTTCATGGCCAATAGCCCAAGCCTACATTACGTGCCTAATCAAGCCCTTTCTGATCAAAGGCAAGCAATCTGGATCGGTAGGCAGTGCTTTCTCATGCGAAACAAAATCATTATTCATGCAAATAAAATAAATGCTTTGAAAAACGGTTCTCAATGACCCTCAAATTGAAATTTAAACCTTTTTGTGACCAACCAGATGTCACTTCGTGTTCTTCACATTTTCATCGAAATACGGTTCTCATTAACCCTCAAATTGAAATTTCAACCTTTTGTGACCAACCAAATGTCACTTCATATTTTTCACCAAAAATCAAAACAAAAAGTTTTCATCACTTCTGAAAACCTCTCCATAGGAATCACTTGAATCTCTTCAGAATGAGTTTGCTTTGAATCGATGTCAAAATGATTTTTGTGTCTGGAATAGCTTTGAAATTCCAAAAATTCTGCATGAAAACAACTCCTTGTCAAAAAACCAAATCTTCCTTCATGTAGCCTCATCCCCAAACCTTATTTAAACACTTGCGGGCATGATCAAGCTGGAGAGCAATCAAAAACATCTAGTAGAGCTGACTCCATGATTCCTTTTCTAAGAAACTATTGGGTAAAATTGGCAACTCTTGAGATAAAGGGGCGGAGGACAAAGAAGTATGATGATATCAAGTCTTTCCCAGGGGTCAATATCACAAGAGATGACTCGAGTAAGCAAGAGCGAAAAGAGCCATCGAAGCTTACTATCAGAGACTCAAACTTTTGAGAAAATGAGGACTCCATGAAGAAAAGAGAACTCCATGTAGAAAAGGGAACTCCATGAAGAAAGGGGATCTACATTTCTCAGGTAAGTAGACATGCATATTGATCATGATACATTACTTTCATCCTTGACATATTAGTGTCTCACCTCTCCTTTAGAGTGCGTCTTCGAGCACTCACCTTAGGTAGTGTGTTTTCCAACCCTGCCTCTTTTTAGTGCGCCTTAGGGCCATCAACCATCTTAGGTAGTGTGTTTTCCAACCCTGCCTCTTTTTTTAGTGCGCCTTAGGGCCATCAACCACCTTAGGTAGTGTGTTTTCCAACCCTGCCTCTTTTTAGTGCGCCTTAGGGCCATCAATCACCTTAGGTAGTGTGTTTTCCAACCCTGCCTCTTTTTAAGTGCGCCTTAAGGCCATCAACCACCTTAGGTAGTGTGTTTTCCAACCCTGCCTCTTTTTAAGTGCGTCTTAGAGCCATCAACCACCTTAGGTAGCGTGTTCTCTAACCCTGCCTCCTTTTTTAGTGCGTCTTAGAGCCATCAACCACCTTAGGTAGTGTGTTTTCCAACCCTGCCTCCTTTTTAGTGCGCCTTAGGGCCATCAACCACCTTAGGTAGTGTGTTTTCCAACCCTCCCTCTTTTTAGTGCGCCTTAGGGCCATCAACCACCTTAGGTAGTGTGTTTTCCAACCCTGCCTCTTTTTAGTGCGCTTTAGGGCCATCAACCATCTTAGGTAGTGTGTTTTCCAACCCTGCCTCCTCTTTTTTAGTGCGCCTTAGGGCCATCAACCACCTTAGGTAGTGTGTTTTCCAACCCTGCCTCCTTTTTAGTGCGCCTTAGGGCCGTCAACCATCTTAGGTAGTGTGTTTTCCAACCCTGTCTCTTTTTAGTGTGCCTTCAAGCCACCAACTATCTTAGGTAGTGTGTTTTCTAACCCTGCCTCCTTTTTAGTGCGCCTTAGGGCCGTCAACCATCTTAGGTAGTGTGTTTTCCAACCATGCCTCCTTTTTAGTGTGCCTTCAAGCCACCAACCACCTTAGGTAGTGTGTTTCCCAACCCTGCCTCCTCTTTTTAAGTGCGCCTTAGGGCCATCAACCACCTTAGGTAGTGTGTTTTCCAACCCTACCTCTTTTTAAATGTGCCTTTGAGCCATCAACCACCTTAGGTAGTGTGTTTTCTAACCCTACCTCCTTTTTTGAATGTGTCTTCGAGCCCTTACCTCTTAGGTAGTGCGTTGTCCAACCCTGCCTCTTTTTAAGAGCTCCTTCGAGTCCTAACCTTTTAGGTAGTGTGTTTTTCTAACCCTACCTCCTTTCGAGTGCGCTTTCTAACCCTCAAGAGGATTCATCATTCCTCAACAAGATGAGTCAATCATATCTCATCCTTGTTTTTCTTCTTTACAACGCTTACTATCTAAAGTCTCTTACGAGACTTTCTACCATAAGCATTGTAAAGAGGGGGGCAACTGTCATCACCCAATTTTGGGTGATTCCCCAAAATTCACTTTTTTTCAAAATAAAAATCAAAAAAATAAAATAAAGGCTGGCAATGCGGAGAAAGCCGACCAAGAAAGGCTGCAAAAATAGGCGAAAATCAAGCTGCAATTTTCGGAGGAATTTCAAGGCCCAAGTGTACGCTGTTATGCCCAAAAATAGAAAAATGCAAATTCAAAGGTCAAATTAAATGAGTATTGGACGAATTTGCATAAAAATTAAGTCCAATGACATAATTAATTTTTTAATGGGCCAATTTGATTTAATCATGGGCCAAATTGAATTTTAATTATGTTTAAGAATTAATTTAGGTCCAATTGAAGGATTTAATTAAGTGCAAGGACTTAATTATACTTTAAGCAGGTCAAATTAATTTGAGGACTTAATTGGTGAAAAATTAAGTTTGGGAGCTTAATTTGGACTTAATTGAAAAATCAGAATTTTAAGAGACCCAATTTAATTTTTACCAAGTGAATTGATTGAAATTAGAGGTCAAACACAAAACTTGAGGGACCAATTTTGAAGCCCGAAAAACTATTTTGCCTATAAATAGCCTTCAATTTCAGCTAAGCAGGGGAGGCATTTTTTACAACAAAAAAAAGAAGAAAAATCCTAACCCTAAAAAACTTAATCTTCTTCTTCTTCAAGAGCAGCCGCCGCCCCCCCCCCCCCCTTGTTGAATTTTTCGGCCAGAACCAAGGCCGCACACAGCCCCCCGTGGTTTCCATTTGCCTTCAACCTCTCTGCCTCTCTTCCCCACAGCAGACCAACACACACACCCGACCAAGGCCTCTCCCCTTCCATTTTTCCCTCAAACCGGCGCCATCATCCCTTCCCTTTTCTTCCAGCCGGACTCTCTCCAAGCCACAGCTGCTACATAGCCAGCCACCTCGTCGCCTCCATCAACAGCCGCCGGCCACACCTGGAGAAACCCACACCTGTAGCAGCTCCTCCCATTCCGATCCAGCTCCAGCAAGCACCACAACAGCAGCAGTGTCTCCTTATCACAGCGGCGCTGTCTCCAGCTCCTCCCCCCAGCGGTGGCAGCAGCAGCAGCAGCAGCAGTAACCCACAGCCGGGTCTCTCTCAACCGACCCCCCCACTTCCCTCCGGGTCAACGGACAGACCGATCTCCATCAACGCCGGCTCTACAAGGTCACACGGCAGCAAGCCACCTCGCCGTCTCCTTCAACCAGCGCCCACAGACCAGCAGCTCCATGGTCCAGCGACCGGCCACTTGAAGAAGAAGAAACCGGATCTGCAGTGAAGCAAAACAGACCGTTGCTTGCGTTTTTTTGTGTTTTGCAGGGAGTGGTGTACCTCACTTCTAGCAGGGAAGGGAAAAGAAGGAGAAGGCAGGGCAGATCCGCCCGTTTCTGGCGTTGCCAGCAGCGGCACGTGAACCCACGCGCCGCCAGTGACGGCGGCGCGTGGGAAGACGCGCCACCATGAATTTCTGCAGTTCCTGAAGCACTTACTTTGCAGTTCCTGGAGTTTTGAGGACTGTTTTGTAAAGTTAGAATTATTTGATGTAATTTTTATTTATTTTTGAATATTATAATTTGTATTGTGGATGTAAAAAAAACAAAAAAAAAACAAAAAAAGCAAAAAGAAAAAAAAACAAAAAATATGAAAAATGCATGTTTGTTTTTATTTCAGGGATTTTTTATAATGAGACGGCAAAAGAATAAAGAAGGATTTAATATTTTGATTGGATCACGGTGTAGAAATACAAACTTGTACGAAAGTTGTATTTCTAAATTCCGATGAAAAAACAAAATTTTTAAAACTTCTTTAACACATCACAGCCACGAAGCAGCTTACCTCAGGTAGGGTGTGTTAGGGGTGCTAATACCTTCCCTAACCACAATCAGTCCCTTACCCGCGAATCTCTGACAAGACCAGTCAACCTAGGTTTCCTAGTAACCCTCAATTAAATACTAGGTGGCAACTCCAAACAAAATCAATTCCAATAACAGAGAGAAAAACCGCCATCGCCAGGAGCGGACGCCGCGCGTGGTTTTTCGACGTGCGACATCAGGGACTTTGATATGTTATGGAATAGAGCACAAATTTCTGAGAAGCAAGCCTTGGTGTTCTTCCTAGGAGGCTTGGAGATAGAGATTAAGAACCTAGTAAAGATGTTTGAGCCAAAATCACTCAAACAAGCCTATAACCTAGCTAGGTTGCAGAACAACACTCTCACATACCGGAAAATAGCCCCTCATTACCCCAAAACAACAGAGTCAGGCGAGTCCCCACTCATAGCCTGCAAAATTTATATACCCTACCAACACTTACAAAGCAAACCCCAATCACCCCCTCAATCCTTTAAAACCTTCCCCACAAGCCTTGCTGCCTACACCTACCAACCTACCCCTCAACAATAATACTGTTTACCCCAACCACAAACCTACCAGACCTATCAGAACCAAGGAAATGGATGAAAGAAGAGCCAAGGGCCTATGTTTTTGGTGTGATGATAAATTCGTACCAGGGCATAGATGCAGAAATCGAAGGCTATACTCACTATGTATAGTGGAAGATGATGGAGACAATTCAGAAGAAGAGGAATCAGTGGAGACAATGAATGCAGAAGCTCTCACCCCTCATTTATCACTCCAGGCAATCCATGGCACAGCAGGGTGTCAAACCATCAAGGTATGGGGAAAGATAAACAAATGTCCCATATTAATTTTGATTGATTCGGGGAGTACTCACAACTTCCTCCACGCTGATCTGGTGGACAAACTAGGATGCCCCACGACAACCATAAAACCTATGATGGTTGAGGCAGCTAATGGTGGCACCATGTCCTGCACTTCAATATGTAAGAACCTGCAATGGAAGATGCAAGGAGTTCAGTTCCAGGTCGACATATTTGTTATGAAGTTGCAGAACTATGATATGGTTCTGGGAATCCAATGGTTGAAGTTGTTGGGAAATGTATTGTCCAACTATGAAGAGAGATGGGTATCCTTTTGGTGGCAGAACAGAGAAGTAACTCTAAGAGGAGAAAATCCTAGGTTAGCTCAATCTATACACCTGGAGGAACTAAATGGACTGCTAAGCACTGAAACCCTACTATCAGAAGTCAAGCTTTGCAGCTTAAGAGTGGTGGGGAAGGCTGACCTGGTAAGCCCTGCTCAGGGAGTACCCCATGCTTGGGAAGACAATGAAAACTCACCTTTACAGACTCTACTAGCAGCCTATCAGCATATTTTTTGTGATCCAAGAGGATTACCCCCAGCTAGGAGGCATGATCACAAAATACCCCTGAAGGATGAGAGCCAGGCTGTCAATTTGAGATCCTACAGATACTCAGGATTACAAAAGGATACTCTAGAGACTCTAGTGGCTGAAATGCTGGAGGCAGGCATAGTGCAGCCCAGCAATAGCCCCTTTGCCTCTCCAGTCGTGCTGGTGAAGAAGAAGGATCAGACATGGCGGTTTTGTGTTGATTTTCGAGCTCTCAACAAAATCACTATCAAAGATAAGTACCCCATTCCTATAATAGATGAATTGTTAGAAGAACTAGAAGGGGCAGCCATTTTTTCAAAAATTGATCTAAGGGCAGGTTACCATCAGATTTGGATGGTTTCAGAAGATGTTTTTAAAACAACCTTTAGAACACACAATGGCCACTATGAATTCCTAGTCATGCCCTTTGGCCTATCTAATGCACCGGCCACTTTCCAAAGTCTAATGAATGATATTTTTCGAGATCATTTGAGGAAATTTATTTTGGTTTTCTTTGATGATATACTAGTTTACAGTAAGACCATGGCCGACCACATACAACACCTTAGGTTGGTATTTGAACTGTTATGTACCCATCAATTAGTAGCAAAGGAAAGCAAGTGTGTGTTTGGGACAAAACAAATGGAATACCTGGGACATGTGATCACTAAGGAGGGAGTGTCAACAGACCCACATAAAGTTACTGCTATCTTGCAATGGCCAGTACCTACAACCATCAAACAGCTTAGAAGTTTCCTGGGCTTAACAGGGTATTATAGAAAGTTTGTGCAAGGTTATGGAACTATTTGCAGACCTCTTACTCAGTTATTGCAGAAGGACTCCTTCATATGGACAGACACGGCTACCATGGCTTTCAAGCAGCTCAAAGAAGCAATGTCCCAGCCCCCTGTGCTAGCTCTGTCGAATTTTGACAAAACATTTGTAGTAGAGACTGATGCTTCAGGAGTGGGTATAGAGGCAGTTCTGATGCAAGAAGGACACCCCATTGCATTTGTGAGCAAAGCTTTAGGTCCTCGACAGCTAGCACTATCAACTTATGAGAGGGAGTTGTTGGCCATTGTCTTTGTTGTTACTAAATGGAAGCACTATCTATGAGGCAGACGGTTTCTCATCAGGACAGACCACTCCAGCCTAAAATTTCTGCTAGACCAGAAGACTACACATGTTGCCCAGCAGGTATGGCTAACTAAGCTTTTGGGTTTTGATTATGATATTGAATATCGAAGGGGCAAAGACAACCTAGCTGCAGACGCCCTTTCCCGAGTTTCTCACAATGAGTTAGGTGCCTTAACCCTTTCTTCCATTTCCACCACTATCATGGAAGACATTAAGAAGACTTGGGACACTGATCAAAACCTGCAGCAGCTCATAGCAGACCTCACCAAGGATGCTAGCTCACACCCCAACTACTCATGGGTCAATGACACTCTTATTCAAAAAGGAAAGGTGGTAGTGGGACAAGCACCGAACCTGCAGAACCAACTTATCAGACTCTATCATGACTCTGCAGTAGGGGGCATTCAGGAGCTACGGTAACTTCAAAAAAATTGGGGCAGGTGTTCTATTGGAAGAAACTCCAAAGGCTGGTAAGACAATATGTCAGGGAATGCCCAATTTGTCAGCAGAACAAGGTGGAAAATGTCAAGCCTCCAGGTCTGCTGCAACCCTTACCAGTGCCCTATGCTTCTTTTATAGATATTAGCATGGATTTTATTGATGGGCTACCTAAATCAGAAGGAAAGGAAGTCATCTTTGTGGTGGTCGATAGGTTTAGCAAATATGCCCACCTTATGGCCCTAACCCACCCCTACTCTGCCATTAATTACAGTAGCCAAAGTCTTTATGGAAAATGTGTATAAGCTGCATGGGATGCCAACAACAATTGTGAGTGACAGGGACAACATCTTCCTCAGCCAGTTTTGGAAAGAGCTATTTAAACAGCAGGGGGTCAACTTGCAATACTCTACAGCCTATCATCCACAGTCTGATGGACAGACAGAAGTGGTCAATAAATGTATCGAGGGCTACTTAAGATGCATGACAGGAACCATCCCTGCACAATGGGGACGATGGTTGAGCTCCTGTGAATGGTGGTACAACACGAACTACCACACCTCTACTAAGAAGACACCCTACGAGATCCTATATGGAATGGCGCCTCCAATTCACCTTCCCTATACACCTAAGGACTCACCATTGGAGGTTGTGGACCAGTACTTAACTCAAAGGGAAGACATGTTCAAGCTCATCAGGAACAACCTCCTGCAGTCCCAAAACAGAATGACACAGCAAGCAAACAAGAAAAGGAACGAAAGAATGTTCTCTGAAGGTGACTTAGTTTATCTAAAACTACAGCCATATCGACAACAATCGGTTCACAAACGAAGCTCTTACAAATTATCAGCAAAGTATTACGGTCCCTACACTATCATTAAGAAGATTGGAACTGTAGCCTACAAACTACAATTACCTGCTACTGCTGTGGTACATCCGGTATTTCATGTGTCCCAGTTGAAGAAACATGTAGGCAATCATGTTGTGCAGTCTGATCTTCCTGTTCTTTCGGACAAACCACTGCTGCATCCACAGAAAATTATTGAAAGGAGAATGGTTAAAAGAGGGAATACTGCAACAACCCAGTACTTGGTTCTATGGAAGAACTTACCTTTGACAGAAGCGACTTGGGAAGATGCGGAGGAGTTTAATTGGCGATTCCCTCAATCTCACCTTGAGGACAAGGTTGATCTCATGAAAGGGGCATTGTCACAAACAGAATGGAAGCAGACGCGAACTTAAAAGAAGAAAGCTGCAGTAAAGCTTGAAATTTAAATACAAGACCTAATGACTGCGTTTTGTGCATTTTCATTTTTATAACAGTAGGCCAGTTGGCATAACCACGTGATTAAGGCCACGCTGGCAATTGCATTTTTGTCTTTAAATTCCCTAATGATTGGAACAGAATGGTGTGGAAAATTATAACAGATTTCTTAGATTCTCTCCCCTGTCCTTTCTCTCAACACGTCCTGAACGTGTAAATCCTTTTCTTCTTTCTCTAACGTCCTTCTCCCTAGTTCTTCCATGGTTCTAGTCAAAGTTTCCTGTTAACCTGCAGCATATTGCCGTTAATTTTGAGTGGCTGCATATTGTTTTCTAGTGCAAAATCTGGCATGCTAAGATCGATTTCATACTCAAGTTTAGAATTTTCTTTATTTTCCATGTAATTTTTGAATTTATTACCTAAATAAGCTTAAGATTTTTAAACTTTAAATAGTATTGTACTGACATAGAATTATTTTGACATTTAAAGTTATTAAATCATCATTCTTTTTACAGTTTAGTTGTAAATTTTGTGAATCCTGGACTTCTTCTTTTTCACTACAGGCTGCGTCACTAAGTAGAAGAATTTACCAGGAGATTGGGAGCAATGGACGACAGTGAAATCCCATCAAGGTGGAGTTCACACAGAAAACAGACCCACGAGAGAGGAACAAATACGACTAGAAAGAGCAAAGTAAGCCATACTCAACACTCTTTAAGGTTAGGAAGTGCATGGGAGATGGCTTCACACCAGCTACTACTGTGTGCTGACATATCTACACAATCAAGATTGAGTTCTACTAGAAAACTCAGATTTTGGAAAAGCATCTCAAGGTTTGGCCGACTGATCAGTTGTTGTGTTTGATAAACTAGAGGGCTCAGGTCAAGTTTAGTAACATGACCAACACCATTACATCAGACTCCCTCCCAAGAGCAACATTCTGTTTTCAGGTCCCACAACTCACCTTCTAAAGAAAAATAGCCGAGAAAATTTTCTTGCGCGGCAGATTTCTGGTGATCAAGGCATTGGTGGTGGGTATTAGCTTGTGGTGGTGTTGATGATGACGAAGCAAGAATTGTTATCTGGTACAAGGTGAGTAATAAGAAAATCTCTGACGTGCCAACGAAGAACATTGTAGACAAGGAATGGAAGTCGATTCAACTCCTTGGTAGAAGATCCCATTCGACAAACGAAATGAAATCACTAGGAAACCCAACATGACTAGAGGCTTCTTCATAGCCTTAACAAAAGACTAAAGAAAATGACTACAGCAATATGCATGTCACTTGCCAGTAGCACAGCAAAACTCATTCTTTATCTGGGTATGTACATAGTTAATCTTGAGTAGGATTCGAAGAGTTCAATTATTCAAGCAGCAAGAACAAGCACTTTAATGGTTCCTTGACTATTTGCAGTTAGCATTGTAGGGCTATCACTCTTCCAACACACAGCACTAGTGAAGTATGATCTAGCATCATCGCCACCATTCTCCAAATCTGTACTAAATCTATGCGAAGCTGCAGGTTTAGAGATGGCCTGCAATTGTTGTCAAAACTATATTATTAAAGGATTTTGAAGCCAAAGGAACCAGCTTATTCAAATGTTCTCTAACCTTGTGATACACAAACACTTCATTCGTTTCGCTGCCGCAAGCAATGTATTCACTATTCACCGTAAGACCCACAAAGTTTCTCTCATTCGTATGGCCTCTAAATGTACGCAGCTGAAAAAATAAAGGATCAAGGTAATTTGGAAGCTCCATGGAAAGAAATCGAAAATGGTACCCAGTATCACAGATGCAATCACAATTCCAGAGAAAGCAATCAAAGTAGAGGTAATATGTCGAGGACTGTATCCTTTTTTCTTGCAAAGGGCCATAACTTACTGCTAGATTTTCCTTCACATCCCATAAGCGCAATGTGCTGTCAGTAGATGAAGAAGCCAGTTCGTCACTAGATAGAAATTTTACATATGAAACAGTTTTCCGATGCCCCCTAAACACGTAAAGTGGTTGGCTAATGTTTCTCAAGTCATAATAGTGAATATGATGATCAGCAGATCCCACCTGCAAGATACCAAGTATCATTTCTTAAACATGAGTCCGTTCAGGATTAATCTAATGTGTGCTATCCATTAGATTTTCAAACAAAAACAGGATGCATGCGAAGGCATTATAAAATTTTCTTGCATGCTCTCTGATTAGCAAGAAGAAAGAAGAGTTATATTTCTTTGCTTTAATGGAAAATATGATATTGGTGTAACTTTCTTGACCATAGACTCTGGAAGGAAAAAAATCTTGTGTAAAATTCTCTATATTTATTGTGTTAGCAAATTCATAAGAAACATGATTCATCTAGCAAGAATCAAACAGAGACATACCGCCACATGAATGCTGGATCCAGGATTATACTTGACAGAACAGATATTTGCTTTCATATCAATGTTGAGAACACTTGCCTCTTGCTTTGTGCACCAAATTTTGACCTATTAAACTCAGAATCGAATCTAAGCATGGATGCATAATGAAACCAATCATCAATTTATTAGCAATGAAAAAAATAGCTCCTGGCTCTGTTCATATTTTGGTAAATGGCTGGATTGAAAGGCTTCTTGATAAATGGATGGTATCAAATTTTGCCTTAGAATTATGGTTATTTCCAAGTACCTTGCAGTCATCGCTCCCAGATACAAGCATTGAAGGTTCATTCTGTGAAAAATCAACACTCCAAGCTCGCTTTTCGTGCTCCTCATACTCCATTATGCTCTGGTGAGAAAAGAGTCTTTGTTAAAATAATTTAACATATTAGTCAGAAAAATTTGAGGAAATGAAAGTTTATAATTATGGGACATGAAGGCAATTTGACAGAGCAAAGCTGAAATCATAAATTTGCATTCCAGCTTCGCAGGTTTCAGGCCTGAAAACAGACACTTTGTGTAAGAAATTGAAGGGTAGGGCTACATCCAGAGTTTCCTGCACTGGTGTCAGTCTGTCATGAGCTTATAGAACAGAACAACAAAAATGAAGTATCATGAAGTACCTGGCGAGTAGTTACATCCCACACGGTTACTATCCCCTCATAATCACTGCTAGCAATATGATTTTTCATATACTTGTTCCAGCTCACGCAACTGAGTTTAGATCGCGTGGACATTTCGACAACAGGACAATGCACATCTTCCGGTTCGTTCATGACCTAGAAAGAAATGATGCAGGCCAAGGCTGATTAGTCAATAGAGACATGATTGTCATAATGGATACTGAATTGTAACTTGCTTCGCGATGATCATCAGCCCTGAGTTCTTCGAAAGACTTATAGATTAAGCACATGAATCAAAACCAATATTCTTAATCATTTGATCAATTCAATCAATTTGATGAGATGTCTGCTAATGAGGAATTAAGCAGCTAAGGTGCATGATACTTAAGTTGGTAAGATAGTATAACACTCTTCCCACACTTACTTTGGAAAACTCAAAAATCTTAATGCGCCTAGAAACTCCAGTAGTAGCAAACAGTTCATCATCACGATCAAATTCTATACTGCAACACAATGTGATTTCATGATGATTAAGATACTTGATTGTAATAACATATAAAAGTTGGAAAGACAACCTGGGAAATGCAAACTTTATGAACAAAGCAAAAAACATATGAAATCAAATGAATCTACTTGAAAATGACCGATCGAGACCAACTAACCTAGACACGATGTTAGCAGAGTGGAAAAGGTCACCTTGTCTAAGTTCAGCGACAACCCTAAATTGACTAACACAACAACCAACAAGAAGTCAGAAGAAACAAAGCAGTTTTCAAATGTAATAGAGCAAATGAGTGGCCAGGTTTTTGAAAGAAACTAAAGATTGATAGGAAATAACAATATTCAACATTGAGAAATTCATCCACCTGCATCGAGTGAAATTGGTTAGCACAGATTGGAAATCCTCAAGGCCTGGATTGTATCCTTCTCTATTTGAAGTATCTGTACCCCTCTCTTGCTCTTTACATGCTTGTCTAACCCAATTTCGACGCTTTTGCAAGTAACATTCTTGCAAAGCATTGAGCTGTAGCAAGAGAAGACAAATGAGAACCTATTTAGACATTGAATCAGATTGAATAGTCTGACATCCGCTGCAAGAAATCAAATGATATAACCCCAAGTGTACGTCCAGCAAGACCAGTAGGTTGGAAACAGTGATGCTATCACACAATCACTTAAACAACAAGAGAGTGGCATATATGCGAGTTCAGAAGATCCTTACCTTTGCACGGACCCATTTCTTTTTAGATGCATTTGGTCCTGATTGAGTAACTAACTTAGAATTTGGATCATCAGCGAACATCCCAAGTTTCAGTGAGAATCTGTCATTTTCCCTGGATAACTGTATTCTTTTCTTCTCCACATAATTTATGTCCTCCTCAATGTACTGGAGATCTGTTTGAATCTGCAAAAGGTACAAGTGTCTGTTAATCTGCATATTAATGAAACACCAGTAGGCACTCGAACGGGTACCAATGGGAAATATGAGACATTAAAACCCAGTATGTCTAAGACACAAACAAAAAAAAAATTCAAGAACCTCATTGAGATCATCAAGCTTTTGCTTGCTGAGGCAATACAAGAAGTCAAGTAAAATTCGCATATTTGTATCTGCTTCTTCTTGCTCCATCTTTCTCGTTTTCTCTGCAAGGAGGGCCATAAGGCCATCTACCACCGTAAATGACACTCCACAACCCTGTATACGAATACCGTGAAAGAGTCATTCAAAAATAAAGAGGACATATTAATGCCCACCAATGAATTTATCCAAGTAGGAAACCATTGAATCCCATCAATGAACCATTAAAATTACAATAACAAACCTGTTGTAATGCCTGGCGAAGATGTTCATAAGGTGATGCAGTCTTGGCTACTTGACGAGCATAAGTTCTCTCCAATAACTACATCATTCGTTCAATACTTGTAAAGCTGTAAACGAGCTTGAACATTATATATGAACACAAAAGCTTTGTTTTCTAAGAAAGAAAGCACCCGAAACACCAGAAAAGATAAAGTAAAGATGAGCAAACCTTATTTAGCAAAACATTAGGAAAGATATGGTTGTAGGTGAGGTAATGAGCGCAACAAGGACAATCATTCTTAAATGAGTAGTAATGCACATGTAACAGAAGTGATGTAGTCGGCTTGAGATAACAAGTTATTATACGCAGTTAAGTGTGCATCTGTAAATGAAAATTTGTGCTAGATAGAAGATAAAGATAGTTTAGCATATGTATTTATAAATCGATAGGAGAAGTTTACATCCAAAAGAAGATCGGTAATTTTAGATCAAAATAATAACTTAAAAAATTATAATTTTTAATTTAATTGTTAGATCGGATTTCAATTTTTACAGAAATATTTGTTGAATATTTTTCTTATAATAACTCTTATTGCACTACGTTGATATCGGATCTTTATATATCCAAAATTTCGCTTTAAGCTCTTGATTCAGGAAAATTTTGTTATTTTTTTCTTAAATTTCATGCATTATTTTAGATTTCATGATTAATTTTTTGAATTTTTTTTTCTAATTAAGATAGGATTTCTAGCTTAATTAAGATTTTATAAACCTTGAGAGACTTCTTGGATATTATTGTCAGAGAGAATAGAATTGTGAATTTAGAGTTATATCTACAGTACTTTTCACTCATTAAATTTCTATGCTCTACGCTTATTTGCTATCTTTAGCTTTCACAGGCATCAAGAAGCTATGTCCACAAGAAGTGACGGAAGCATCCTTAATGATCTGCATGCAAATAGGAAACAAATCCTTGTCTAACTCCTCCGTTAGTGGTGGCATTTTGGAGTTAGTTGCCTCGGAATTCACGGTGAGGACTAGTGCCCCTACTGAGCTCTCTCCTTCCATAATGAATAATAGCTAGAATATGCTATCCTTGTCTATCTTTGTTTTCTTTCCTTAAAAAGAAAAAAACCAAATCTTGTGGCGTGAGTGAGTGATGTGAATGTGATCATATATAGGAAGAGTTGGTGAAGGGAGAACTTGCTTTGGCATTTGATAGTGGAAGAAGGAAGAAGGGAGGAAAAGGGAGGAAGTCAAGGTGTTTGTTAGCTTGAGAGAGTAAAGAATGCTTGTGTTACGAGGATGGAAACGGCCCACGTTGGGCGGGTGCTTTAGGGTCATTTAGCAATCAAAACGTAGAAAAGTTTATGGCAAAAGGATGTGGCTGGTGCTGCTTCTTTCTTTCTTCTTCTTTTTTTTTTTTAAAAATGCAGTGGTGCATGTTTTCTTGTCAAGAAAATTAAAACCCACTGGTCTTCCGTCGTGTTTTATATATATATATATATATAGATGGGACATTAAGATTAACTCTCCCCTTCTGGAAAAGAGTTTCTGTCTTCTGATAATGTTTTAATGTCTCTAGTACGGTTTCTGGTGGTAGTTGTCAAGTGACCAATTAGATTGTTACTAGCAGACTGCCCGCGTGATGCCACGGGCTCGTCTAAGAATTTTTTATTGTCTACGAATATTTCATCCATTTTTGAAAGATGCATCTTGAAGTACTCGAGAAAATTTTGGACATGCCGTATCCTCGTCGGGAACAAGTGCTAAGCACAACCAGCTTTCTGTGTTGGCATTGGTAACGCTCTGTTGAAGATTACCAGACACGTTGTGTCCATTTCAATCGATGACCTCATTCTGGGGATGGAACTACTTAACAGACAGCGCACATCTCAAAAAATTTAAATGTTCATAGTTCCAGTCAATCCAACAAGGATTCTTATTAATAGATGGTTGAAAGGGTGGCCCATGATCATGGAGAAGCTTTAAATGTTCATCGTTCCAGTCAATCCAACAAGGATCCAGGAAAAGCACTTGGGCCAGGTTTCTGGATTGAAATTCTGGCTATCACAGGCTATGCCATTTAAGCAGCTAACAGAGGACCATGTGCATCAAGATTTGCAAGCTCTGTTGTCCAGGAAACACCGTTTCTAAAAATACAATTTTAAGATGGACTAACCAAGCTAAAAAAATGATTCAATTTTCATTTTTAGCTTGAAGGCATGTAAATTATGTAAATTTGTAATGTTTCTTTCTATGTATACAATATCTCACTATCCATCACCTGAAATGTATACTGTTTCCTTGTTCTCCTTCAAATATTTTGCTTTGATGGAGGAGATGTTACAGATTTCTTTATACAATCAACAATACCTTCACAATCTGCTTGAGGAAGATCACAGCCAGTATCATCTTCAAAAGCATCCTCTGGATATGAATGTGGAGAGCGGAGATTTCCATGTGTTTGGCAGGCCTTCATGGTCTTACAATGTTCAGCCTCATCATCTCTGACGTTCAGAAATACATCATACAAATTCTCTGGAAAGAAAAGGAATTTGACAAGAGAACACAAAAGTTCTGTTAGTGTCACTTTAATAGTTCAACTCCTACTTTTTCCCTTAATTCTCTTTAAAATAAAAATTTTGACAACAGAGTCGGAGTTTATTCTTACCTATTTTTGGCCTACGAGAATGGGGAGCTCTGGAAGTTTGAAATTCATCTGGAAGTGATCAGAGTTGTTATCCCAATGTCTCACATCATATAAGATGCAACCATTGTTTGTTAAATAAAAAAAACTTACCAAACAAGTACAAATCACCCTCGGTATAATATTTTACAGCAACCTCAGGTGCAGGCAATTTTTTCAAATCATCTACAAAGATTAGAAGCAAACTTAATGTATCAGAATAAAGGTCGTTGATGTTGGACAAGATGAATCTATAAAGTTAAGCATATGATAGAGATCATTCATCAAACTGTTTTGCGTGCTGATAGATTTTTGGGGTGACCCATGACCTGAATACATATGCATAAAGATTTTTGGTATCATCAAGCCGTTGGTTTAATAGCATCCAAGGCATCCTAACTCAGAAGTTATCAGTCAAATTATAGATGACTGCTAGTAATTAACTGTATCACATGAAAAATCATAAATGGTTGTCTTAAGGGTTAGCAACTCTATTCACATAATTTAACTCAAAAAAATAAGAAAAGGAAACGTGTACAGAATGAAAATATGAAGTGACAGTAGCCAAATGACAAGCACAAGTGAAACAGAGGAAACGGAAATTGGTTTTTTCTCAACATCAATACTCACAGATGATGGACGTGCAAGCAACTACTCTAGTATCATCAACAAACATATGAAACTCTTAACATACCTCCTTGGGCCTTGATAAATTTGTCATAAGTTGCAAATGCATGGCTCTCAACACATTCAGAGAAGTGATCTGAAAAAAAATGATCAGGTTGAATTGATCAAATTCGACATTTTGAGATAAATGACTACGTGTAGGTTATTCTGCAAAAGACTCATCCATAAGACGATTTATTTTGGGTGCTTTTCCAATGGGATTAGAGCAATATAAAGGAATTGAGTTATCAAAATCACCAACTTGAGCTCAATATCAAAATACCAATTTGAGATAAATGACTGTAGATTTTCAGCAAGACAATTTATTAAGGGTGCTTTTCCTGTGGCTTGAAGCAACATGGGGAAAAGAGTAAAAAAAAAAATTAAAAGTGGCTATAAAATAAATCATGTTTATCTGTTTCAAACTAAAATAGAAACCAACAAACATGGAACTTTTTAGAGCTCTATGAGATCAAATAATGCTTATGAGAGTTCCAAAAATATGTTCAAAATTGAAATTTTTAGACAGGCATACCTGGTTCATCATTTTGTTTCAGTTATGTTCTCATAAATTGATAAATTCTCATATCATTCAATCACTCAAGACTAAAGAGGATTGAATGAGATGTTACAATGCAAGGAAGTTATTAACCAGAAAACCAGATGTGCGTACTTACATGCCATTCTTGGGCTCAATGCATACATTAAGACTGTCATGAAATAATAAGAGGTTGCTATAACTTGAGCAAGAAGCCGGTCAAACCACCAAGAATTACCACCCAATTCCTGCAGCCAAATCAAGATGCCATCAGAATCATGAGAATTATGCTATAGTGTTTTGTATGTGGAGCCACTGAACCATATATAAATAACCCTAAGTGTCACGGGTTGAGTTTGCATATTCTGTATTTTATGACCAATCTTCATTGGAAAAGGAGCATGTTTATCCATTTTCTTCCTCGATTTTCTTTCATCTTTACTTCATCTATATTAAGTTTACAGATCATCTCGTATTCAAATGCCATCCCATGCAATAAATGACAAATTGAAACAGTGAAACAACATTTACTGGACTTGAGACCATGACTGCTGACCATAATCAACAGAGAAAACATAAAAGACAAAATGTCCCACTAACAGAAATCAATAATAGAAACATGCAACCATTAAACTGCAAAAGATACTTACTTCCATGATAAGCAAGTGATGCATCTCATTCCAGCTCTCAGCAAAATGCACTTTGAGATAATCAGCTCTTCTCCACCAACCAAAACTCTCATACATGTGAAGAACAGATATAAAGGCTGCCATTGTTCAGAAATCGACAGTTACTATTAAATTCAATATTTGTACAGCATAATGAGAGCAATTCAAAGAACCCCAAAACCAAGTCAGCAAATTCAATTTTGACGAACTGCAATAATTTCTCATCGCATCATGGAAGTATGATATATACACTAATACAATGTGCAATCAAATTTTCTCTTGTTGAAAGCATAATCACACCCAAAAGATCATTTTCTACATGACCATCGATATTCCAACCCATCAATAACCCCGGTTCTAAAATTTAATCACATAAGCCTTGTTTAGTTTGAAACTAATAAACCCTTATTGGGTTTTATCAAAATTGAAAGAGAAATCAATATATATTAGTAATACTGACCAAAATAAGGAACTCTAGCAATAGTTTCCAAAACAAAGAACCTAGCATAATCGCGGTCGTGATAAAGAGTATCAAGAATTTTTATCACCGAATCCTGCCAATAAAAAACAATCAAGAAATGAAAAGCACAATCAATTACATACAAAAACCCCAATTTCCTTATAATACAACCAAATTGGGAACATTGAAATCAATTATTAAATAGAAATCAACAAACCAGAAACCCTTGCAATTCAATGCAAGCAAATGAAAATAAATCAGTAAATCATACAGTGAGAAAGACATTGACAGATTGCTCAAGCTTGATAGCCCAAGTCTCTAATCCACCAGGCGATGAAGATTGTGGTGAGCCCCGAACAGGCTCATGAGTGAAAGTCTTTGGTTGAAATGATTCCTCAACAACAACTTTCTTCTCTTCATCTTCTCTCAAAATTGTTGCTTGAACTCTACACAACTTTCTATATATAAAAAAAAGATAAAAAACAAAAACTTTCATCAGTAATCTCAATCAATATTAGAAATTTGATGGTGATTAATGTTCTTGATTAGCAACTAAAAACAACAAAAGCAAATACCTGGAAGGAAGAAAGGGATGTGAAGTGCGGTTGCTGCTGTTGTTGCGTTTGAAAAGCAAAGGGTTTTGTGGGGTTTTAGTGAGATGTCTTCTGGTTTTAAAGGATGAGGAGAGTGTGAATACAGTACATGAAGAAGAAGAGAGACCTGCTGCTGCCATTTTCTTATTATTTTTGAGAGATTAGCTGCTGAGAAGCTGTCTGAACATAAATGAGAACAAATTGCAGAAGTTGTTAGAAGAAGAAGAACAGTGTGAGTACGGTTGATTGATTTAAGGCAAGGAAATGGAAACGGTCGTAACGGGTAGTGTCGTCGTTTATGGTGTGGCAAGCTGGGCGTTTTCTGTGGCCGAATCCATGGTAGTGGTATATTCCTCAATTTGTCTTCGTCTTTGCTGCCTACCGGGTTGGACCCTACTTTAAATTAGGTTGACTAATTTAAAATGAAATTTAAAAATAAATTATAAAGTTAAATTCAGTTTTATTCAAGTTTTAATTTAAGAAATGACTGGTTTTGATCAAATTAACTGATGCAGGAGAGTTTTCAAGAAAAAAAATTAATTATTATTTTTTTTATTTAATTTTAAAAAAAAATCTTTTATTTAGTTTAGGAAATAAAATATTGAAATTGATAATTTTGTTTTTCTAATTTATTTATAATTTATATTACTTTATTTTATTTTTTAGTTTCTTAGTTTATTTATGATGGTTTTTAAATTTATTTAAGAAGTTGTAAATATCTTAAATAAACAAACCATATTATAATTTTCTATTTACTAATAAAATTATGAATTATAGTTCATATATTCTATTTATTATTATTTTATTTTTTATGTTTTTATCTACATTATTAATTTTCATCCAATTTAATATAAAATTCAACCCAGGTCAATTTTAAAATTGATGAATCACCAATTAGATTAATAATCTATTTAGTTAGGGTTTAATAACATTATGTTTATACATATTCCTCTTTATGTTTAGAATATAAATTTGAATATTTCTTTTATAATACCACTACACTATATGTATTTTTTATGTTTTTTTATTTATTCTATTTTTTTATTCAATTCAATGACAAAAGATTAAACAAATAAATTTATGATTTACTTTTTAAAATAATTTTCTTTAATAATATATATATATATATATATATATATATATATATATATATAATAGCATTAAGAGGATTATTGATTTAAAAATATGATAGTATAGAAAAAATTAACATGGAAAAAATATAAAAACACATAAAAAAAATCTAATATACTTCACTGTAAATAAATTATAAATAAGAGAAATCAGAAATTAAAATAGAGGATATTATTAAGAAAACTCAAAAACTTAGATAATAATATATAAAAATCAGAAATTAAAATAGAGGAAGTTATTAAAAAAAAAACCTCAAAAACTTAGAATAATAATATAGAAAAGGAAGGACCCTAGGCTGAGAGCTTAGTTGAAGCGCGTCTGGGCTCTCTCCAAGTGCACCTAAGGTCAAGTTCAGCCCGCTTAATTTTTTAAAAGAAAATCCATCAATGAATGACGCGTCGTTCATGCATCATACTTGAAAAGGAAAAAGAGAAGGTAATAGACGAGTGAAGTGAGGAGGGAAAAGACTTGAAAGAAACTTTCTGAGTTTGGCCTTTGCTGCATGGAGCAAGGCACTGAGCTGTAAGTAATATGCCAGATTGAATGAATTTTCGGACATAGTCTCTGGTTTTTTTTTTTTTTGGTAGAAATGGGTGAGATGGTGGTTTTAATTTTTAGTAAATTATAACTAGTTTTACAAAACAATTAAAAAGATTTATAATTGTTGCTAAAAATCTGCAATTATATCAAATTTAAAGGAAGGAAAAAAAAAAACACCCCCTTGCTATTTTGAAGCTGTAAGATAGGTTTTGATCAGGCCGAGAATGCGTATTATCTTTTTAAGAACCCAGCTCGAGCATGTGACAATTGGTCAGGTCATGAGTTAATTTGTCGGTTGGGTTGGTTTTAATAACATTCGACCTATTTAATTTGATTTTTTTTGTTAAATACGAATTATTGTTAATTAGCTTGGTCCATAAATCAAGTGCTTGTGGGTGCAATCTTCTGCATAAAAATTCATTGAAATAACTGGATTAATTGAAACAGAAAATACGAAAAGAGGCCATATATCATTTCATTGACACAATGCTTCCCCTAAAATATGTACATTGCATCATATTGCATGCATACACATAACAGGGAAAGGCTCTAAATATTATGGCATTAATCTCTCCACAGTAACACAACGCTACTAATCTTTCCAGTTTATTCTTCTAAGCAAACATCTCTACTCCTCAATCAATGGAAGACTACTGGATCCTGCACACATCATGAACAAGAACAGATTAATTAATGTGAGGAGAAATTCAATTCACTTAACAAAAAAAGAAAAAGGAAAAGAGAGAAGTCAGTCGTTTACTTGTCACAGTCGATTTGGGGTAAGATGGGCACGGGGACAGAGACTTTGCACACATCAGGAAGTTCCTTAGCTCTGGTAGGATCAACCTTGTAAGCAAGAGATGCGCTCTTTAAGCATTTACAGAGGTCCCTACGGTCTTGTGTGGTGGTAGCATGTTGACTCACCCATCCCACAGCTTCGCAGCAAGAAAGAGATGGTGATGGGGCAGTAGTAGTCAAGAATGGGAGGCAGTTGCGCAACCTAGTCATGGCTTCTGTGCAAATGTCGTTAGCCACGCTTGTGCTTCCACTCCCAAAAGAAAGCGTTAGCCAAAAAGCAATCACAGCCACCACTATTTTCTTCTCCATCTCTCTTCACTCTCTAGCTAGACTAATGCTACTTACCTATATGATCAACTGGGCTTGCTTAGTGCTGAATGCTCTGCACAAGCTGCCTATTTATAGTGCAGTAAGCCCACAGGATAACACTGTTCAGTGTGCATGGAGTTGCTTTTACACACCTTTTCTTTCTTTCTGGTTTTGGATTTGAGTGGAAAGTGGTTCGATTTTCAATTTCCAAAGCCTGATTAATTAACTAGTTGACAAAGTGTTTGATGCGTTTTAACTGCTTTAATACGTTTTACTTCTAATTTCCTCCAGCCATTTGCCTTTCAGGGTGTCATGGATTCTGGTTTTAATGTTGTTTGGATTCTACCTTTGAATGTGCATGTATATTCTTTCAAATTTTCAAGCTTTGTGTAACGGAAAGTAGTTCAAAATATTATATTTTATAGGTGATTTATGGCAATCAGTTTCACTTATTTTGTTTTTATTATTACAATACATGTCATTGGAATATTTTAAATGGGATTTATTTCATTGAGAAATTTGATGATTATCATCTCAAGAATAACTCTAATATTTCATAGATACCTGTCACTTGAAGTGAACAAAAACACCGAAAAATCAATTAAACCGAGAAAACTAGAAAAAAAATAATCAAAAAAACCGAACGTGAAAAAAAAACCAATTAAACCGATTAAAATTTTAAAAAAACTGGCCAATTCGGTTCGGTTTTGGTTTTATAAGCCTGAAATAAATAAAAAACGAACCGAATCCAAACCGGAAAAAAAACCGAGTCAAACCGGAAAAAAACCGAGCCAAACCGGAAAAAACCAAGCCAAACTGGTTTGAACCGATTTTTTTCCTAAAAAACCGAACCGAACCGAAACCGGTCGGTTTGAACCGGTTTCGGTTTTTTTAAAAAAAAATAAATTTCAGTTTGGTTACTTATTTTTATAAAAACCGAACCGAACCGAAAATGATCACCCCTGCCTATCACTTCACATCCATGTGTAAGTTTAATATTGTAGTATAAAGTATTTTTTTAAAGTATTTTTCACTTGAAAATATATTAAAATAATTTTTTTATTTTTAACATCAGCACATTAAAATCATCAGAAATTAAACACTAGAAAAACTAATTAAATGTTTTTTAAAGTAAAATATATTTTTGAAACATATTCAAACACAATTACAAATACAAAAACAAACAATATCAGTCCAAGTATATGTCATAATTGACCAATATTATATTATAATTGATATGATTTTAAAAAATGTAAATAATATATAAGAACAAAAATAAAAATCACATCAACTCTTATTATAATTGGTATGATTTTATGCTATTCAAAAAATATAAATCATATATAGATATAAAAATATAAATCATGTTCGAGTATATATATATTTTATTTGATCCCTCTATCATAAAAAAAACAAAACAAAAAACAAAAAACTGCATCAAAGGGTATTATATCATAATTTATTGATTCTATACGACTTATTTCATCTTTTTCCCACAATAAAGAATTGAGAATCCTTTTTTATTTTATTTATTTCACAAATGGTTATCATAGAGCTGCTTCGGATTGCATGTTTCTCAAGGGGCGTAAAAGCAAAGAAAGAAAAGAATCTCAAGGGGGAAGGAAAAAGATTGGAACCAGCAAATTCATTGAAAAGTTAACTGTTAAATTCTGTATTCACTGGTTTTCTTCCATGGTGAATGAAGGGAGAAAAACAGTCAATATATATCTAATCTATGTAGCTTTCGTAAAAGAGTTTAGCACAATATGTACAAACACTACATGCTGTAAGGATGAGAACAAAGCGATTGATTCATAGCAAATAAAGGACAAGATTCTAGCAGCATACCTCAATTTTTTATACTGAATTTAGCTTTTTCATTGGCTTTTGTAAACTTTGTAAGAATCGATTACTTATTGTGTCAAACTTTGCCAGCAGGTTCCTATACGTCTTCAAATTAAATGACCCCCACCCCAAGCTAAACTCCTTTGATCTCCACAGCAAAATCAGCCAGTTCTTTACATCACCTGCTCCATCAATGGCTGTAAGTGATCTCGCAGCTAAAATATAATGCTTAGTTCTCTTTTTCTTGATCTTTTTCTCCCCTGTTTTAAAGATGTTTCTTGGTGTCTCGTCTCTAGGTTTGTTTTTCTTGTTCAACTTGCTCTATGTCGGATCGTCTTTGCTTGAACTAGTATTTTGTATTGAGATGATTTCTCCAATGTATCCTGTGTTATCTTGCAATAGCTTTGTTGACGCAGCGTATGGCGAAAAGACAGAGCTAGCTTGGATTTTAGTATTTCTTAATCATTTCTATATCAATCTATTATTATTACAGAAAATTAAGATATGATAATATCCTTGTTGACGCAACGCGTAGTGAAAGGAAAGAACTAAGGTTTCTCACGCCAGTTGCTACGCGTTATGTGTCATCTGTGAACAGTATAACAACCTGCTGTGTTAATTTGAAGCCTTAAAGAATCTAAATACACTGGTGGTACTGAGATTGAATTTATCAAGTGTGTATCTGCACAAAATTTTCCCATTCTTACACATGATTCTGTCACAGCAACGTCACCATGTCCCCAAGTTTGGTGGCTGGGATAATGATAATGTTCCTTACACTGCCTACTTCGACACTGCACGCAAGGAAAAATCCGGCATGAGGATGAACCCAAATGATCCGGAGGAGAATCCAGAGGCCTTCATGCAGGCTAGAGGGGGCATGGAAGATGATGTTGATTTCTCTTCTGGCGCCTATCAGGGAATTACTGCAGAACATCACAACATTGATCAGAGACTCAAAGGGCACAATGCACACGGGACAAGATCTGCTAATGATCATCAGAAGAGTGCAAGCCACAATAGCATCACATCAGAATCAGGAAGTGAGAAGAGTAGTTCCGAGGGAAATAAAGCCTTGTCTTCATCAAGACATTCTAGACAGAGAAGTAGAAGCACTCATTCAACTAATCATGATGGTGTAAGCCTTCTTAATTCCTAGCAAAACTAATAGGCATTACTGTTTTCTTCTTTTCAACATCTTCATATTGTATGCAGTCGTTCTGCTGCTGCTAACTTTTTTCTTTTTTGGAATTTGTTGGGTTAGTACAAAAATCCTCCTCACCTATTACTTAAAAATTATTGTGCATGTTCGAATTGTAATTATCAATACGTATTGTATAAAAGAAAGACAGACACAAGAAAAAAAAGAGAGAAATATGACAGAGAAAATTAGAAAAAATGATTTTTAAGGCAGAGAGAAATATTTTTACTGTTACTTAAATTTAATTTTCTTGAGTTCAATGGGGATGACAGCATCAGAGGGGAGCATCAATTCCCAAATTTGGAGCATGGGATGAAACAGATCCAAACTCAGGTGAAGGTTTTACTGTGGTTTTCAACAGAGTGAAAGAGGAGAAACAAATTGCATCAACGACATTTCCTTCTGTGCCAACCCAACCAGTAAATCGTCAAACTAGTCAAAGAAACCAAGGAAGTTCTTCCTCTCTATCAAAGGTAAGCACTGCGTATGATCAACTCCATACCATATAACCTGTAAAATATTCTGCAGCACGCAGCACAAGCACCAGGCATTGAAGAAGTTTTATGCTGCCCTTTTCTAAGATAATTTCAAATCTAAAAATCTTTTAAAAAAAAACCCTTACGAACTTCAATGTTCTCCTCTTCTATGCTTCCATTTTCTGTCTCGTTTAAGCGAACAATTCTACTACCATGCAGTTCTGTTGCTGTTTCTTTCCGCGAGGGAAATGAGTGACTAGATGGCTACTTCAGCTTCTTACAACCTTTGCTTAAGATCTGGAGATACTAGATGTCTTGCCATTTCCATTTATTCTGTTTTTCTGGTGGAGAAGATTTAGGTTTGAATTCTTAAGGGATCCCTCCATGAGTCTCGTTTTGGTCAGAAGTTGAGCTTGTTCAGGGTTTATCTGACCTCCTCTCGAAAAATGTGGGTCTGATTTCTTCCTATATAATGTCTCTTCTAAGTTATCAATAAATCATTCCATTACAATTACAATTCCAATTACAAATACAAAATCAACTGCAACTCATAGGCATTTTCTACGGGAATCCACGGTGCTGATTTCTTTTTTCTCTTATTTTATTTTTATTTTATCATCAAACTTTTTTTCTCCTCTGGATTAAATCTTTCATACTAGATTAAAGGTGAATTGCTTTTAATTAAAATTAAAAGATAAAAAATTAAAATGAAAAACATAAAAAAACTAGGTGTCCATTTCAAAATTAACTCGTTTTTAGTTTTTTTAATTTTTAAAAATTCAATTTTCAATCAAAACTTTATTTCTTTTAATTTACATTTTCTAGTTTGAGTGAGGAGTTGTAGATTCATCAAATTCTCATGATAAAGATAAAATCATTAATTAATACGGATTTTAACTATCAAAATAATTAATTATGATGTCGATGACTTCCCTTCAATGTAAGAGTTTCCATTTAGATATTTATTTATTTTTAAATTGCCTTGTAGACCAGATTTGATATTGGAAAGTTTTTGGATTTTAGATTGATTTTAAAAAAAAAAAAATTTAAGTTAATTGAAGGTATAAATAAATTTATTTAGATCTTTAAATGTTTTTAAATAAAAATTATTAAAAAATAGATTTTGGGGGTGTATAACACCCCTTGCTCCCAATTAACCAGTGGATCGCCGGATTCCAGGCACGCAGGCTACATATTATTCGCAATTTTTTTTCAAAAAACACTAGGACATCCTGTTATCCACTCTTTAATAATAATAATTAAAAAAAAAAACTAATTGCGTGAGCTGGAGATTTTTTTTATTATTATTAAGAACTAGACGTGTCGGGCCATCCGGGCACATTCTGCCAGGTTTAAACGTAGAGTTTCAGACCTCCTCCTTTCAAACGTTTACACTTGTTAAGAAATGCTAACGTGCACGTGACTGTACATGGGAGTGGTTAACATGCATGCAAATCCAGTGAGCTCCATCATTCTCGTTCCACTCATATGTCGTGAATCAAATTCCGTCTACGCTTTCTACTCGAAAATCAAAGATGACGAAGACAGTGTTTGGAAATACAATGTAATTTTAAAAATTTTAAATTCTTTTCTAAAATAATAAATTTTTTATATTTTTAAATTATTTTGATATATTGATATTAAAAATAATTTTTTAAAAAATAAAAAACTCTATCTTAATTATTTCTAAACAAAAAACACTTTAAATCAATAACCGATAGTATAATCTCAAACAATTTTTAAGTCTTGTTGTTCTTGTAGCTAACCTTTATTGTCCATCAATATGAGAAATTATTGTCCAAACACATTTTAAAAAAAATAGAAAATAACACTTAAATTCTTAACATATGTTATAGAATTTTTTTTTGGGTTAATTATAAAAAAAACTAGCTATCAATGTTACCATTCATATCAATCGTACCCTTAATGTTATGCAAGGTTTTCAATTCTAATCTCTTCCATAAACTATACATCCAAATCCATTAACAAAAATCATTGAAAACCCGTGCAAAAGCTCTTGAATTTTTCTTTAAAAAAAATAATGATAAAAATAAAACTGTAATTTAATCTAAACTCTTGAAAATATTTTGAAAATATAAGGTTAGCGGCTAAAAAATAAACAGAAAGAAAGGGAAAATCTGAATCTCATTCAAACTCAAAATTAAAAACAAATTAAATTGAATTTTTCAGGGTTTTTTTTTTCAATCTTTTGATATCATCAATCATGTTTATCCCACACTAAATTAATAGACCTTTAAATTCTGAAGTTGCCATATAGGCATTGAAGGGAATATTTTAATTTATAGTTAATCCTTTTTGTTTTTTTTAATCAGCTCCTCGATCCTATCAACGTGCATGAAGTATTTCTTAAGCGATACTGACGTGCAGGTGATTGTATATGTGATGGTTAACATGCTAATCGAATGAGCTTCAACATTAATTCCTTCTTGTTTTTTATGTTTTTTTTATAAGTGTTTGGCTAATTTACATGTATTTTGACTAATTTTTTAAAATCTTAAAATTAATAATTATATAAATTTTTAATAAATTTAAAATTTATAATTTTTAAATTAATAACTTTTAAAAAATAAATTTAAAATTTAACGAGTTAAACTACATCATGTTTTTTTTATAAGTGTTTGGCTAATTTACATGTATTTTGACTAATTTTTTAAAATCTTAAAATTAATAATTATATAAATTTTTAATAAATTTAAAATTTATAATTTTTAAATTAATAACTTTTAAAAAATAAATTTAAAATTTAACGAGTTAAACTACATCATGTTTTTTTTATAAGTGTTTGGCTAATTTACATGTATTTTGACTAATTTTTTAAAATCTTAAAATTAATAATTATATAAATTTTTAATAAATTTAAAATTTATAATTTTTAAATTAATAACTTTTAAAAAATAAATTTAAAATTTAACGAGTTAAACTACATCAGTGAAGCACATTCATCCTTTCAAGTCGTGTTATTCTTGCCAGGACTACCTTGACATCTGTGCCTATCCATGCATTCTTTTGGGCTCCTCAATCCATTTATGACTATCGTGACAAATTAATGAGTGTCTAAACACATAACTTTTTGTATATTGAGATAATATAAACATTTAAATTGTGTATTTAGAATTAAATAAAAAAATAAAAAACAATTAAGATAATTAATAATAATCACAAAGACAGATTCAGATTAGAAGATTAAAAACATAGTAAATATAATTTTTCATAAGAAATAATGCTTTAAAAATAATGTTATTGTTCACTTAAATATAACTAACTTCTTATCTGAATCTTTGAAACCAATATATATTTCATGTTTTTTAATTTTTTATAATTATTAAATGATGACTTCTAATTTTTCTCGATATTACTTTTACCTTTTAATTTTGAGGAGTTTCTGAACAATATCACAGAATGACAAATGTTAGTATAAGTTATAGATTTGTTGGGTTAAATATAAAAATACTTTATATAGTACCCATCAATGTTATCATTCAACAATCATATTTGTTAATTTTACCCTTAATGTTAATGTTATCTAAGGTTTTCAATTCTAACCTTCCATAAAATTTTATATAAAAATAAAGAAAGAAAGCAGGCAACAAGGATCATAATATTATTGAAATAATATCACCACATTAATTTCGAAACCATAGAAATTTTATATAAAAAGAGACTGTATTATTTCAATAATTTTGTTTATTTATTTATTTATTATATATTGTGTTCTTCATAAAATTGCTTGGACCTATATAATGAGCTACGAAAGGCTCTAAGATATCTTGGCACATGCCTCCATGCAGTTTATTCCTTTAGTATTAAGCAAACATCTCAATTTACTCCGCATCAGCAACTTTTATCCTGCCCGTCACAAAGAAAATAGATCAATATATTAGCAGCCTGCAGGCAGAGATCATGAGAATTAAATTAAACATTTAAAAATAAATTCCTGGAATATTTAAAGAAGCAAAATAAATGAATGAATAAATAAATAAAGAGAAATAATATCAATGTTTACTTGTCACAGTCTATATTATCAGGTATGAGTGGCACCGGGAGCTGGACTTTGCACAGGCGAGGGAGTGCTTTGGCTCTATCGAGGATAACGCCCTTGTGCTTCAAATCTTCTATCTTTAAACATTTACAGAGTTCCCTTTTGTCTTCCCTGTTGATAGCATGCTGACTTAGCCATTTTAGAGATTTACAACACTTAGCATCAGGTGATGAGACACTACCCAGCAAGAACGGGGCGCAGTTAAGCAATCCAGGCAAGCCTGTGCATGCATCGCTGCCATGGACAGAGTTTGCACTCGCAAGCAAAATCACTGCCCAGAAAACAGAATACAACCCCATCTTTCTTTGTTCAGAGAAAGGTGCTAATTGCCTTTATGAACTTTGGTTGGCTGGACTTGATGCTTTGCCTATTTCTCAGGCATACGTATATTCTTATTGTATTACAGAGTAAGCAAAGGTTACAATTTATACTAATGGCTTAATACAAAGAGCCTATATTATTTCCTACTATCAGACCTAATTATCTATGAATAAGGAAACAAATAAGTAAAGATTCAATTACAGTATTTGCCTAAACTTGATTTCCTATTCTGTGGTTGATTTCCTATGTTGTGCTTGGTTTCTTTAACACTCCCTTTCAAGTTGGAGTGTATGTTAATTACACCTAACTTGCTAAGTAAAGTCTCAAACTATGTGGAGTTTAATGGCTTAGTAAACAAGTCAGCTGGTTGGTGTGTAGTTCAAATGTAGGCTGTCTGAATCATTCCTGCTTGAATTTTCTCACGTACCAAAAGACAGTCTATTTCTATGTGCTTGGTTCACTCATGACATCAAGTTGATGTAAATGCCAACCACACAAAGATGTCATACTAAGTAAGAGGCGGACAGTGACCATCTTGGCTACGGGAGTGAAGGTTTCCTGATAATCAACGCCTTCAACTTGGCTGTAGCCCTTAGCCACCAATCGTGCCTTATAGCGTTCCACTGTCCCATCGACCTTCAACTTGATTTTATATACCCATTTGCAGCCAATCGGCTGTTTGTGGGATGGTAAAGGTACCAAACTCCAAGTCCCAGTGGCCTGTAAAACAGTTATCTTATGGTGCATGGGCTCACACCACTAAGGATGTTGAACAGCCTGTGAAAAACTGGTGGGTTCTTTGAGGAGAGTGAGTTGAGCAGTATAAGCTTTGTGATGGGGAGAAAGGTGAGTGTAAGATAAATAGGCAGAGAGGGGATAAGCAGTACCTGAAGTGTGAACCATGTTCGTGGATGATATCGGGTCAGGCCTTGAAGGAAGAGTCATGGCGAGATGAAAATCCTGCAAGTAAGAAGGAGTGGTGATAGAACGACTGCCACGATGAAGGGTAGGAATGGGCACAGGTGAGGAGGTGTTCTGTATGGGAGATAAATCGGGAAGTGGACTTTCGGTAGGACTGGCTGGAGATGGGGACTCTGTGAGGGGAGCTAGAGGAGTAGATGAGTTGGTGGAAGGATGGGTCTGGGAATTGGGTGAGCTAGGAAGTGCAGGATAGGGAGGCAGAGGAGGGGGTTCAAAATGTATGTCGAAAGGTAAGGATGGAGTGAGAGTGGGGGTGGGAAGCGAAAATGATGGGGTATTAGTATATGATGCAGATGTAAGAAAGGGAAATATGGATTCAAATAAAACGACATCCCTGGAGACTATTATTCGTTATGTAGCTAGATCAAAAACTCTACACCCCTTTTTCCCATAAGGATAGTCAAGAAAAATACACTGAGATGTTCGAGGATCAAATTTGGAGCGATTTTGGGCATAGGTGGAAACAAAACATAAGCAACCAAATACTCGTAAGTGCGAGTAATTGGGAACTATGTTGAAGAGTTTTTCATATGGTGTTTTTCTGTGGAGAATGGGGGTTGGCCTTCGATTTATGAGATAAACGGAAGCAAGAATAGCTTCACCCCAAAATTAGTGAGGAAGACCGGCTTGAAGAAGTAAAGCACGTGCCATATTTAACAAATGCCTATGTTTGCGTTCGGCAACGCCATTTTGTTGTGGAGTATTAATGCAACTAGTTTGATGAATAATACCTTTGTGAGCGTAAAAGCTTTCAAGTTTGAATTCAAGACCATTATCACTACGAACCATTTTGACTTTGGAATCAAATTGGTTTTCAGCCATGTTGATGAAATTAACTAGAAGATCCCTAGTGTCGGATTTGTGTTTCCTAAGATAAATCCATGTGCATCTAGTATGATCATCAACGATAGTAAGAAAATATCTGGCACCTAAAATAGAAGGAATTTTATAACCACCCCAAATGTCAACATGGATTAAATCAAATGAAGATGTAGTAGTAATGGAACTTGAAGAAAATGGAAGTCTGGTTTGTTTTGCTAACGGACAAATCAAACACTTTTCGTTAGAGCAAGAATTAACTTTAAGAAATAATGGAGAGACTTTGGTTAAGGGATGCCCAAGACGTTGATGCCAAAGGTTCGGGTTAGAAGTTTTGGCATGGTTGCAGGTTCCTTTCTTGGCTTGGTTGAGAAAATAGAGACCCTCTCGTTCCCGTCCCAATCATCTTCTCCGAACGTAGGTCCTGAATCACACAAAATTAGCTTAAAAAAATAGTTATGCAAGAAGAATCAAATGCTAGTTTGCTAATAGAAATTACATTCAATCGGAAATATGGGACACATAAAACATTATCAAGGATCAAATCAGGAGATAAATGAACTCTGCCTATGTGAGTTACTTGTGCTATTGATCCATTCGGTAATTCAACATTGCAGCCATTAACCGGTCTTGAGTATGTGAGTAGATTTTGGTCATAAATCATATGATCTGTGCACCCACTATCCAAAATCCATGTGCTTCTGTTGCCATTAGAGAAGAGTGAAAAAGCTTTACTTGAGAGCTCATCATGAGTTGGACAGTTACTAATATGGTTGGCAGAGGATGTTTTAGTTTTTAACATGCTGAGTATCTGTTTGCACTCGTCAGGTGTGAAAGGAAAGTTCATCTCCTTCCTCTCATTTGTATGGGATGCAACTTGATTTCCCTTGGAAATTGCCATATTAAACTCAGCTTTAGTTACTGCTTTCTTCTTGCGACAATATTCAGCCGTATGTCCCTTCCAGCGGTAGAAAGTGCATCTGAGATGTGCGCGACAATCCTTAGTGTTGTGATTTGTTTTGTTGCATCTAGAGCATCTTTGTTCAGTTTCAGTTTCATGGCTTGAATTCTTTACGGCAAAGGCAGCAGCCTCTGGTTGAGCAAGACTTTTCCCAGTTGTCACTTCTAATTGTTTTTCATGATGAAGAACCAGTGAATATGCCTTGTTTTTATTTTGGTAATGGATCCTGCAACAGAGTGTTGCTATGAACACCCACATACGAATCATTGAGATCCATAAGAAATTTGATGGTTTTCTGTGTGTCCAGGTATACAGCCACTTCCTTGACTGATCCACAAGTGCATGTTGGAAAGGTGCATAGTGCATCACGCTCGTCCCATAAACCTTTCAGTTTTGTGAAGTAGGATCCCACAGACATGTTGTCTTGCACACAGTTGTGAATTTCATTCTCAATGTTAAATAACTGAACCACATTCACATGTGAGAATCTTTCTTGTAAATCAAGCCATATTTGTCTGGCATCCTTGCAGTTGATGACGCTGGCTGCAATATCTTTGGATATAGATCCTAGCAGCCAAGTTTTAACCAAACTATTACACCGATTTCATTGTTGATGCTCATCTGGTTTCTTCTCATCAGGCTCCTTCATTGAGCCATCTATAAATCCAATCTTGTTTTTAACTATCAGAGCCATAGTCATGGATTGGCTCCATGTGCTGTAGTTGTCTTTAACCAAAGGTTGTGGCACAAGAACAGCGCCAGGTTGATCTGAATGGTAAAGGTAAAGCTGATGATTGGGATGATCCCATCTTGCTCTTGAAGACATGCTTCCTTGGTTTTCGTCTCCCATGGAAGTTGGCTAAAGGGTTTGTATTTTATTTTGATACCTAGATTAATTGCTCTAATACCATGAAGAGAATGATATATTCTTATTGTATTACAGAGTAAGCAAAGGTTACAATTTATACTAATGGCTTAATACAAAAAGACGATCATACCTAATTATCTATGAATAAGGAAACAAATAAGTAAAGATTTAATTATAATATTTGCCTAAACTTGATTTTCTATTCTGTGGTTGATTTTCTATGCTGTGCTTAGTTTCCTTTAACACTCTGTGTTTTTATACTGTTGTTTGCTACCAACAAGCAAAACCTATTTCTTGGATTTATACATGTAGTGTTATCGACGTTGCAAACACTAAACATCCAAGTATTTAACTTTCCATGCTATTAATTATTGATATTCAACATTCTTCAACACGTACTAATTGAATTCTGAATACATAACAGATTATAACGTCAAACTACTATTCTAATTAACTAATTCAATAAATATTATAAACACAAATATATTTTTTTCAACAATTCCTACTTAGATTAGAATTTCAACTAATATCTTAATAATTTATCTTTTAAATTAATATTCTTAAACACTTGACTTAATATGACTTAATAATGTTAACTTTTTTTAATTTCAAAAATAATTTTTAAAATTAATAAGTGTTGATTTCAAAAATAATTTTTAAAAATATAAAAATATTATTTTAATATATTTCTAAATAAAATTTTTTTAAAAAAATAACCGCAAACCATCCGGATGAATTCACTCCTCATCAGCAGCTTTTATCCTGCCCATCACAAAGAAAAATAGATTATTAGCAGCTAGGCAGAGATCATGATAAATAAATCAAGGAGGCCCTCTCCTGTACACACGAGAGTCGAGGATATCCTTGGATTAATATTTATATATCAACTGGAATTATTATTTTTTCAAATAGTTATAAGGGAAATAAGTTCTCTTAAATAATGATTTCAACTTTCAAGGTTTGCATTAAAAAGAAATGAGAATTATTCTTTATTTTCTTTTCCTTAAATAGCATTCAATTTATCTAGTCATTATTTTTTTTATTTTTTTTAAAAAAGCAATGCTTCTGATAAAAAGATATACTTTTATTGAAACAAAAAATAAATACATGAATAAATAAAAAAAAGTCTTGATGGAAGAGATACATGTTTTCTATTTAATTAAAGTTATTGGACTTTTTAGAAATATTTATTTTAATGCCTTTAGTTTTTACTCCAAAAACATGCTACTAATAAAAAAAAACATGTTTTTATGTTTTTTCTATAAATTATTTTTATAATTATTAAACCCGATTAGATCTACTAAATGATTTACAAAATCTATAATATAAAGGTTAATTAATATCAAACTTTAATTTAAAAAAAAACACAATAATTTTAATAAACTCAATTGACTTGCATGTTTATTTTTAATTTAAATAACTCGTGAAACCTATTATATTATAATTTTGTATATTTGAATTAATTTAGTTAAGTCAATTTTTAAAATAAAAAATTAATTGAGGTTGATGGTATGCTAGCAATCCAAGACTCGAGTTTTTTTTTTAACTGGGATTAGACACGTGGCGGGACCAAACAACTATTTCTGATCCTCATATTTTCAAATTTCAAATACCATTCACAATAGTCCCAGGAGCCCACAATGTTGATAACATGCCAAACCGACGGCGTCTTTTCCCTGACAAATACCCTACAAAACGACGACGCTCCCGAAAATACCTCAGCGCCAATCCAAATAATAATAATAATAAAACCACTTAAATTTCAAATTCCCGGCTCTCTCGCTTTAAATTTTGAGAATCCCAAAACATTTTTCTTCTAAATTAATAATTATTAAAAAGTAATAATAATTAAAACAACTGCTACCAGCAGTAGCAAGCAACCCTCACTTCCCTTGAAAGGAGAGCAGCACAGCAGCAGTTTCTCTTGCTAGCATTTGAAAATCCAAGAAGAAGAAGGAATGGAGGAGATAGGGAAAAGTGCAGGCAGTTCCTTCTCAAAAGAACAGCAACAGATCTACAAAGAATGGTTCAATTTAGCCGATTCAGGTTTGATTTGATCCCTTTCTTTTCTTTCTCTTTTCATTTCAATCCCTAACTTATTAATTTGTAGATGGAGATGGCCGCTTTACTGGAAATGACGCTACGAAGTTTTTCGCCATGTCCAATCTTTCTCGCCAACAACTTAAACAAGTACTAAGAACTTCATCTTTTAATTTATTATTATTATTTTTTGGAGTTGCTTAGGTTTTTTTTATTAATTGATTAATTTAATTATTATGAAGGTCTGGGCACTGGCGGATTCGAAACGACAAGGGTTTTTAGGGCTTACAGAGTTTGTTACGGCAATGCAGGTCCTCCTATACTTCTAATCTTCCTTGCTTTCCCTTAATTAATTAATTAAACCGTAAGAATCTGGCTTAATTAATTGATTAATTGATTGCAGCTTGTTTCTCTGGCGCAAGCAGGGCATGAACTAACTCCAGATACTATTAAAACCGCATGTACGTTCAGATAAATTGATTTTCGACTTTTTTTTCATATTTTTTTAATTATTTAGCGGTTTTTAAAACCCTAAGTTTGCGCTGTAAGTAGTGTTTTTTTTTTTTTTAATCTTGCAGCTAAAATGGAGGATGTGAAGCCGCCTTTGATGGATGGCATTGATGCCTTACTAGCTGTAAGTGGTCTGCTTTACCTTATTTTGTATGGTTGGATTACTGGGTTGAACTAAAAAATGTTGTTTTTTTTTTCCAGAAAAATAAGAGTTCGAGGATTAGTGAGAATGATATCAATGGTAAGTTGTTCTTTAACTTTGGTGTCACAAGCGGCATTGATTGTTAGTTAATTTGATTTGTGGTCATAATGTAGGATCCACGCAGCTAAGGCTATCAACAGGGACTCCTCAAGTTGGTGCAAAATCATCAAGAAAGGTGAGCGACATGTAACAATGTGCCATCATTTGTTAAAGAAAATATGACCTCTGTGCTTGGTTTGGTGTTGTTTTCTTCTTAGTTTGGGTTATCGGACCATTTTTTGTTGCCACCTTGTAATTTACACCGTTTAGGAATTGTGTCCTACACTTTGTGGGAACAGTTATCTTGCACTAGATTCTGATTTTGAAAGATGCCAAATTATCTCGTGACATGAGAAGCTCAACGTATTTCTATATCAAAGAATTCAAAAATGTATTGTTTACTTGTCTATATATAGTAGCGTGCTACTTGTTCTCATCTTTCCCGCAATGGATGTTTGTATGTTTATTTATTTTTTATTGAGTTCCCTTTTTTCATTTTTTGCTCAGATGCCGCTCAATGCAGTTACATCAATTATCGATGGCTTAAAGCGATTGTATATAGAAAAGCTAAAGCCATTGGAAGCTACCTATCATTTTAATGACTTTGTTTCCCCATTGTTGGTGAGTGGTTGAGCAGACACTTAATATGTTTTATTGTTATTTCAACATTGATAATTCTATGTGATTTTGAAAATTATGATATACCTATTTTTTTTAACAAAGTCATAAGCACTAAGTACAAATGATATATGATGCCAGGGCAAGCTAAAAAGGGTTAAATGTCTGTTTATTCTCTGTCTTGGTCATAAATCAACTGGTATCATAGCTTCTCAACTCCCACACAAATACTACTTGGGGATATCGTGTTAATTGAGGTGCAAGACTTTTGTGTGCATTATAGTGGTTGATTAATTGCACTACAGGGATTGGCTATTGTTGGGCAGGCATTATCTAATTACTATTGCTCTATTTCCAAAATATAGATAATTGGATTAAACTAGTTAATTCTAATATAAATACAGTGATTAAAAGCTGATAGTTGGGTATTTAATTCTCGTAGTTGCTTATATCTTGTTTTCTTCCCCGTCTCCGTTTTTTTTTCTCCCACTCTATTCCTTTCTTGGTTTTAATGTTGCTTTCACCAACTGTTTGCATTGATTTTCCAGACAAACAGTGATTTTGATGCTAGACCTATGGTTATGCTTTTGGGTCAGTATTCTACTGGGAAAACAACATTTATAAAACACTTGCTTAGATGTAACTATCCAGGTTTGTTTAGTACTTCCATTTCTCTTTTCTTTTCCTATTGGTAAATATTTCCAGTCATCAATGAAAAAAAAATCTTGCTCATTTTTCTTTCTTTTTTTCTTTGCAGGAGCTCACATTGGACCAGAGCCGACAACTGACAGATTTGTTGTTGTAATGGTATAAGCATTTTCATGCTTTATGTATTCTTAAATAAGCATTCAAATGGAGTAACAAAATATTTTATTTCAACATGGATGTGATCTGGAGTTGTTTGAGCTTTGTTTTTTCATAGCTAGAAAACTGAACTTGAGTGCAGATTTGAACTTTCTAAATCTGATTTCTTTGTTTGAGGTTGTAAAGTAGCTAATGTCTGTCTAAATGAAAAGGGATTTGTTATCTTTATGTATATGACTTCTCACTTGTTTTTATATTCATGGCTTTTGCATTTTGTTAACATCTATCAAGCTCATACCAACATGCCAAAAGCCTAGAAGTAACCCATTATTTTGAGTTGCTAACGATTCTTGTGATTTGATGATCATCAAGAACAGTTGCTTCATTTTATTTTCATGATATCATGGTGGTTTCCACTTGCTGATAGACTTTTTATGCTCAGTCTGGACATGATGAAAGGAGCATACCTGGGAACACTGTTGCTGTTCAAGCAGATATGCCATTTAGTGGCCTGACACATTTTGGAGGAGCATTTTTATCAAAGTTTGAGTGTGCACAAATGCCTCATCCAGTAAGTTTGGTTTTGTGCTTATTTTTGGTAAGGCTGTTGTATGCTCTCCATTGTGTTATTTATCACCTTTATTGCTGCTGATGCACATGCAGTTGCTAGATGAAATCACAATTGTTGACACTCCTGGGGTTCTCTCTGGAGAGAAGCAACGAACACAAAGGAGTTATGATTTTACTGGGGTTATATCATGGTTTGCAGCAAAATGTGATCTGATTCTTCTTTTATTTGATCCTCATAAACTTGATATCAGTGATGAGTTTAAGCGAGTAATTGCATCTTTACGAGGCAATGATGACAAGATACGAGTTGTGTTGAACAAGGCTGACCAAGTTGATACACAACAGGTTGGATGCTTGTTTTTCTTCCACCTTCACTTTTAAAAACTGAGTTTAACAGCTCCATATGACTTGCATATTTGTTGATGTTGTATAGTTGATGAGAGTTTATGGGGCACTAATGTGGTCACTTGGAAAAGTTTTGAACACCCCTGAGGTTATGCGTGTTTATATTGGGTATGTACTTTCTCTTTGCTTTTTTTCATTTTTGCTGTTTAAATCTTATCTTCTCTTTAGACTACCATGCCACCACCTTGCCCATTTCATTTGCTTCTGTCTTTTCTTATTGTTATATCCATGTGATTCATTTTTATCATCTTATTGCAAGATTTTTCTTTTATGTATGTACAATTTCTGTCAGCTGTGGAACGTAAATCCAAATGCTCAACCCAAGATGTTCTATTTGTTCAGTGTATTTGCAATGTCATTTAAGTTATGCTTGTATTTTTCACAGTTGTATATTTTAAGTTCATTAATCCTTTGTTCATCTTGCAGCTCGTTCAATGACAAACCTATCAATGAAGAAACTGCTAGCCAAATGTTCTGTGAACTTTTTGAAAAAGAACAAAATGACCTTCTGATGGACTTGGTTGATATTCCTAAGAAAGCTTGTGATCGTCGAGTATGTGGTTTTTGATATTTTTTGCTTATTCTCACATTCATATTTGTATGTGATTTTCATTGTTTTGTGCATGAGGCTAATGGGTACCCGTGTCTGTGTATAATGTGTTCTTTGAATATCGGTGTATGTCATATTCTTGGGCAGTTATAATGTTATTGTAATTATGGTATTTGTATATTGTAGATCAATGAATTTGTAAAGCGTGCTAGAGCTGCTAAGATGCATGCGTACATAATTAGCCATCTCAAGAAGGAGATGCCTGCTATAATGGGCAAGGCTAAGACTCAACAACGCCTTATTGATAATCTTGAAGATGAATTTGCAAAGGTTTCTCTCTTGACCTTTTTTCTCTATTCACCCTTCCGTCTTTACATCGTGTATAAACACCAACTTTTCTGTAAGCAGGTCCAGAGGGAATTTCATTTACCACCTGGAGATTTTCCAAATGTAGAACACTTCAAAGAAGTCTTGAATGGTTACAGCATTGACAAATTTGAGAAACTGAAGCCTAAGATGATACAAGCTGTTGATGATATGCTTGGCTATGAAATCCCAGAGCTGTTGAAAAGTTTTAGGAATCCTTATGCATAAAGTCCTATCCTCCAGGACATATCTAGAATCGAAATAGAGCGGTGAGATGAAGTTTGTTTGTTGCAAAAGTGCTATGCTTATGATTCTTGAGTAAATATATTTTATGACATTCTTGTTAATATACATTTGGAGCTTTCTGTATTTAGGGATCTGCTTGGATTTTAAGCATGATTGTCAGTTTTTGAAAGTGATGATGCCTTGACGAAAATTTGGATTTTGAGCAGGTACAAGATAATTCATGAATATCCATTTATTGTTTTGGTTGATTAGATCTCAGGGCAGATGCGATTGTGCTCCCTTTTTGTCGTGAATTGAGTTGTTTGCAAGTTAAAATATAATTTAATCATTATTGTTGAATAGGATTAATTATTTATCTTTCAGTGGTTTCAACAACTTTATATTTAATCAATATGTTTTGAAATTCGTTTATAAATCAGTAACGTTTCTAATTTTATGTTTTTTTTTCATTTTATTTTATTTTTTGAGAAATAGAACAAGGGATAGAGAAGTGGGTAAGTTCAAGAAATTTAATTAGGAAAAGAACAACTGTCAAACTCAGAATAAATAATGCCTAGAAAATTTTATTTCATCATTTCTCTACTTTAATTATGGATGCATAGTACAGTTTACAGGTATTGAATAGTGACATCAATAAAGTTTAAAAGCTGTGTGAAATGATATATATATATATATATATATATATATATATATATATATATATATATATTTTGTCTATATGTATTTGGTATTGTGGTAAATTTTATGGTTATGGTTTAATTTTTTTTTTATAAAAAACACTTTTGGTTGAGGTTGTTTTGATATTTATATATATTTGGTTAAAATTATGTTTGAAATTGAGGTTGAACAAGAAATAATTTAATGTGTTTGGTTAAGAATGTTTTTTAAATTGATGTTATAAAATAACTAAAAAAAATATATATATTAATATTGATGGTTTTTAATTTAAATATTGTAGATTTAACTTCTGTTATTGCATCATGAAATAAATAATATTTTATATAAAATATTTTTTATTGATTCATTGAACTATTTACAATTCCATCACTTACGAAATTCATTCTACAAGAACTGTAGTTTCCATGGTTTTTTGAACATGCAACAAAATCAGGAAAAATATTATCGTGAATAAAATTTAGATTACGATTAAATTCTGCAAATGCTATGGCATCATATGATTTTTTTCTAATTTATGTAGTGTTATTGAATAATATTAAACACTAGTTTTTTGAATAAAACATAATTAAAGATAAAAAAAAATTGGATTTTTTTCTTAATAATGTTAAACACTAGTTTTTTAAATAAAATACAATTAAAAAAAATTGAATTTTTTTTTTCTACTCATGTGAAGGTATGCAGAATGAATTAATTCACTCTATACTGTTCACTTTTGTTATGTACTGTTCACTTCACAACAGTAAACAGTGCAGAGTGAATTAATTCACTCTGTCTGCCATATAAAAAGGTTGAACTTGCAAAAAACAATAAAAAACTGTTGTTTAATAATTGAGGTCTTGCATCAAATAAACAATAAAAAACTGTTGTTTTATAATTCAAGTCTTGCATCAAATAAATGATGGTGCCTACAATTTATATATTACTTTCAATCGATAATTAAATACTATTATTAGTGCATTTAGAAAAAATACAAATTCTGCCATCAGAGACAAATAGGCCTAGTGTCATTGTTTTGCGGTGTGGTGATTTAAAAAAATATTAAATTAATTTTTTTATAATTTTAATATGTTGATATTAAAAATAAAATAAAAAATATTATTTTAAAATAATTTTAATTCAAAAATACCTTACATTACATTATCATCAAATTGTAAAAAAATATACTTAAAAATGAGACTCATTATAATTTTAGTAATTAAACCCAGCTTGATCTAATTGCTTATGTATAAATTGACTTACAATTTAATCTTAATTTGATTGAGCTTGATGAATTATAAAGATATGCTTTTGTAAATAAAAATTTTAAAATCAAACCTTTCTTTGACACTTAATCAAACTAGATGATGGGTTAATTAGATTAAATTGAGTTTAATTTCTTTTAAAAAACTATTTCATTAAAGGAAATTCAAGTTCACTAAGATTCATAATACAATTTATTATAATAGTGTACTGATATAATTACCTCTTACTCATTAAATCTTAACTAGGTATTAGGGATAATATGGTTTTATACCATAACACAATTGTTATTTTTATAAATTGCATGGGGCTAGATTGGTCCCTTTTTTTTAACAATTTTTTTTTTACTAATTTAACCTTAAAAGAAAATATAATGCAAGGGGTGTTTTGATATTTTCAAAATAGCATAATGACTTTAATGTCTTTAAAGACAATCAATATTACTCTCTCACAATAATTTCTATCTCATTTTATATTATTTTATTGTAAATTTAAAGTTTACTCATAGATACTATTGTAATTGATACATATTATATATTATTAAAAAAAAGTTATTGGTAAGTGCTACGTCCACTACCAAACACCTCTTTCTAGAGCGATATTTAAAAAGCCTCAAAATCCTCAATACAAAGGGGTTATGTGTGTCACTAACATGTATTAGGAAAATTGTTTTTTTTTCCTTTCTCTTCTCACCTCATATTCAACGTCAATCCTTTAAAAAAAATCAAACTAGCCCTTCCAATTTATTTATCTATCACATTTCATTTATGCTTTTTTATTATATTTTTTCTGAATAATCTATAAAATTACAAATATTTTCTTTAACTTCACCCCTATTATTTTTTAATCTATAAACAATATATCAAATTACAATTGTTTTTTAATTTTACCCCTTATGATCTCTTAATCTTTAAAATTCAATCCCTATTTTTTTATTGTTATTTGTTTGGTTTAAGATAATTTTTATTTATTTTTTCAATTTTCTCCTTCATGAGTTTTTTTTCTATTAAATTTTATCCCCATTCTTTTTGTTGATATATGTTTTTCTTTCACAAGATTCTTTTATTAATATTTTTTTACAATTTTATCCTTCAAAATTAAATTAATTGAGAATTAATTTTCTTAATTGAACTCGGGTCCAAGATTTTACGGGTTGCAAATTTTAAAGATTAAATCAGGTTTAGAAGGTTCACCCGAGTTTTTTTTCTTTTTTTTAAGATGATGTTTTCTTATTTTTTATCCTTTTGTTTTGTTGTTTTTTTTTAAAAAAATTATCTTTTAAGGGGTTAGCCCCAGGTTCATAACCTGAATAATTGGTTTCAAAGGTTAATGTTAGTTTATTTTTTTTTTAAATTGATTTATTTCGATTTCATCTTTCAAAATTTTTTTCCTATTTTTTAAATAAAATTATCTAAATCTTATGCTCATGGTCATGAAATTTGCTAGTTTATTCGGTATAACATGGTTTTTTTGTTTTTTTTAATTGTTTTACAATTTTACTCTTTGTTATTGAATTATTTAGTAATTTAGATAGACTCATATTTGATTTTTTTTTTTTATCTTCTTTCATTGTTTTTTTAAATTTATTTATTAGTTTTACATTTTTTCTCATATTATTTAATTTTAATTGAATCAAAGACTTGAATCTTAAATTTTATACTTTAATATTCTTTTTTATATTTTAAAAAAATATTCAGCGCAACGGTGGAAGATGTGCACCAAATCTAGTAATTAACATAATAGGTACTTTTAGGGGTTAGATTCAAATAGTACAGCTTTGTATTTGTTTTAAAAAAAACTGTTCATAGAAAAAGATTGAGCCAAAAAGTAAGGAAAAACATGCGAATGGTGCAGTGTGAAAACATAATGATTGATAGCGACCAGTGGTTTGGCGATATGTTGATTGTGTGTTTGCCTATTTAGTCTCTCTACTCTCAATTTTATTTCACTTTGGTCCTCCTATTGTTTATCCTCATATCATTCATCTTTCTTCTTCTTCTTTTTTAATTTTTTTTTTTATTTTTTTATGTTCAACGACAAATTGGGCATATTTAAATGAGATTGTATGAACTGAAATTAAACTCTCTTCACAAGTGACCTTAAAAGCAAATTTCTAAATCTATGATCAATTCCTACAAATGTAATTGTTCTTGATCTGTACTTGTAAAAAATTGTAGTTTTGATTTTTTAAATTTAATTTCAATTATGCGGCAAAGCCAAAAGGTTGACAATGATAACATGTAACAATTGCTGAAAACCTTTATCTCTACTGTAAATGATTTTCTAAGGTTGACGAAGGCTAAAAGGCTGACAATGTTGGGTTTGAACAGCTACAATACCTACAAAAACATGTTTTTTTTTTTTTTTAATGAATTTGGGAATTCTTTGATATCAAAGTTAGTATAGGGATTTGTAAACTTAAAAGTGTTTGTGTTTAGATGCTAAAAAAAATATTAGGGTAGACAAGAAAGAAAAAAGGTGAAGTCATTACCAATTTTCACGTTCTTTGATGACAATGAGGAAAGGATATCATTATAAAAGAGAGAACAAGCATGGAGGGATGAAAGAAAAACAAAAGATAGTTGGAGGATCGAAGTAAGATAAAACTAAGAATACAAAGACCTTTTGAAAAAACAGATATTCTCAAGTGGCATGATTCACCCAGAGAATAAAGAAGCATAAACATCAACGTGTGAACCAAATTACAGAACAGGTGTTGGAATCCTCACCGATCCACTATATTTCCAACTTACTCTAGTCTGTATCTTTGATCATAGTAATAGCAATATCTTCTATAAGAAGCTCAACATTGTTTCTCAAGCTTGCCTTGTTTTGTAATTTGCAAACGACAGAGAGATTAAAGAAGGAAGATGAGTAGCAAGATTATCAGTGGAAAGAGGTTTGAAGGGAGAGTGGTAATTGTGACTGCTTCAACACAAGGCATTGGCTTTTCCACAGCTGAAAGGTTTGGATTGGAAGGTGCTTCTGTTGTCATCTCTTCTCGCAAGCAGGTGCTCTTTCTGTTGCTTCAACATTTCCTTCTTTTTCTTTTTCTTTATCATATCATTTCTTGTTTTTCAGGGATCAAGGTTGATTTTTTCTTTCTGGGTTTGTTTTGGTTTCTGGTTGTTTTAGGCTTTCTCTGGTTTCTGCTGGTATTGGATTTGAGGAAGTATATAAACTTTGAACTAGACTCCACCTAAAATGGTTTAAAAAATCATGTTCTTTTTAAGAGCAGAAAGGATATGCCAAATCCTGCTCAGTTGAATGACCTTAACTCATCACTTTGAATTGAATTTAGTTCTGCTTCGCAATGCACACATCATGGTCTGTATTTGCTTTGTTGTTTGAAGTTCGATCTCATATGGGATGAGCTGAAAGTGATTCTATTAGTACTGTTAAATGGAGTGTTGCAAGAAATATTTGCCAAGGCCAAAATTTACTGATACTCGTAGAGAGTTTTTATACTGTGATAGAAAATCAAAATAATGATGTATCGATACATAATTTGCTACTTCCAGATGCCATCCTTTCCCATCATTCATTCAAGTATCAAGTGGTTGGTTCTTTTTTATCACACGATATTTGAAAATTTAAGCACTAAAGTTAGCTTTTTTATGCTATTTCTAGCAGTAACTGATATGGGCTTTTTTCTTCGGGTTTATTTGGATTACTTCCGGGATGAAATTTCTTTTGGTCTTTTGTTGAATTGATCCAGAAAAATGTAGATGAGGCGGTTGAGAAACTCAAAGCTAAAGGCATCAAGGTGGTGGGTGTTATCTGTCACGTGTCAAATGCGCAACAGAGGAAGAATCTCATAGAGACTACTGTACAGGTGAGAAAGTCAGCTTCGTTTCTTATAGTATGCAAGTGCGTCTTAATATGAAGCTGCATATTGGACTACATATTGGTTAATTCTCGTGAATATTAGACTATTCCAACAACGGGTTAGTCTTCTTCTAGGATGACTGTGTTATATGAAAGAGGATACTGCGTTTAATCTTTATTTATTTGCTTCCAATAGAGAGTGATTTCTCTTAAAATGATCTATTACTACCCGGTTTTCGAGATGTCTAGCCATTTAGCTTGTTTGTTCTCTTTTCTGTGCACGTGATATGTTTCTACCTATTTATCTGTTTTCCTTTTCCGAGCTCCTAAGAGTGTTTGTTTGCCATGAAAGAGCAGGTTTTTTGTTTGATTATTTAGTCATCTTGATTGATAGAAAGCTTCTGGTTCTGGTTTCAGAAATATGGAAAGATAGATGTTGTTGTATCCAATGCTGCTGTCAGTCCATCTTCAGACTCCACTTTGGAAACCCATGAATCTGTCCTTGATAAGCTGTGGGAAATTAATGTTAAAGCAGCTATCCTCCTACTGAAGGTAATTTTTATTACAAAGGTTTGCTTGTAGAAATCATTATCCAAAATGTCATACCGGGCCACACTACTGGGAAATTTTGATTTTGGTTGCAGTGAAGATGGCTAACATCTTGGTTTTGCTCTGTGTTACCTGTGATATTCTGTTCATTGCTTACACCCCTAGAATTTCCTTACTCACAGCATTGCAATACACCTCCACTAGTTTTAGTTCATAACTGATTTTGCTACAAATCTATGTGATATCCCCACTTGCAGGATGCGGCCCCTCACATGAAGAAGGGTTCTTCAGTTATTCTGATTTCCTCTATTGGTGGCTACCATGTACATGATTCCTTGGCTATGTATGGTGTCACAAAGACAGCCCTTTTTGGGCTTACCAAGGTATCCTCCAGTTGTGCTCTCCGTTCATATCGGTTTCATCAAGAACTTGACAAATCCAACTCACTGAAATATGATGATGAACTTGAAGTTATTACCCTTGTTTGAAATAGCAGACCATGGCTCTTTTCCTAGCAGCCCATCTTTTATTATAGATAAGCTGGAGCACGGGGGTGTTTCTTTTCTTGTGCTTGTATGCATGTGTGCTTCTTGTTCCCTTTACCAGGTTTTTCTGCTTGGGTCAATGAACTCGTGAAAAAGAGAATCCAGTTCCTCTCTTTTATTTTATGGACAATAAGTTGGACAAATGCACGTAACAACACCATGCTTTTGTTTCTAAATTTTTTGCGCGTAATACTTTCTCGATACTTTGTAGGTGCTTGCAGCTGAGATGGCTCCTCACACTCGAGTGAACTGTATAGCTCCTGGGTTTGTACCAACGCACTTCACTGGTTTCATTGCAGGCAATCAGGCTCTTGTAAGTTTACATTTTCTTTTGGCTTCGATGTGTTTCAATGATTTCTAAAAAAGAACAGCTGCTGACCTGTCTTGGATTCAATTGGATTCCTAATTACTGTAGAAAAAGTCCATTGAGGATAAGACCTTGCTGAAGAGACTTGGTACCACAGACGACATGGCCTCTACAGTCGCCTTTTTGGCTTCCGATGATGCTTCTTACATAACAGGAGAAACTCTGGTGGTAGCTGGAGGGATGCCGTCCAGACTGTAGCTCCCCTCCCTTAAAGTTTACCCAAATAAAAAGCATGCTATGATTTTTCATGGTACCAACCGAAAACCCACGTCAATAAATCCATGAAAGAAAAATTCATGCTGATGCTCTTTGTTCATTTCTTCATGGCAAATTGACATTGTTTCATTGAGATTTCCTTGTCGGATAAGATTAGAGTGTGATATGCTTGTCGAACATAACAAAATGTAGAAGGAGGAAGCCATAACTTATCCCCTTCATTACATAATTTCCAATTCCATGGCAGATTGTGAGGGAGTCATGCATGCTCCCACTTGACGTGTGGCCCGTTTGTCTTCGGCTTCAAGATTTTATTTCCTTTCATAACATTTAATTGCCACTTCATTACATTTATGTATACAAATGGTAGAAGAAGGGGAAAAATGTTAAATATACTTTACATAAATCAGCCAAAATCAAAATGCTTTAGCACCATCACTGTTCATGAATGGAGACAAACAGCTGCAAATCAAAATGGATGGAAAGGGAAGATTTTCAGGGAAAAGATTTGAGGGTTTGTGAGTTGAGTTGAGTTGAGAGAGTTTCTCCTCCATTAGTGTAATTTCCTATTTTCTCTCTAAATAGTAAAAACCAGTGCTAAATCTGGGAAGGGAAATTGAGGGGATTCCATTAAAGGATCAAATTGCTTAAAATAAAAATGACATGGGAATGGATTGGCTATAGTTAGATAGATGCTGATTTTATCTTACCTTGTTTTTTTAGATCATCAAAATGAAGTTTTTTATTTTTATATTTTGGCAAAGATAGAAAATGTAGATTTTATACTATTTCTTCCATATCACTTACTGTATACTTATAACATGTTCGTTGCTACATGGCGCCTTCATTCTTTCATCTCTGCAACTTCTGTGCCATTTACATGCTCCTTAAAACCTGAAAAAGAAGGCACAGAGTGGTTTGGGGGTGCTTGATGATTGCCATGGTTGGCACCCTTCAAATATTTTCCTGTGAAATCCAGTTCAAAAGAAAACTTACATCAAGATGAACAGCTAACTATCTACACAAGAACGGCATCAGCACTTTGATTATCATCACATGTCAAAACAAGGCCTTCAACACGGGCTGGAAGGAGGCATGGGAACCACTGACAACCTGTTGAGACGGCTCTTGTGGCGGAACGATCATCAGCAAATTATCATGTCGTCGAACAACACCCATCACGCTAACAGTGCTCCCTTCTTTGATATACCTGAGATCGATGCAAGCATTTCTCAGAAGTATGCAACTCAGAAAACTTGCTACAACTGCCAAGGAATCAAAGAATCAGTTTGCCGCACCTCTCTTAAGCCATACCCTTCTTTGAGACGCATGATCCGGTCATCACTTGAGAGTTTGCGTTCAGCTAAGCAGCGTCAAAAGCTGGGAGGCATATCTTTGTTCTCTTTCTTGTACACCCATTACTGTAGCTGGCTTGACAAATGGAGCAGCCTTGAACAATACACATGGAAAAAAAGGCTTTTAATTTGTGTTTTGATTATTGTTACTTTTATTTTACTTTTTACAATAATCATAAATCAAATTATGCAGTATCTAGCTCGTTTAACTTCGGAATGATCTCCAGCACCCCAAATTTATTTGAAAACATGTAATTTGAAAAGAATGAAAAAAAATTAAAGAATAATGAAAATAAAACTTATAAGAACTAAATTGAATAAAAATAAAGTTTGATATCTTGTTACATGACGTTTCTTTCATACAAATACTTGAGAAACATGAACTCCATTATCTTTATTTAAATAAATAGATTTAAAAAGAAAATGTCATTTAGTGGTATTCATTGTTTTTTCATAGTTATTTTTTTTAATAAATCAAGGTTTTAGAACCTGTTTGAAAGTGTGGTTGCGGTTATATTTTAAAGTGTTTTTTATTTAGAAATATATCAAAATAATATATATTTTTTTATTTTTAAAAAATTATTTTTGATAGCAGCGCATCAAAATGATCTAAAAACATAAAAAAAATTTAATTTCTCAAGTGATAATTCAAATTAGCTTGATTTATCTTTGTATTTTATGTCTTCTCTTCAATCTCTCCCTGCAAGTCTAATTGCTTAATTTTGACTTGTTCATGTATTTTAGTTCATTCTCCTATCTATTTTTCTAATAGACATTTTCATGCAAATGGGTATAAATACTCTCATTTAAAAACTCGATCAAACTCCACTTAATTTATCGAAAATATATATATCTGAAAAGAAAATGACATATTCTTTTGTTATAATTCATTGTTTTTTCATGGTTATTTGTTTAATGAATTATGTTAGTTTATAGTTTTCCACGTAAGAGTGTTTTTGTTAGTTTAGATAAAAATATCTAACATAATGACAAGATTGAAGCAAAATCCAATACGAAACGATGAATTGAAACAATTGACATGCATGAATGTGTCATATTTATGTACCCTTAAATCCATGTAGATGTGGACCTTGTGGTCATGCAAGTACAAAACAATTAATGTGTGTTCCCATAGTTTGACTTAAGGTTTGCTAACGTGATGTAAATCATATTTTTAAAAATTTATTTATTTTTATTAAAATTTAATATGATTTATATATTATGGATTGTTTTAATATGTTGATGTCAAAAATAATTTTTTAAAAATAAAAAAATATTATTGGCATGTATTTTGGTACAAAAAATTATTTGAAAAGCAACTGCTACCACACTGTCAAACACCCTTAGTATCAATAATTATGAGTTTGAGTTAATTTTAAGACTTATGAAATTAGTCAAGATACACGTAAATTGATCTAAATACTCACGTTAATAAAAACATAAAAAAAAATTAAGATGTATATGTTAGATTATTTGAGGATAAATTAAGTTAATTTTGAGCCCTATATTGTTAATAACAAATACCAGGATGTCTACTTAGTTTATGGCCGATGGACCAAGTTTGATTAGGGTTGTTGTTGGGTTGCCAATAAACCCGAGCAAGTAGCAGATTTTAGACATGTGTTTGGTTCCTAAGCGTTTGATATTATAGTAATAGTTATTTTTTTAAAAATATATTAAAATAATTTTTTTAAAAAAATATTTTTAATATTAGCATATTAAATCAAAACGATCTAAAAATATAAAAAATTAATTTTTTTTATAAAACACACTGCGTTTTCAAACTTGGACAAAGATTTTAAGCCTATATTTATACTCTGCCTAATGTTGTGTAAGGATTTATACGCCTTCTTCAGGGATCATAGACCCCATGCCATCATCATGGAGTAAATAATTATATGAAATGAGTCAACACCAATCTTCATATTGTTGGATGGAAATGGGGAAAAGGATCTCGTTAGTAAAAAATCATCGGTGTGATCAAATGACAGAACAGAAGGTGTCATCCTCGTCCGTCCGTCCTTCCATTTTATAAAGTGGTCGAGGGTGGTCAAAATTTATTTATTTTTAAATTAATTCATTTTTTATGTTTTTTTATTTTAATATATTTTTAAATTATCACTAATCTGTTTCATTAATCACAGTAGTAGCAATATTTCCTTTAAAAACCAACTTTGTTTTTGAAGCTTGTCTTGTCTTGTAATTTGCAAACAAGAGAGAGAGATCAGAGAAGGAAGGATGACTAGTAAGATTATCAGTGGAAAGAGATTTGAAGGGAAAGTGGTAATTGTGACCGCTTCAACTCAAGGTATTGGCTTTTCCATAGCTGAGAGGTTTGGATTGGAAGGTGCTTCTGTTGTTATCTCTTCTCGCAAGCAGGTGCTCTTTCTCTCTCTCTTTTTTTTTTCTTCCATATTCATTGCTTTTAGCATTTCCTTTCTTTTCTTTATCATATGATTTCTTGTTTTCAGCGATCAAGATTGATTTTTTTTTTCTGGGTTTGTTTTGGTTTCTTGAATCTTGATTGCTTAGGCCTTTTCTGGTTTCTGCTGCTACTGGATTTGAGGAAGTATATAGACTTTGGACTAGATTTCACCTAAAATGGTTTAGAAGATGTTGATTTTTTAAGAGCAGCAAGGATATGCCAAATCCTGTTCAGTTGAATGACCTTAATTCATCACTTTGAATTGGATTTAGTTTTGTTTCCCAGTGCACACATCATGGTCTGTATTTTGTTGTTTGAAGTTTGAACTCATATGGGATGAGCTGAAAGTGATTCTATTAGTACTGCTAAATGGAGTGCTGCAAGAAAAAATTGCGAGGGCCAAAATATATTGATACTGGTAGAGAATCAATGCTGTGATAGTGTTGTTTTCCAGAATTGGCTAAGCACACAAGGGGGTGTAGAAAAGAATCGGCCTATAACAGAGAGAGGGAAAGAGAGAAACAAGAACATGTGTGAGAGAGAGGACTTTCATACTTTCATTGATTGATTTCCCATATCTCTCGAGATAAGTTTTGTTACAATTATATAGAAATACGAAATTCCTACAAGATAACAATAGGATATCCTGCTAAGTGATAAAATCACACCACCCTCTTCTCCCCAATAATGATGTATCGATACATAGTTTGCTACTTCCTGATGCCATCCTTTCCCATCTTTCATTCATGTATCACGTGGCTTTTGGTTCTATTTGATCACAAGATATTTTGAAAATTGAAGTACTAAAGTTAGCTTTTTTATGCTGTTTTCTAGCCGTAACTGATATGGGCTTTTTCTTTGGATTACTTTCGGGATGGAATTTCTTTTGGTCTTTTGTTGAATTGATCCAGAAAAATGTAGATGAGGCAGCTGAGAAACTCAAAGCTAAAGGCATCAAAGTGTTGGGTGTTGTCTGTCACGTATCAAATGCACAACAGAGGAAGAATCTCATAGAGACTACTGTACAGGTGAGAAAGTCAGCTTCGTTTCTTATAGTATGCAAGTAACCAGGAATGGGAATTGGTGTCTAATTAATTTGATGCTGCATATTGGACTATTGGTTAATGCTCGTAAATGTTAGACTAGTCCAACAAAAGGTTGTGGTTAGTGTTCTTCATCCACCATGCTCATGTAGGATGACTGTAAGATGAAAGAGGATACTGCATTTAATCTTTATTTGTTTGCTTCCACTAGAGTAATTTTGAGATGTTTAGCCATTTAGCTTGTTTGTTCTCTTTTCTGTGCACGTGATATGTTTCTGCCTATTTATCTGGTTTCTTTTTGCGAGCTCCTAAGAGTGTTTGTTTGCAATGAAAGAGCAGGTTTTTTGTTTGATTATTTAATCATCTTGATTGATAGAAAGCTTCTGGTTCTGGTTTCAGAAATATGGAAAGATAGACATTGTTGTATCCAATGCTGCTGTCAATCCATCTACAGATTCCATTTTGGAAACCCAGGAATCTGTCCTTGATAAGCTGTGGGAAATTAATGTTAAAGCAGCTATCCTCCTACTGAAGGTAATTTTGATTAACATAATGTTTACATATAGAAATCAATACATGAAATGTCATCAAGAACAGATGTGTTTCCTGTGAGATTCTGTTCAATGTTTACACCCCTAGAATTTCCTGCTCTTGTTCCCATGGTCAGTCAGGTTTACTCTCATTAGTATCCATGTGTTGTCGTTTTGTAATACAAGTCCTATTTGATATTCACTTGTTTTTTCAGGATGCGACCCCTCACATGAAGAAGGGTTCTTCAGTTATTCTGATTTCCTCTATTGGTGGCTACCATCCACATTCTTCCATGGCTATGTATGGTGTCACAAAGACAGCCCTTTTTGGGCTTACCAAGGTATCCTCCAGTTGTGTTCTCCTTCCATTTCTGTTTCATCAAGAACTTGACAAATTCAACTTACTGAAATATGATGATGAACTTGAAGTTATAACCCTTGTTTGAAATAACAGACCGCGGCTTTCTTTTTAACCTATCTCTTATTACAGATAAGCTGGATCATGTGCATATTTCTTTTCTTCTGCTTATATGCATGTATGATTCTTCCCTTTACCAATAAACTCATGAGAAAGAGAATCCGATTCTTCTCTTATATTTTATGGACAATAAATTTACATGGACAAATACATGATTATTTTTTAGTCTTTCTGGATTGCATGCAAAAGCATCAGGCTATTGCTTCTAATATTTTTTTGCGTAATACTTTCTTGATACTTTGTAGGTGCTTGCAGCTGAAATGGCTCCTCACACTCGAGTGAACTGTATAGCTCCTGGGTTTGTACCAACACACTTTGCTGATTTCATTACAGGCAATCAGACCATTGTAAGTTTACACTTTTGGCTTTGAGTTGTTTCAATAATTTAAAAAAAAGTGCAGCCGCTGACCTGTCTTGGACTCAATTGGATTCCAAAATATTGTAGAGAAAGACGATTGAGGATCAGACCTTGCTTAAAAGGCTTGGCACCACAGACGACATGGCCTCAGCAGTCGCCTTTTTGGCTTCCGATGATGCTTCTTACATAACAGGAGAAACTTTGGTGGTAGCTGGAGGGATGCCGTCCAGACTTTAGTTTCCCTCTCTTAAAGTTTACCCGAATAAAAAACACGTTATGATTTTTCAGAACCCGTGCCAATAAATTCATGAAAGGAAAATTTACTCTGACGCTCTTTGTTTTATTTCTTTTAGGCAAATTGACATTGTTTCATTGAGATTTCCTTGTCGGATAAGATTGACTTGTGATATGCTTGTTAAATATAAAAGTGGAACAGAATGTATATGGAGGAAGCCACAATGTATTCCCTTCATCAGATAATTTCCATGGCAGAATGTTATGGAGTCGTGTATTCTCCCACCTGACTTGCGGCTGGAACCTTTTGGTATTCTGCTTCAAGTTTTGATGGGAGTTCGCCTCCCTTTTGGTAAAGATTATTTTTCCGTTGATCCAACTTCTCCCAATTTGATTATATGCTGGTGGCTGTGTGTGAAAATCATGCTGCAGTCTTGAAAAAGAGTTTGATATGAGACGGATCCATATATATATTTTGACGCAAGGAAAACATTTGATTGCCATAATGCAAGTGTCCTGAATCCTGATTCATTACAGAATGGGTTGTTAAACCCATTTGACAGGTTAACTGGTGATTCGTTGATGTAGTGGGATAGTCGACCTGACAGAGTAATCCCTGATCAACTTAGTTAAAGCTAGTTTGACTCTTGACCAAAAAAATTTGAATAACCTGCCCACCCTGTAAATCAAGCCTTCAATCGAGTCGTGTTATTTATCTAACTGAGTTTAACAACCTTCAGTTGAGTCTAATAACTTTCACGATATTAAATAAACATGGATTAACAAAAATTAAAAGAGATAATACTTTTATTATTGTATACCACCTTGTAAAATATTATTTATTATAATAATGTTTTGTTTTTTCATTTTTTTAGTTTTTTTTTATTTAATCTTTCGACTTTTTGTTTATTGATTTATTTTAGTTTACTTTTTATATGATTATTCCAATCTCCTTACTTGAGTTGCGACTTTACAGGATTGGCCTGGTTGACTTGAATATTTTTCATTATTTATTTGGTTTTTTTCCTTTCAATATTAAATTAATTGAAAATTAAGCTTCATAATTTATTTTGGTTTGTTTTGTATGAGGTTATTTTGGTCTCATGACTTAGGTCATGAGTTTTACAGGTTTACCCGAGTTATTTTATTGTCTTTTTTAAATTAATTTTTTTTTCAATTTCATCATTCAATAATTGATGGATAATAAATTAAGCTTTGTATTTTTATTTTGATTTGTTTTCTATAAGGTTATTTTAATCTCATGATCTGGGTCGCGCATGGGCTTAGAAGGTTAACTCGGGTTTACTCGGGTTATTTTTTTAATTTGTTTTCTATGAAGTTATCCCAATCTCATGACTAGGTTCATGGGTTTGGTCAGTTACCTAGGGTTGACGCAGGTTTTTTTTTTGTCTTTTTTTGTATTTTTTTTTCAATTTCATCTTTCAACATTGAGTTTATTAGAAATTAAGCTTCATAATTTATTTTAATTTACTTTCTATAATGTTATCCCGATCTCATAACTTAAGTCATAGGTTTAACATGTTAATTCAGGTTAACTCGGGTTTTATTCCTTTTCAAAAAGTTTTTTTTTTTTAATTTCATCTTTTAGAAATTGAACTTTAAATTTATTTCAATTTGTCTTTTATATTATAACAATCTCATAACCCGAATCAAGTATTTAAAAAGTAATTCAGATCAATCTAATATATTATTATTTTAATGTTTTTTTTTAATATTATCTTAAATTTTTTTTTTTAGATCAATAAGTCAACTAGTTACGCCAAGCCAAACTTTATTTATTTATTTTTTCTATTAAAGAAGCATAGATTTGCATTGGACGTGCCAATAACATAGTAAAAACCATAGAAGAACGAAAAAAAGTAGATTAAATACTAGGGTGATTATCCCTTGAATTTACTAATATATATGCCTCCTTCAGAGCACAGCAGAATATTAACGTACGTAGACGCCATGTTCACAATCCAAGGCCCTAGTGGGCTCCTTCAGACCAAAGAGAAAACAAGCAATCCAAATACAACACACCTAAACCTCTATAACTTCTAGATGGAACCTAAATACAATTACAGCACATTTGCTAGATTTTAGTTCAGAAGAACGCAACAATTTCCGTACCCCTTGGGGGGATTTATGTACACAAATCAGCCAAAATCATAATTCTTTAGCACTATCACTAGAATATGTTTCGTTGCTACATGGCGCCTTCATTCTTCCATCTTTGCAACTTCTGTGCCATTTACATGCTCCTTAAAACCTGAAAAGAAGGCACCAAGTGGTTTTGGGGTGCTTGATGATTGCCTTGGTCGGCACCCTTCAAATATTTACTTGTGAAATCCAGTTTAAAAGAGAACTTAGATGATGATGAACAGCTAAATATCTACACAGGAACCACATCAGCATTTTGATTATCATCACATGTCAAAACAAGGCCTTCAACATAGGATGGAAGGAGGCATCGGAACCACTGACAACCTGTTGAGACAGGCTCTTGTGGCGGAACGATCATCAGCACATTATCATGTCGTCGTACAACACCCATTACGCTAATAGTGCTCCCTTCTTTGATATACCTGAGATGCAAACATTTCTTAGAAGCATTCAACCCAAAACACTTACTACAACTGCCATGGAATCAAGGAATCAGTTTGCTGAACACTTTTCTTATGCCATACCCTTCTTTGAGACGCATGATCTGGTCATCACTTGAGAGGTTGCGATCAGCTAACCAGCGTAAAAAGCTGGGAGACATATCTTTGTTCTCCTTTTTTACATCCACCACTGTAGCTGGCTTGACAAATGGAGCAACCTTAGCTCCATAGCCTGCCTTTACTAGTGCTCTTAGCCCAGATTGGAAATCTGATATGTAAAAATCAGCGACAAACTTCTGTTCACCAGAAGCAAAGCAAGCATCACCACAATGCTGGAGGCTTTTTTTGAAAAGACAAACAGAACTTTGGAAAACAAGAACTGAAATGTTGCAATTTGCAGAATTAGCTACTGTAAATGGCGGACACGCAATTACACCACAGTTACAATATTAGATACCAAAGACTTTCTTCCCAGTTTTCAGTAATCATAGGGAGTCAGATTATGTTTTGTCATTGATGACACACAAACTAGAACTATCTGCATTTTCTGGTTCATTAAATAGCTATGTACTGAATCATATAAAGAACTCCCGTCGCCTATCGGCTTATCGTCATGAATGTGTTAACAACTCAAAGCATTCAGTAAACATGAAGTGCTGGTCAACTTATTGGTTTCCGATATCATATAAACTTGCCCCAAAGCCTGATATGTTTTCCCCTAGTCAGTAATACATTTTCTCGGTCAGCTCCACATCTCAGTATAAAAAACAGAATTTAGGTGTCAGGTGCTTTGTTTATTGCTCAAACATTTGTTGGCATTTGAGTAAATTGAACTCATCATGCTTTCATTAATGAAAACCTAAGTGCCATGAGCTGAAGCTGAATCATCATTTCCTAAACTGTTTTCCACATCAATATTTGGACAGGTCAACATGAGAGCTCAGCAAACTAACCTCTGAATGTCTCAAACCCCATGAGAAAAAACAGTGCTTTGCATGGGCAGACTTTCCACCCAACCCTCTATATTCATACAACTCTGATGAAACATATACACATCTGGATACCCTCTGGTAAGATGACTCCAAAGGTATACTGCCACAGGTGACAACCTACATAAAAAGATAAATCAGACATTATTTGTGACATTATACTGCAAATTATGATACAAATTTGTTGCAAGTGCAAAAAAAGCTAGCTTAAACAAGCTCCGAAAACTTCATTAATGATGAGTTCCATATGAGAATGAGCATTCAAAGTTTCACATAACCACAATGGTGGAGATCCATATCTTATGAGCCCATGTTGCCTCTAGCCCTTCATTCTGTTGAACTTTCTTAACACCCCTTTTCATCTTTTAATTTTGCCCCCTTAAATTTTACTTTCAAGCTCCACGCCTGCATCACTGCAATGTGGAATGTAGACTTTTCAGAGTATGATACTCTACAAAATAATGGCAGTGACAGACTCAGGCTCACTGGTTTTCATAGCAACAAATGATTTCAGCACTGCCTTCAACCTATTAAATCAATGATGCTGTTCACCATACAAATGTCTACGGTGTGTGCGAAATGACATGGGCTTATTTCCACTTTCCATGTTGAAACAAAGTCACCAAGAATACCTTTAGTGTTCAAGACAATGATAGGAATGATAGACAAGACATCCATTTGGTCATCTTCACATGGCTTAGTTCTTATATTTGTATAGAAAGAGCTGGACCACCCATGCCTATTATTAAGAAAACGCCCTTCTAACTTCAACTCAGTAGATCTTTGACATATTTAACAAATCAGATGTCAACCATCTTGATCCCCTACTCCAAAAAGTTACAGTATGTCATAAAAAAGCAAGCATGATGTCATTACTCTTTAGAAATTTTCTTCCAGGTAACAAAACTTTTCTCCATGAGACTTGCCACAGGAATTGTTTCTACACCACAGAACTCATTGGCATTCTTCCTCATAATATTTTTCCATATGCACCAATTGATTTGAACATATACTCCAAAGAAAATTTAGGGGAAGAATCAACTGCTCTTCTAGAGAAAGAATAAGAACCTCACAATAATTCTTCCAGCAGATTTGAAAGTCATCTCACATTTTCCTATCCTTTAACCCTGACAGAAGCAAATTATGATTCCCTCCAAATTCCAACTTTGCACATGCAACAATAAAAATCAACCATGACAGCTGCACTTCCTTAACTTTTGTTGTCATGTGAATTCTAAACCGACAAATTGCCTCCACCAAAAATGTAAATTCCTAAAGTGGCATAAAAAAATATAATCACTTCGCAATAATTCATCAAGCAAATTGATGACAGCTTTCAGAATTACATACTTTAACCCCTAAGAAGTAGATTATGGTCCACTCACCGCCTCAACATACAAGAAAGTAAAAGCTCATAACAGCTTTACTGGCTCAACTCCACCCCATCAAGTAGATCAAATTTCCTCCTTTTGGAAAACACCCACAATAAATAACTTTCGGAAAAGAATCCTGGATAAAGCATCCAGGCAAACAACGATCCTATACCACCCAAATAATATGCAAGTTTGCGTCTACATCCAAAAGGATATGTCCTTTGGTACTAAATACACAAGCCTCCTTTAAATTTCTCCAACCAAAAAAAGTCCCCCCTTTCTACAAGCCACTGGAACCACTTTGACACCACCGAAATAACCCTTGATGGATGAAGATTCGTGTCCATAGGTCAAAATGGCCTTTCATCCAAAATCTGTTCCATAAATCTCTCCGTTAGGTAGTTTTCAATTTTCTTCCCCTTGCTGCCTTTCTTCATCAAGCAACCATTGAAAGTGAAATTCAATAATGACAAATTCCATACCCATGATAAATCTTTTAAGTTAAGAGCAAGCCACGAAAATAGACCTGCATAATGTCAGAATTGACCAGAAGATAATAAAACAATAACGGCAGGCACACCGGTTTAACATTCTTTGGAATTAGATTAATGGATGGTTGGATACTCTTACCATAATTAGCACTAATCTAATCACAAATAAGACAGAGAAACACATGATAAATAATAGTAGTGAAGAGAAAGAAATTGAAATTACCCCAGTAACCTTGACATACTGTCCATCAATAGCACCTCTAAGCTCAGTATCAGGGTGCCTCCTCACAAACCCTAACAACCCTCTCCTTCCCCATGCACAATTCCAAATCAACCCCACAAATAAAGGCACCAAAACAGCCCCAACAGCCACCAAGATCACAGCTTTTTTAACTGCAACCATCAAAAAAGCACCAACAAGCAACCCCATCAAAAGCACCACCATCACCACCCACACCACTGGCCTAGAAACCCTTAGCCCCACCTTCACATCATCAGCCAAGCTCGTTACTGCTGACCCGTAAAGTGCCTTGCTTGATCCGGATCCTGTACCAGAACCGACAGCACTGTTGTCAAGCTGACCCGATCTCTTTTGTGAGCCTGAGCCCAGTGGGCCGGAACCAAGTGGTCCGGAAGTGAAAAGCCCTGTCGGCAGGACGACGTTCAGGGGACCTGAAGAGTTTCTCATGGGACCTGAAGAAGAGTTCCTCATGGATCCGCTTGAAGAAGTAGAAGCACGTGAAGGTGGTTGCTTTGGAGGGTCAACCGCCGCCGGGATGTCAAACATTTTCCCCAACTCACCGGATTTCTTAATGTCACCGCCTGTATAAGGAACCGCGCGTGATGCCATGGTGGGTTGTTTCTCTTTTTGTTGCTGTCCAGGTCGACCCGACACCACCAACCCGCTTTTGAGCTGGTGAGACTGAATTCGGGTACCCATTTGCTCAAAGCTTGAAACTTTACAGCGTTTTTGGAAGACACGGTAATGTGATCAGTTGCTTGGTGGTGGTGGTGATGGTGGAGAGGGAGTGAGAAAGGGGGTAGTGAAGGGGGAAATGACAAGAAAGGGCTTGGAGAAATGTGATAATGATGTGTCTTGAAAATGGAACTGAGACCTTTTTTTGTGTGTGTTGTTGAGGTTTTAATTAGGTATGGGCAATATAAGCATGGCATGGCATGGTATGGTATGGTATGGAATGGACTATGAGGGTTATTTTCTCTTCGAGGCTTATGTCCAGGGGTGTCTGTGATTATGGTATCATTAGCTTTTTATTTTAAAAAAAATATATTAAAAAAATATTTTTTATTTTTTAAAATTTATTTTTAATATTAAAAAAATATAAAAATATAATTTTAAATAAAAAAAATTAGTTAACTTTTGTTCGGGTCATACTCCCAAACAAAGGTTTAGAGGTATTTGTTAATTGTATTGAAATATGTTTTTTAAAATATTTTTTATTTAAAAATATATTAAAATAATTTTTATATATATATTTTTTTATTAACACCAACATATCAAAATCATCAAAAACCATTAAAAAAATTAATTTGATAATTTTTCAAGTTAAAAAACACTCTTAAAAATTATCTCCAAATATAAATAGAAATTACATTAAACACTCTTTTATTGTGGTACGGTGTGCTTAGAGATATTTTTAGATTAATCATAATTTCAAAAATTATTTGGTTTTTATTGTTTAAATTTATTTTTCATCTTAAATTATAATAAAAATTTAAGTTTGAAAAATATTATATTTTTTTTAAACCATAAAACTACTACAATATTAACCACACTTTTCTTCGAGAGAGAAAGAGAAGGGGAAGCTTATTCGTGATACTTGTTTGGAAAAAAAAGACTAGATTATTAAATTTCCAAGTTAACTCATTGATTATCGAATGAATTTAGAATAATTATATTTATTAAAATGTTGTAGTTTCATTCTTAAAAAAAAAATAAAAATCATTGATGTTAATTCGGCCGAGTTGGAGAAAGTGGAGGTGGGGGAGCACTGCTCCTTATCATCTGTCAGTGTCTAGCTGCTTGCAAATGGTTCTACGGTGTAGATCTGCTTGCCAGAAGACCTTGTATATTCTGTAATCTGTATTGTTGCTTTGTGCAATTTGATTAGACATATTGAACGGTCAAGATAAATCCAATCATAATCAGACTAGCCAAAAGAAATTAAATTTGGATGGTAGAGAGTGTCCAATATAACCTTCCTATATATTGACTTGTTGAGTAATCGTAGTATACTAATAGATCTACCGTCATAGTATAAGTACACAGTTAGATATCTTATTTGTAAAAAAAAACACTAGTTACTTAATTGTTGGATTAATGTATGAATAATTGAGTAGGGATAAGTAAAAAAACGAGTCAAAAAAAATCAAGAAAAACTAATTTATAAAACTTTTAAAAATATTAATTTAGTTCAATTTCAATATGAGAAAGTTGAAACTAACTAAACCAAGATGAATCAAACCGGTTTGATTTTGAACCCCTAAACATTAATGCCAACAAAATATTTCATACACATAACAAAGAATAAAAATAAAAAACCAAAAAAACACTGTAATTCCATTGTAAAATAAAACAAAAAAAAGGTTTTGAAAACCTTAGCCCATAATAAAAAGACCTAAAAGGCCAATTAAATTGATATAGGTCTAACTAGTTTTTAAAGAAAAAACCACAAACCAAATCAAATCATTCAATTTGAACCGGTTGATAGGTTCAGTTCATGGTTTAAAAAATACAAATTTTGGTTTAGCTGGTTTTTTATCAAAAACCAAATTAAACCAAAAATACTCATCATTGTTATTAAGTTGATTTAAATATTAGCTTTTTAAAAAAAACAATGTTGTTTAGTTTTATTTAAAAAAAATTGAGTTTCGCTTGACGAATCAATCAATCAAATTATAAATTTAATCAAGTCAATATCAAAAATTAATTCAATTTAAAATTTGACTATGATTAGTCTTCTAACTGCAAGTTTGGTCAATCAATCCATTAGACTGGATGTAATATACATGTCCATAATCCACATCAATTCACATTTTATATATATATATATATATATATATATATATATATATGAAAGGCAGTTAAAAACAAGAAGATGGCCACGCTCCCACAAGCAAAATGGAGGGATATACTGGCAGTAGATTTTATTGCAGGAATGGTTTTTAAGCTGTGGCGGGAATTTCCCAGTAGTTTGAGGGCATTTTTGGAAAGTTCCTATCCAAGTTAGTCGGTGGTGATAGAGATGGCAGCTTCAGTTCAGTGGTTACCAAAGTTTGTGCCATAGGTCGAATATATCCTTGTTCCGGAAACAGTTAAAAGATTCATTCTGCTGACAGAATCCGAGGTTCAAGATAACAGCTTCTCACCAGATTTAAAGTTTAAGTTATAGATTGAGGAAGTTAATTCGATTAATTAAAATAATGTTATTTTAATTAAAATAGTTAATATAATGTTGTTTTAAAAATATTTATCTCAGTTAATTTTAAATTAATTTTTTTACATTAAAAACAAACTGGGTTAAATAAATACAATAATACAAAATGATTTAGCCCTGTAAAGGTTTTGCTTAGAAAAGGGACAACAAGGCTTTGTTTGATTAAACCTAATAATTACAAGTGCAACTTGGTGGGTGGATTATTGATTTTGTGGTGATTTTTTTTCTGATGATATTATAATTTATATTATTTTTACAATTAAAATATATTTTCAAGTGAAAAGTATTTTAAAAATTAAATTTTAAATAAGTAAATCTTGAAAATTCATCTATCTTCCACTCGAAATTTTTTTACATATTCATCGATCATGGAAGGAAAAATCAAAGCAATAACAGAAGAAGAAGAAGAAGAAGAAGCAAGATTTTTGAGTTGATAATTTAGTGTAATAATAATAATAATAATGTAAACGTGTTTGTTATATAGCAATGATCCTCTAAAGTGGGAAATGATTGGGGTTAGGTTCCATGGACCAAGGAAGAAGTAGTTAGGGTTGGACGCGACCTTGATGTGTACTAACATAACTTGGGCTGCCTGTGGTTGCAACCACACGGACTGTCACAGCTAGGAAACAACACCATCTCTTTGATTAATTTGTTCTATTTGGCATCTTTGGAGATGCTTTTTAGTTGTTGAACTTGGCTCAGATCGAGGCTCGAAGCTTAACATGGCTCGGGTGATTTAAGAGTTTTTTTTTATAAAAAAAATAGATATTTTTGTGTTAATTTTTTTTATTTTGTATTATTATGCTTTTATCAATTTTTTGTTTTTGTTTAAAGTGAATATTTTTTTATATATATAGTTTATGTTATATTCAATGTCTGTCTTTTTGTTATCTCGATTAAGATAACATGTAACATGATTAAAGAATAACATTCTATATATAAAATAACTTAGTGATATAAAGTTTAAAGATCATTTATACAACCATTATGTGAGTTTTTTCATAGACATAAATGATCTCTTCATATGAAATTCTCATGCGGGTCAATTCAATGTACATGTTTTATGACAAGCACCTACATATTAGTTCTAGATATCTCTTAATTATACCTCAACTTATGAGAACAATTGATTCCTTTCATAAATGAAAGAACACAATATGTACTAATCTTTACGGCTCTAATAAATATCCAATATTTAAGAGAGCATCGACCAATAACATTTTAGGAACAATGCTTTGATACAATATGAATCTCATAATTATAACAAATTTATAATTTTCCCTGCAAAATATTTTTTCTCCCATGAACTTTATCTTTGCTCTACATCCACAAATCAAATATTAGATTCATTAATCTAATATTATATGAATATTAAAGATGAATTAAGCATTTATTAATAATAAATATGTATTTGTATGAATATAATAATATCACGTGTAACCAACCGATTGACTATAAGACATATTAAACTATAATTAAAACCCAACGATTCTTAGCGGTTAAGTGTGTTATTGAATAACCATGACTAGAAGAGTTCACAAAATAAAACATGCTTATATAAGAGGGGATGGAGAGGTTTCCTATTGGGAGAGAGATGCCAAAAACCAAGGGTGTTATTTTCTTTCGCCTTAATTGTTGTTATTGGAAATCCTAATAGTGAGACTCGTGATGGAGAGGCACACACAAATGTGTTGTATTAGAGATCCACAGTATTGTGCTAGAGATCCATGATATAACACAAAGGTTTAGGAATTCACGATGGGATGACTTACACACAAAAGAATGTTTGTGGTGGAAGATAATTTCTGAATGAGGTCTAAACTTAAGAACAAGTCCTTTCCAACCTGAGAAAATTAATGTATAAGCTTTTTTGAAAAATAAATATTTTTCTTAGTTTTTTTTTCTCTATTTTATACTTCTTATTCTGAATTGGTATGCTTTTCTATATTTTTTTTTCCTATTTGAAAGGAATTGCTTTTCTATTTTATTTTTTTATATTCAGTATCACTAGGTTTTTGTAGTTTTTTTTCTATATAAAGGGTTATAATAGCTTTTCGTTAAGTGGAGACATGGATGAATAAAATTAAGTAACATATCTCCTTGTAATCATGATGTTTTTGGTATTTAAGGGTTTGGATTTCTAACAAACTATGTTATCATTTACTTTCATTTGCGTCAATTAGTATCATGACCCAACAATCCCTGGTGATTAATCGTCGTTTGTTATTGAATAACCATAGTTAAAAAAGATCACATAATAAGACATGATCATGTAGAAGGGGATGAGGAGGTTACCTATCAGGAAAGAGGTATATAAGAGCTAGTGTGTTGTTTCTGTTTTTGTTATTTATTGTTAGTGAAAATCCTGGTAATGGGATCCATAATGGGACAATCCTCAATAAATATAAGTATTGTGACAAGGACTCATGATGAGAAGGCTTGCACAAAAGTATTAGAGCCCATAATAAGATGACCCCATAAAAAAAAAGATATTGATGGTGGAGGATTGTTTCTGATTGAGGCATGAACTTGAGGACGAATTTCTTCTAACGTTGAAAGATTGATGCAAGAGCTTTTTTAAAAAATATAAATATTTTTTAGTTAAATTTTTTCTTTTTTGTATTACCATGTTTTTCTAGTTTGAAGGGAATAACTTTTCCTATTTTATTTTTTATATTAATAATCGCTTGAGTGTTCCAGTTTTTTCCACATAAACCGTTATAATAACATTTTGTCGAGTGCAAATATTGATAAATAAAATTAATTATATTATGTCTATCCTTAAAGCTATGATATTCTTGGCCTTTAAAGATCTCGACTTGTAACAAATCTGGTTAAAACCCTTTGCTCTCGTCCATGTCATTGGGTTTTTGTTGAATCAAACCATACATTGACTCAATAAAACCCAATTAACATGATTAGGTTTTTAGTAATATGGTATCCCTGATCAAACTCAATTTAAAACTAGTTAGATCACTACCAAGAAAATAAAAATAAAATCACATGGTTTTTTTTTTTTTTTAAAGAAGAGGTTAGCATAATGATTTACAGGTTTACCTAATATCCCAACTCTTTTTTACATCGGTGTTCGAAAGGGGTTTCGATGACTATATCTCCTTTTCATTTAAAACCAAACCAAATCAAATCAAATCAAATCAAGCCAAGCCAAACCAAACCAATTACAAGGGTGTGCCAATGTGAATATAATTCCATTCCTCCTAGCTAGAAAACGGTGTGGTAAGCTTCGTTGCTGTCACTTTGCTGTGCCCATTAAGCATATTTCCTTTTACAAAAGGATTCTTTGTCTCGTTGCTCCCACCCCTTCATAATTACGCTAGCCTTTACTAGCTTTGCATCTTTTCTTGTCCTCTTTGCTCTATAAAGAACGGAAAAGAATGGTTTTTCTATGTAGACTTGTACTGATAACTCGAGGAATTAGGGCATAGTGCTTGAGAAAGGTTGTTTCATTCTTCCTTATCCTTCAAGTTTAAATCTCTAAACCTAAAGTTTAATGATATTTCTATATTATAATCTGTCTTTAGAAGACTCACAAATCTAGCACTAAGAAAGTTTACGTAGCATCATATATACTCATTCAGTTTTTAAGGTCTTAGATTTCAAGTTTTGCCGCTGCTTTATTATAATAAAACCGATATGTCTATGTCAGTTCAGCTAGATTTATATATTCTAAGAGATATCTTGAACTTTGACTCTATCATAAATACAATGAAAATCCCTTCACACATGTGTGGACGGGATGAACCAGAGTGTTTTTATATAAAATTTGAGTATTTTTTAATTAAAAGTATATTAAAATGATATTTTTTTATAATATTTTATATGGGCATGGAAAAACCATCAAGAAATACTTAAGAAACACATAAACAATCTAAAAACAAGAAGCTAGTGGGGGTGACGAACGGCATGAAATCGGGGATGACAATTGTTGTATGGCATTGTTTAGTTTATTAGCCTATGAACTTTAAAAGCGTGGATTGATCATCGATCGATTGTTTGGAGGCTCATTTTGTGGAAGATGGTCGGCACCTCAAGCCTAGTCTAGTGGCTAGTAAATAAGAGACGAGATGCTCTCAGATGCATGGACATGTCGATGGGCCACAGGTTAGGTGATAGGTTGCTCTTAGCTTGCATAGGACCACCAATATAAAAACAATGGTGTATTTACAAAAACTGGGGTCACTTTCTCTTGGATCGATTAGGATTTAGAGGAGAGAATTTGATTAATATTTAAGTGCACAGGGAGCTCATAATCAAGATCCTGTTAAGGAAACATAGGGCTTGATTTGTAGTCAGTGAGGTTGAGTGAGAGAGACAACATTTTCAAGCGCTGTTCTGGAATCCTAATTAAGTATAGTTTATATTTTGCTTACATTCCCATCGCTTTCGGATATCTTTTGCATAAGCAAGGTGGGTGATCTTCAAGTGACATAGCAAGAAAAATACACTTGATTTATTCTAATGCAATGGCATGTGGTTGTTCATGCTATGTCTTGTGTTTAATGCGTGTTTCGTAACGTGATGTCGAAAGCTTTTTTTAAAAGAATTTATTATTTGGTGATTTTTTATTGTTATTGTAAATTTTATTAATCTATATCTAATTTTTCTAGATGAAAAATAATTTAAAAAATAAAAATTACCGTGAAAAAAGCACTTCAAAAAAATTGTAATCTCATTGCAGCCGCTAGGTTGGCTGCAAATCTGTTTTGAGCAAGCCATTTTAGGGTTAGAGATCATTCTACCACAGATTTCCTTAACAGATACCTATCTAGCAGGCAAATACACACACTATTGCTCTTGCTACGCTCCACCATTGATGCAAATGGAAGGTATGATTCTATACCAGTTATAAAACCAATTAACATAAGGTTAACTGAATTTTTTTCTTCCTGATCCGGGTCAGGGTCTAGTCACGGGTCAAAAAAGTCTAACCGGGTTTTGATTGGGTCAATCACATCAACTGAATTTTTTCTTCCTTTATTTTTTAAAACTAGATTGATTAATGTCTTGGGTAATTTCATGTCTTGAGTTGGGTGGATCATGAATTGACCCGTCAAGCAAGTCAAGGTTTTACTGCTATATTTTGACAAAATATAAAATCAATTAACATAAGGTTAGACCCACAAATGTAAAACTTGATCCGGGTTGCAGCCTGATCACAGGTCAGAAAGGTCTAACCGGGTCAACCCAGGTCGAGCCCCAATTTTTTTCTTAAAAAAACAAAATAACGTTATTTTAACTAATTCTTTTTCTTAAAAAAAATAATGGATTGAAAGCCGGGTTTTAACCAGATTTATAAGGTTAATTGACTTTTTTTTTTCCTTTATCTTTTTAAAATTAGATTGATTCATATTCCAAGTTTCATGTCTTGGGTGAGTCACGAATCGACTCGTCAGCCAAGTCAAGGTTTTACTGTTTGGCAAGATACAGGTGCTGATGATACGGCAGCATGGCCATAATGGTGATCGTGGGTCTGGAGACAATGGGTCCAATTATCATTCCTGAGCTAATTAAGGAGGACCTGGACCTGGCAGATGCATTAGCCTCAACACAAACCCTACCAGATGTGGCCTATGGAAGTGATATTCCAGCTCCACAGAACCTCTTGCACCTTTCACATATGGTCCAGTTTCGAGCTGCTGGTTCTCTCATGGCCCATAAACCTTGCCTAAATTGAATCGTATCTTTTCTTATTGGTGCTGCCTTGGCATTTTGAAATCAAATTACATGAAGGATAAAGAAGGCTCGTAGTCTAAGCTCTTGCAGACCGAGTTTTGACCCTTTAGCACCATCCCACCCAGTCCACAATGGCAGAACAGCTGACAAAGACGATGCATGAAGCCACAACTTGCAGAGGATTGTATCAAACTGGGTCTTAAATAATTTGATTTTTTTAAAATTGTAACAGTAAATTAAAAATATTAACGGAATAACACGATTTGGAAAAAATAATGATGATCGTGAGAACACATTGCAGCATAAAAAGGAGCTAGAATTAATAGGTTAAATAACTATAGTACAAGTCGTAATTAAAAAAATAATAATTTGAGGATAAAATTGACATAAAAGAATAGTTTGGGTATAAAATTGATACTCTCTTGGTAGTATGAGAATATATGTGTTTGCCCAGTAATAAAGAAAGAACCAAAATCTTTTTCCCCATTTCTTTCTAATCAAAAGATGGGAATACTCTTTTGTAAGAGAGAGTTTGAGAATTAGATCCTATCTGGGAGAGTACGTGGTACCTTTTGTTCTTGATAAGTTTTAAAAAATATTTTTTTTATAAAAAATATTAAATTAATATTGTTTTAGTAATATATATATATATATATATTCCTTTCAGAGTGGGAATCTTAGACATTTGATAAAGTTTGCTTTTGTAATACAATTCAGATTTTTTTCTAAATTGATTTTATATATATATAATTTACATACTTATATGTTCTATTTAAATGAAAATGCCTTTTTACACTCGTTTTATAAGTTGATTTACTTAAAAAAAATCTAAATCATTGGAAAATCTTATTAATCTATAGTTTAGGGTAATCATTTTTATTTTCATTATTTTTAAAAAAAAAATTATTGGAAGTGATCCAGTCAAACTTGGATTAGATTTGATCTGGTTAACTGGATCATTAAAACACACATAAGTTAACTGAATTTCATTATGTTAATGTATTTTTTTATTTAATTTAAAACCTGATTTGATTTGGGTTTTGAGTTATGTATTTTTCATGTTTGTTTGTTAATCTGATCCGAGTTTAATAATTATATTTTTAAAATTTAAAATTACTTTTGAAAACACTCTAATTACCAAACCAAATCATGCATAACTAACTGGTGTCATCGAATACGATCAACTAAAATCTCAAACAAGAAGACATAAATGAAGGGGGGAAAAAAGAAATTGAACTTTGAAGGGATGCCGATGTTCATTACTATGATCTTAATTATCGAATATGCCACTGCTTTTGTTTTAGACATATTAATCATAAAATTATAGCCTGTGGTACGTAACATCATTTACTGCTCTAAATCACATGCAGACTACCAAAACAGTTGCCAATAGCCCTTGGATGAATCCATTCCTCTCTCTTCTATGTACACTGAAAGGGACGACCCACATAAATGAGTTCATTTCACATCAAATCCTTAAACATATGTTAATATATATAGATCATAGCTAGTTAATGTTAGAAGATAGAAGAAGATAAACTTAAATATCTAAAACAACAAGGGATTTATCTTAAAATCATAGTCAAAATGAGAGAGGTTTAGTTGTTTAATCTAAAATCTGGATCCTGGGCTTAGTCAGAGATCTGATTGCGTCTTGTAACCATGCACCATGGCTAGATTATGACTGTTTTTGTGTGGGAGCAATTATTTAACCAAATACAGAGGGATCTTGCTATATTTGAAGATAGTTCAAAGACATCACAAGAAGGAATTAAGAACAGACAGTGGTGTCAGATGGTGTATGATTTGCCACTTGTGAGGTTTCCACCTGTAAAAGCCACTTGTATGTGGCGCACAAATGGTAGTGTAGCAGTAATTAAAAGATGCGTATCCTAAAGTTTGGATTTTTCTTTATCCTAATGTTGAAGGCAAAGCTTAGCTTAAGAGGTGGAGAAAATCAGAAGATGTGAATCAATCAGGATCATCTGATGAACATAAGCCACACTTTGCCACTGTACCCACTTAGTAGCATTAATGATGATAAAAACGAAGATTAGATGCAGCAGAAAACAGAGGAGTTGGCTTCTGTCCAGAAAAGAGCTCCCCTCTCTTTCCTTCTCTCTTGATATCTTTTACTTTTCATTGGAGCATTCACGAGACCCCCATGAAGTTTCTGCTTTGAATTCATCTATATTTCCACTGCCAAACGACCTAATCTCTTGATCCTGCCGTGAAAATCTCTCTTCTCCTTGTTTTTTTTTTTTGCTACAGTCACACCCCTGCATTTTCATGAATTGTCTTCTTCTCTTTACTTTTCAGTTCTTCATGCCATGAATCCTCATAACCTTTCTTTGTTTGGTCCTTGTCTTTATTGGTAGTTATCATCTTCTGTTGACAAATTTTCAGCATGGAAAGTAGTCATTTAGCTGGTTTTTTCATGCGCTAAAGAACTTGATCAGCGTGTTTTCTTTGTTGTGTGCATGACTGTTTCTTGTACTGGTTTTGATCAGTTCATGAAAATCCATTTTTCCTTTTCAATTTTCTGCAGAACCCATGTTTCTGAATCAGTTCATGCACTTTCTAAAGTCAATCCACACTTTCAGGAGGAAAGCTCCTTTTGATTGTTTGATTTGACAGCTTTTCTTTTTTTCTTAATCATATCTTTGGCAGTCATATCAAACACAACAAGAGAGGTTCTTCAATGGCGAGTTCATGTTTCCATGCATTTCGTCTTCGAAGACCGAAGAGCAAAACATTAACAATTCCTTCCTCATCAAAATCCCATTTGAATTCTGAAATGGAGAACTTGGAGAGGAAGAGATTTGACAGCATGGAGTCATGGTCAATGATACTGGAATCTGAGAATGTAGAGACTTGGGAGGCTTCAAAGGAGGACGAAGAGGAATGGACTGCTGACCTTTCACAGTTATTTATAGGCAACAAGTTTGCTTCTGGAGCTCATAGTAGGATTTATCGTGGTATTTACAAGCAGAGAGCTGTTGCTGTCAAAATGGTGAGGATTCCAAACCAAATGGACGAGACTAAAACTTTGCTTGAACAGGAATTCAAATGTGAAGTTGCTTTGCTTTCGCGTCTCTTTCATCCCAATATAGTCCAGGTCTGTGCGGTTTTGCTTTCCAATTCAGTTAAAAGCACAAAAAGCATTTCCTTTTATTAATTAGCAATGATGTAGTTGATATGATTAATATGTTAATGAGTAATTAGTGAAGGTATAAAAGGTAATCAATGTATCCTGCGGATATTTCCTTGGTCTAATGTGCTTAATTTTGTAACTTGACTTGGACAAGGAACTCTGTTCCAATGTGAAAGCTTTGTTGATTTATAGAATTCTCTTCGTTATCCCAAGTTGTCTTCAAGCTTTAGAAGATGCCATACTGGGTTGGCCTGATTTTTTGAGACGGCCTCAAATTTCTTACCTGTATCTGTGCTTTGTACCTCAACCTGAAGCTTCGATGAGTTTCTGAGCTCATGCTATTGATGCTTCTGAAAAAAATTAGGCTTTAGTCTTGCTTTATATTCAATTTCCATAGGCGGAGAAAGGATGTTCAATTAAAAACTCATCCTCGCTTTGGTTATAGCAATATGGTAAAAGTGCTTTCTTTGCAGTTCATTGCAGCTTGTAAAAAGCCACCTGTGTACTGTATCATCACAGAATACATGTCACAAGGAACTCTGAGGATGTATCTCAACAAGAAAGAGCCATACTCACTTTCAACAGAAACAATACTGAGATTAGCTCTTGATATATCACGAGGAATGGAGTATCTTCATTCACAGGGAGTCATCCACAGAGACCTGAAATCAAATAATTTGCTTCTGAATGATGAAATGAGGGTTAAGGTTGCTGATTTCGGCACATCATGTCTAGAAACACAGTGCCAAGAAACCAAAGGGAACAAGGGAACCTACCGCTGGATGGCACCTGAGATGATCAAGGAGAAACATTGCAGTCGGAAAGTTGATGTGTATAGTTTTGGTATTGTGTTATGGGAGCTAACTACAGCTTTGCTTCCCTTTCAAGGAATGACCCCTGTCCAAGCTGCATTTGCTGTAGCCGAGAAGGTATGCAGATTATTTTTGTTCGATTCAACTCGCATTTGCTAATTCCGAGCTCTCGTAGAAAAAAGATTTGCCTGCATGCTTCTTTTATCTTACAATTTGATGTTTCCAAAAAGAAAAATAAAACGATCATCTTGTAGCAGTGGGAGTTTCCCATAATATATTAGGTAGTGTTTGGTTAAAGTCTTGAAACTAGAGACGCGGATACAATTAGAATAGAGACATGTCCTCTCTGTTTTGAAATAATAGAAATTCACTCCAAAACTATTATAAACATGGATTTATGTCTCTGTCTGTCTTTGTCTCTGTCTCTTCTACTAAGTATTTGTCCCTTCTATCGTGTATGCTAACCAAAAGCAACTGTTCATAAAATCAATGAGATCTATTATCTCAAAGAACAATCATCTAAAACAGTAAAATTTGCACGAAAAACTCGTTAGGAGAAAAGAGGCGATTTTGTCTGTTATTTTTGTATTGCTATGTTATTGATCATCTGCTAGTTTCAAGATGTGTATCTTATTTAGCAATGCACCCCTTCCGAACTCATGCTTGCTATTAATTAGGTGATATCTGAATTTTTTTGTGAAATCACTCATTGGTGGCCATTGGATAAACAAAAACAGTAACAATGAACTATCTTGGATGGGTTCATTCAATTTGGTATCTGCTTTGAAGAATAATTTTGGAGGGCAAAAGCTCTGTGAACTTGGAAATGATGAGAAAGATTATTTCCAGAATCTAGCTACAAACACAGTACTGCAAAACAAGTTTTCCTAAATTAGTTCAAGTTGAAAACTAGTTTCGATGAGCATGTATCACACAAAGTTGATATTCAGCTTTATTCCTCTCCATCCTTGGGGCATATGAGCAGAAGGAGCATCTCCTTTCTTTATCTGCCTGAATTTTTCCTCAGGGAGTGAGTAGACTAATTCTGTTATCCCCATGATACTGTAAATTTACATTGCTTTATGACCACTTGAGCCTTAATAAAATGATTCGGGGTTCTGCTGCTTGTTGCCACTACTGTTTCCAAAACTTAATGTTTTCCATCTGTTATGAGGCTGTAAACTTTAACTGTGTTACTGTTGTGTTAAATTTGTTTCAATGGAGATTCTAAAAGGCAGACAATTACCAGTTTTGGTTAGGTTGATCATGCTGTATTTTCAGGGTAAGACTCAGAGATTGCTCATCAAAACTCTTGCTGCTGGTCTAGTTCTCTGAAAGAACATTTGATCCGTGTGTACAAAAATAAGATTTGTAGACATCAATTGAGCCATGTCGAAATGCTTATAAAAACTGAAAATGGTTACTTATTTTAGGGACTATAAGGATGGAACCTGAGAGCTTCCACTATGGTCATTTGAAATATGAAAGGGCTCTGCTAGGCATATTAGCCGGAGCATAATTTTAGATGAAATTGAGCAATATGAGGCTCTGTGAATAACTGGAAGCATGCCATACTTATTTTTTCAAGTTCTGTCATAAGCATGGTTCTTAAACTTGGCTTAGCCCGGTGGTTGACCTGCCGACCCGGGGCTTAGACTAGGCAGAGTTAGTGGAAAACCCTGGATTCAAAAATCCTGCAGTTTGATGCCTGTTTCAGTTTTTTATTTTTTTTTAAATAAAGCTAGGTTAACCTGGCAAACTCGTAACTGGGCCTTAAGCAGGGTCAAACTGCAGGTTGGGTGTCTTAACTATGGTCTGGAGTAATTTTCTGTCAGTTTTATGGGAGCAATCTTCCTCTGGTCTACCATTTGTAAGTCTCCTATGCTCAAATTATGGGGGAAAGCTGTGGTAGCAGAAGATATGTGATGGAGCTTAGAATGCATATGACTGATCTCACAATAAAAGGAAAACTCTCTGCGGGATAAACATATCTGACCCATTTTGTTTCCATTGAAAATAATCCTTTTGTTGCTAACTATATTTTTAACTCTGAAATGCAACCTGTGGCCTCAGAACTTGGGGCAACAGACCAATTCTATATAAATTGTTTTTGTTTCCATGGCAGAATGAGCGGCCTCCACTGCCAGCAAGTTGTCAGCCAGCACTTGCACATTTGATAAAGCGCTGTTGGGCAGCCAACCCATCCAAGCGACCAGATTTTAGTCACATTGTTTCTGCTTTGGAGAAGTACGACGAGTGCGTCAAAGAAGGCCTTCCTCTTGCTTCACACTCAGGGCTCGTCAGCCGGAATGCCATTCTGGAACGCTTGACAGGCTGCGTATCCATGAGCTCATCTGTACCTGTACATGCCTAACTCCAATTCAAGGTACTGCCATATCTCTAGTCCTTTATAACCATTCACTTGTACATGATGTTCTTCCAGTAATCTAAGGTTATGGTATGCTGGAGGCATATCAATAAGGTTCTCTCAGATTTGGATTCACCTTCCAATGGTTCCATACTTTGGACAGACCAAGGAAGGTTGTTTCACTTCTTAAGAACTATAAAGAATGCTAAATCTTTTAGAGAAGAGACTGAACATGGATGCTGCTGTTACGCTTAATTTAGATAATGTGGCATGTCTATTAGTGTTTGATTCCTGTCTTGAGACAGAAAACAGGAAATCCAATTCAAAACTGTCCCAAATATATATTTATTTTATATCTTCATCGCTATCTCTTCAACCAAACATGTTTCTGTAGAAGGGTAAAAGAAAACTTATGTTTAAATTCTTCAATGAACAATGTTGTTTTCAGTTTGCATTAAGCTCATACATCAGGAATTGAATGAAGCCTTGCTTCCCTTGTAGCAGGTGAAATGTTAGGCAGGCTGGACCTGTTGTGGATTCTCCACAGCAAGGAAGAAAGACTGAATTATCCAATAGAGAAGAGGAGGACCCACAATAGGCCCATCCCACAAGCAATCATCTTGAAAAGAGCTGTAAATATATGGTGTCTGTGTCTCCCAAAAAGAAAGAAATTTTCAAATTTCAATCATGGATGAATATGATAGCTAGCAATCCAGTTAGAGGAATCTCCACCTAATGCCACCATTTTTCAACCCTAATTATTGATCATCATAAAAGTTAGGGTTAGCCCTAAATCACGATAGAAGAATATCTATCACGTCTATGCCTCATCCAATTAAAAATAAAAATTGTGCTAACTAGCTATTGCTTTTTTGTTGCCCTTTCTCTCTTTTGTTTTTCTCCATGATTAATTCTCCCTCCAACAGTCGTCCATGGTAACATCATCCAAGCAGTTTTTAGTTGTTCTCCATTTGTATTGGATAATTTCATATCATATCACCTCTATATCTTACTCATGATGTTCGATAACCAGACAATATTTTTGTTTTTTTTAATAATCATTACCATATTTTGTCTAATTAAAGTATTTTTTTCACTAAAAATAGCTGAAAGTTGATTTATAAATTAAAAAATGTGATTATGAACTCAGAGGAAAAATAATTTAAGCTAAACAACATATCGTCTGGGAATCACTAATTTAGTTGTGATTATGAATTTATGACATTGGTTTTTAAGTGTTCAATAATACTTTAAAAACTAATATTAGAATCATTTCCATGTGTTATTTTCATTTGTAGCTAAGAAATATTGAAAGGGTTTAAGCAATAATAAGTGATTATGTAAATTGTGTTGGTTAAAGAGCCTTTTAGGCAGCTGGCTCACATGCCATTGTATTGAGAAAAGCAAGACAATGGAGCACTTCCACTAGATAGCATGGGCATCATGAGTTACCCTTTTCAAAGTAGATGACAACATATATATATATATATATATATATATATATATATATATATATATATATATATATATTCAAATCTTACATGAATTTCTCAACTTTTGACTGTGATGAGACCAGAAGTTGGCTGATCCAATGAAGCAAATGGATGGAGATGCAAGCTGCTTGATCTATAAACTATAAGTGTAAATTATGAAGGACTGTGTGTGTGGAATGTGACCACTCTTTTTATTTCAATGAAAGACAAAAAAAAAATCAAGTCAAAACAGAAACAAAAAATACCTGAGTTCTTATCTAAAAAAATAGGTTGAAAGGGGGCATATAGAAACTTTCAACGAGAAAATGTTTTATTAATTTTTTTTAATAGAATCTATTTCAAATCTATTTTTATGTTTTTTTACTTTGATAGGATTCAAATATCTAAATTTAATAGGCTAATTTGTTCATCTCAATTCAAGTCACAAAACAAACAGATGAGCAAAGACAAAAAAAAAAAAAGATACAAAGTTGTATTGAAACATAACTCATTATGAGGAGGTGTTTGAAAATGTAACTGTAGTTGATTTTCAAAGTGTTTTTTCTGAGAAACGTACATATATTTTTTATTTTTTAAAAATTATTTTTAATATCAACACATTAAAACGATTTAAAAATATATAAAAAATTAAAATATCATACAGTATAAATTATACCGTAATGTCAAAAGATCACGAGAGGGTAATGTAAATGTGGATGAAGTTGATGTTGATGTTGCTTTGTTGGGGTCGACTTGCACCGAAATTAACTCTATGATTATTGACTAATTCCTAACAAAGAGAGAGTCAAAGTATAATCTCATTGTCATGAATGGGTATCACCAAGAACATTATTGGGTTTTGCTTTACCATTTCAAAAATCAATTCAAACTTTTTATTCCAATTAATACACTCTCTTAAGATGAATGAGACATTTGGTATTGACTTTATCGTTAATTAATTCGAATGAGATGCTCATCTTGGCTGCATCCCCACCAGAAGCATCATAAAAGTACTTGACAAGTTCAAGCATGCCTTTGTGAATAGGTTATTCAAGTCCAATCCAGTGCTTTATTTATTTATTTTTTAATCAAGCTTGGTGTTTTTAAATTTGGGACATAATAATATAGAAATTGGAGAGCAAGTTGAAGAATTTTATAGTTTTCTAGTAGTAACCATCAACAATTATTCAACAAAAAAATAATAAACACGAGAAGAAAATAAACATAAAAAAATGAATAGATAAAAATATTTATTTTTTTTATTAACGTGGTTATTTGGGTTAGCTTGTGTGCACCTTGACTAACCTCATGGGCTCTCAAGTTAACGACTATGTAAACCTCCAGTGACCATGAGGTTTGTGAGACTCGAACTGCTGACCTTTAGGGAATAAATATAAAATCTGACCAGTTGAGCTATATCTCTAAAAGTTAGCGAGCATGAATATAGTTATAGGTTTGATCAGTATACAACTTTTTCTATTGCTCGTGAGTAATATATGAGGGTTTAGGAGCATTGAGATGTTTAATGAATGACAAGTGCCTCGTGGGTTCAATAATAATATGTGATAATTTAGTGTAATATAATATAAAGTTAATCTTAATATATACAATTATAAAAAAATAAATAGGAAATTACAAAAAAAAATTATCAATGTTAAATATTTATAAAATTGAGGTATAACAAAAACTTAACCACTCTAATTTTTGTTATATAACTTGCAATCCAACAATGACATAGAAAAATGTAACCCAATGCTAAATTTCTTTATAAGGTTTGGGGTGAGTATGTATGCATGTTGAATTTTTTTTTAAAAAAAATAATATAATAAATTAAAAATACTGACATAATAGCATTATTTAATGTTGTGTTTATATATGACATGATTTTCAATTGCGATGTTTAATGATGACGTGATTTTAAATTGCAATAACTTACAATGATATATTTTAGAAACGCGATATTCTTAAATCATAATATTATAATAAATCACTTTATTTTTCTAACAACATTAGCCCAATTACCTTCACTTGTTGGAAATATACCAAGACAAACAAGGTAAGCAATTCCTTTCAATAAAGCAATTAAATGTAGTAGTTGCTAGTGTTTTGATGATTATTGCGTTTTCAAAACACAATATTCATGTAATGTTACGTTTTATAACCGCAACTTTTTTATATATAACATTTTAAAAATACAAAAAGTATATATTATGTTATTTAATCAAGAACCTTTTGTAGCTATATTATTTCGTTTAAATTAGCTGAGGTTACCAAGAAACTGGGGCTTGGTTGTCCCGCCGCACCTGTATGTGATTGGGCAAACACAGAGGAGGCAGCCAGGCAGATTCGCATTCCAAAGATGGTCACTCCTTTTCACTAACCAGCTATAGATATACATCAACAACAAAAAGATACGATCCCTCCACCTTTTTTACCCCAATTACGCAAAAGACGTCCATGAGCATCCATGAGGACCTTGAGAAATTAAAATTGAATTTGACTTTTGACCTGGTCCATGGCCATGAGATCAATCCATTTCTCTTCACTCCAATGATGTTTTCCGGTAGGTTACTGCCCTAGTGTGTGTCTTGGATTGAATATTGTGGTGCATGAAGTTGTTTGAAAGTGCTTTTTTTTTTAATATAATTTTTTTAAAAATTTATCTATTTGTTCTTAACAGTACCAGCATATAGATATTATCAAGAAAACACCAACAAAAAAACAATAAATTACTACACTCTAAAACATTGGATAGTACAAGATGCTCTTATTCACTTAGTAAGATTATCAAATATGGTGTGAAATATATGCTCATTACAATAATCATTTGTTATTAAACTTGGTTCGACGGATGGATACGAGATCCAATTAATCTTCCTCCTGTTTTGGGCTGAGTGTTAAAAAAAATTAACCAAAAATTGACTTGATCAACTTAGTCAAAATCCAATTAACTTTCTTTAATTTTTTTTATTGACTTGGTGTTAACCGATCCTATCCGTGATCTGAACCTAACGCCAACCCTCACTCTAGATTAGGTTTAATAACCTTGCTATTAATAGTTAAATGTTATCCAATAAACCAACAATGGTTAATTCAAGCAGTTCGGTGCTTATTTTCTTAAACAAGATTTTGAGTTTGAATCTTATGCATGAAGCACATTTTTATTGGAAAAGTTTTATCTCTTAGTGAGCCAACTCGGTTTGACCGAATTCATTAAGGTCCCGTGAGCTTTAAATACAAAAGTTTAGATAAAAAAAAAAAAAGAAATAAAACTATCCAATATAGTCCTTTTAACTTCTCCTTTACTATATATATATAAAAGGGCTCGTCAAGAACATAAAAAAAGGAGTGATGATATCAAACCTTGGCAAGCAGTTAACTTTTCTTCTTGTATTTTCTTTTCCAGAGAACTTTGTTTTTTTTAATGTATCTACACCTAGTCATCATATATATCCTGTCTTGCTGCTAAATGCCACTTATCAGCAGCGATTGGCATGAGAAATGTAAAGCACTGCCATTATTACTGTTACAGTTAGTTGACTGAAAAGATTAATATCCAACTGACATTGACATAACCTTCTCCTCAAGAAAAGCACTTCACTTCACTTCATGATTTTTTAACTGCATTTCATCGAATTTTAAATTTTTTTTGTGCTAAAATTAAGTGTAGTTTATACTTTTTGGATTGTTTTGATGTGCTGATGTCAAAAATGATTTTTAAAAAATAAAAAAATATTATTGGTATATATTTCAGCACGAAAAGCTATTTAAAAAACACCCGCAACCACACTGCCAAACACGCTCTTCACTTTCTTTCTGGTTATCCGAAGATTACGAGAGAATCTCCCCTTACACCCACGGGAAAGGCCGCTTGGAGTTCAAATACATTTTTGGGAAGCATGAAAACACAATTTAACCCCTTGATGTGGAATTAAACATGAGTTAATATTTTTTTTAATATTTTTTTTATATAATCATTGCTAATATTAAAAACTCAGCTTGGTCGACTTAATGACTCGAGGCATAGCTCACTCGGGCTTGTTTTCAAACGAATTGAGAATTGACTGTACCAAACATGGACAATTAATGAGTCAACATGCAACTCGGTTAAACCAACGGGAGATCATTTCAAGTTAACTTTATTTTTTTTATTTAAAATGATATCAATTAAAATAAATAAATAAATAAAAACCTTAAATACATTATTTTAATTAGTTTGAGTTGACTCACTAAAGTTAAGATAACTTGATGAACTCGTAACATAAACTTTTAACCAATCATTCCTCAAAATTTTAGGATAATTATTTCGAAAAAAACATCTAATTACTTTAGTAAAAATAATTTGAAAATGGGAAGAAGTCTTGTGCATTGGTTATTGTGATGCAATGTATTTTTTGTTTAAAAATATATTTTCATAATTTTTTTAAATTTTTTTATTTGTTTATCAAATTCATTGAAAAACATAAAAAAATATTAATTTAATATTTTTTAAAAACAAAATATATTTTTAAAATACGTTTTTAACAGAAAAAACAAACTCTGCATTAAAGAATAGATGCCAGTGGCCATTGATGTAGCAACGAAAAGATATCTGGACTGAAGCGGGGACAAGAACAGTGGACTAGGGTGGCCTGGCCTCTTTCCCTTCCCTTTTTTGTTGGGAGATTCATCTTTTTAAGAAATTATGGTGCTTGTATGTTATACTTTTTAAATATTTTTTATTTAAAAATATATTAAAAAATATTAAAAAATATTTTTAAATTTTATTTTTGATAATAACATATCAAAATAATTTAAAATAAAAATAAATTCAATTTTTTTAAAAAAATACAGTTAAACTAAAATGACAAGCACCTCCCATTATTACCATTACGCAAGGGAACATGCAACCACCTTTGCTTTAATCGAAGCATTTTATTCTTGTGCCTACTTTTGCCGACCTTGATAAGTGATGACACCTATATCTATTCCATTTCATCTCCACCACAAACATCACCTCCCCCACCGCACCGCCGAAGAGGAGGTTGCTAGCTCTCTCCTCACTAATTGTGGGATAGCGATGCTTCTAGTGGCCTACGTGATCACCCTTGTCCTGCCAATTTCTGCTATGCTATGTTATCCACTCGAGTTCTAAAATTGGAAACCATGTTTGGCCATCCCTCGATCTCTAGCCTTAATTTCATGGATTTGCTTCCCATTTTTATGCAGAAAACGAAACACTATGTTGCATTTAATTCTAGAAAATACATAATATTTGATTTGAAAATATAAATAATTTTATTTCTAAAATAATTTCAGAATAAGTTTCTAAATTTTTAAAATAAAAAATATAAAGAGACAAGTCATTTCTATCGTCTTTTATATTAATTTGGATAAAATAAATAAACAGTAATATTGGTTTAAAAGATTTATTTGAATTGATAATTTAAGTATTTTTCATATTGTGAAAAGTTATTTTAGAAAGCTTTAATTTGATATATAAAGGTTTGATGAATAATAACTTCACCAAAGCATAAAACAAAATTCTGCCCTTTGAGATTGTGATTCAATGATTATTTAAGTATTTTTCATATTCTCATTAAAATTATATATAAAAAACTATTTAAAAACATTAATTTAATATGTTTTTTATAAATAAAAATTATTTTCAACAACCTTACCAAACATCCAAAAATAATTGAGTAATCATTAATGCTCCAAGATTAAATTAATATTCTTGATTTTTCCCTTACCAAATCCTTGAATGTTTGCTAAAGCAGTGAAATCCAAGATTAATTTTATTCATTTATCAAACAAAATTTACTACTCTAATGAGAAAGAGAACAAACACCTAATTAACTTGGATCATACAAATCATCAAGTTATGTTAAATATTTTTTTGATAGATTTTAATTTTAATGCTATTCATGGATTATCTTACCTAGCTAAAGAGATGATATAAAATTTGCTGGGAAAAACATCAAAATTGATGATGATTCAAGACTATAAACAAGGAAGATAAAAAAGAAACAAGAAGAAAATCCTTCCCTTTATGATCTTATAGCGAAATGCCAGAAAAGTAGTAGCCTGCAGGTTATACAACGAATTAAACCCACCAGCTCTCTTCCTTTCCTGGTTCCATCTAATTCACTAGCCCAAAACACCCCAAATCCTCTCCCCGATGAAGCTCACAAACCTCCTGACAGACCCTTTATCTGTCACTTCTTCTTCACCACAACCACCACCGCCACCAGCAGCAGCAGCAGCAGCAGCAACTTCACCCCCACCCCCGCCGCTTCTATTTTCATCCACTGAATTAGACTCGTCCATCCTGTGCTTCATTCTCAACTCTACCCTCTTGATTAACTCACCAGACCCTTGGCTATTTCCCTTCCTTTTCCTGTCTTTCTTGTTCTTTTTGCCGCTTGAAGAACTACTCTTTCCTTGTTTCAACAACCAATCCTCGAAAGCATCGATAATCTCATGAATGAGCTGTCGATTAGGAGACGAGTCCCATCTAATCCAGTAACTCATGTAACACCTAAAACAGTCACAGTTAAACATAGGAGGATGGTCATTATTGCTGCTGCTGCTGTTCTTGGTGTAAGAAGTTGTCTTTTGGCGAGAACTACTCTTGCGGCTATTCATATAGGACCAGTTGCTGCAGAGGATATTGTTACTGCTTGAGCAGGAGATAAGATAGGCCAACACCTCTCTGTCCTCTGGAGAAAGAGCTGCTGTGAGGGTCAGGATGGTGGCCGGAAGAAAGGACAGATGGTCTGATATTATTGGCGGCGATGGATGCACCGTGCCTTTACGGTATAGCTTCTTCATGATTGAGACTCTGGATAGATGCTGTAAAGAGAGGGAGGGAGGGAGGGAGAAGGGGATAGTAGAGGGCTATCTAATAGAGGCAAAGACTGGAAGTTAAAGACGTTGAAAGTTCGATGAAGGAGATGCCATATCATATATGTGAGGGGAGAGAGTATATGTGTGGCAAATGGCAAACACTCTCACACTTTGTTATAGTTTTTAAATTCATGTTTTTTAATATATATATATATATTAAAATATTTTTTATTTTAAAACCCCATCCCTCTGATACCGTGCTTCGTTACGACTCTTTAGGTTAATAGCTGAGTTATCATTATACTGCTTCAATTTACAGTATTTTATGTCTATATAAACAATAATAAAGATATTAAACTATTTTAAAATATTGTGTAATATATGAAAATAATTTAAAATATAAAAAATAATTGACCTAAAACAAAAAAAATTCCAATGTTTCAAAAAGAACTCGTGTGGGCAACGCTGTGATTCATGTATTTATTGTTGCGAGTGTTTGTTTATTTAAAAATATATTAAAATATTTTTTATTTTTAATATAAACACATTGAAATTATAAAAAAATTAATTTAATATTTTTTTAAATAAAATATATTTTTAAAATATAATCAAAAATAAAAAGTACAGTATGCAATTACCTGAGTTAGAGTGAATCACATTACAGAAAAGTAAGTACCGGTGTTACGGAACCTATAGTTATGTTTAGTCTGTGGTTCCTGTCTAGTCACTAAACTACCCCTCTTTAGACGCCGCTTTTCAGTTAAAGGGGTGGTGGAATTGATGGTCCATTAGGGCTATTTCAAGAATTTCTCCCAACAATACCACATTGCATATTTATTTATTTTCTTAGTTAAAGAAATAATTTCTAAACGTATATAATCTTACATTATTTCTTTTTCAGAGTTTAAATTTTTTTTTTCTAACTAGAACAATTTAATTTAATAAGTTGTATATAATATATCTAAGTTCTTTTCTTTAATTAAAAAAATAATTGTTAAACTCTCATAATTTAATTGGTTGAGAGCCTCTAACATGATTTTTTTTCCTAGCCCATATGATACACACACTAACACATTAAATTTTTATTTTTTGTATTTAATGACCTGTATATATAGTATATATATTAGCACATCAAAAAATTTTATACACATCAGCACATCAAAAATTTATCTAGCACATGCATTACAAGCATTGGTAGGTTATTTAAACGATATATGTAAGTCACCTCCAACTCTAAATTAGTTTTTTTTAGTGTTTATAAATTTATCTTGTCGGGATATTTTTCATGTATCCCTAGTATCTTATTTTTTCTTTCATTTTTTTTTCTCTTCTTTCTCCATTATTATTGTTGGACAAAAACTCCAATTTCACCCCGGTAAACTTCTTGGGACGGTTGATAATGTTGAAAAAAATTTATGCATTATTCCCTTGTAACAAGCATTGGGTCACATCTTTGCTTCCATGAAATTATTCATAGCCATGTCTTGGAAGATAAGCACACGAGTTCGTACTTGTATTCACGAGACCTTCACTTTTTGCTGTCCCACAGGCCACACAGTCTTCAGCTGTGACAGTTTAACCGCAAGCTCTAAATAGTGGCCATCTTAGCAATTTCCTCCTGCCTCCGGTGCATGTCAATCCCTGAGCAGAATTGTTTTAATACAGCTCAATAAGTGGGGCATGATTTAATTCAAGCCATTTGCTTGCATTCCCATGAAGTGGATAAAGCATACAGAGTTACCATTTTATTTGATGATCTCGCAACCCAACTGTCGAGGGCAGAAGAGTTTGTAGAAATACAGCATCCACCATCAGTATATGACAATGCTCAAAATATTTCAGCAGTTGAATGCTTGACACTGGAATCATTTTACCACAACGTGCATAATAATATCTGAATATTTGTCCCCCCCCCCCCCTAAATGTGATAGATTCTACCAAATAACCCTAGAGCTATGACATGAAGCTTATGCAAGTTCAACAGTACCCAAAACTCTACGAAGAACTTGGCAGGCGAGTCTTGATCCACGATTCCAGGTATTTCAACTCTGCGTTGCTTATTGAATGGCCAAGACCAGGATAAGCCTGCACAAGTGCAGATGATCGGCAGGTTTCATACATTGAATGATAAAAAAAATGAAATTTTATTGAGAGAACATGATGTATCACCTTAAACTCGCAGCTTATACCAGCTTGTTCAAGGAAAGGGGGGCCTGCTTGTCCAGCTTCAAACAATACTGTTGCGTCAGCCATTCCATGTAACCACAGAATAGGTGTCTGCGCAAAGTTAAACAATGGATCAATCTCATGAAATCCAAGAAGTGATATACTTGTTACAAGTAAATCACTCGGAGAATGATAAATGGATACAACTACAAAAGAACAACGTAGCTGGCTACCACAGAAACATGAAGACAGCAGAGGAAACTATCTTCGAATAAAATACTGGGGAATCAACATGCTCCCACTCTAAGATTAGAAAGCATTTGTCTTTAGCAAGACGTACCCTCTTCGCATCTGGTGAAACCTGTTCCATGATAGAAGAATTAAAAGGAACCCATCCACTGAAGACTGCTCCACCTCCTAGAGTTTTTGGGTACAGCAGAATACTGGACAAGGTCAAGGCACCTGTAAGAAGTTGTTAGATATCAGGGGGTCCTGAAAAATAGAAAAAAAAAAAAAAAGAGATCAATTTTCAAAGTTGTGTGGGTTTGAGGGATAGAAAGAGACCTCCTTGGCTGAATCCACACACAAAAACATTCTCAGGATTTGTCCCTGCAGCTATTTCCTTGTCTATCATTGCATGCACATGCTGAACAGCTTTCAACAAACTACTTTCATCTTTTGGAGAATCCTGGAGCAAGTCAGCAAAACAAACTAACTAAAACACAAGCAAAATCTGGCATCAAAAGCGTCCAACATCTTGGATGTTTGAGGAAAATACTGGTGGGACCATCTCAAGATTTGAACCAAAAAATGACAAATATGTTTCTTTATCACTCAACATCGCATGAGACTTGCAAAGCTTATTCCATAGCTAGGTCCTCTGCGAATATTTTATTTCAACACAAAATTAGATATTTTAAAACTGAAACAAACAAAGAAACCAGTGATATAGTGCGTGCCAGTCAAGGGTAACAATTCAATCAAACTCCAGCTACAATATTCAAAATATAACTGGTCTATTCTTTCTGTATCAGAAGATTAAGATAATAATGGATTGTGAACAATCAAAAATTGATGTAGAAACACCATGAAGCAAGAGTACACAAGCTTCTCGCTGAAATGGCTAGACAAAAAGGGTTGTCAGACTCTTCCGGAAAAGATGGAGAGAGTTGGCTGGTGAACCAAAGAACAAGAACAACAGGTGGAAAAAGGATTTGCCTATGCTAAGAAATTTGCAGACAGCAAGGAAAATAAATATCCAACCAGAAGAATTAACAATGAATCCCTTGCGAGCACCATTTTATTTCCAGCAATAGTTCAAAGTACAAAGTAGGTGTCAATGAAATAGTTTAATGTCATGAGATTGGAATAGGTGAATTGGGATCAAGAGGTCTGAAGAGAACAATCTGAAAAGAAGTAACAAAGCTTCACTTACAGCTGTCACAGGAATCTCATGGATGTCAAACCATGATGGCATTTTAGCACCATCTACAAGGACAAATCACAAACTAATTAGTAAAGCAATGGATTACATGGAGAAAAAAATTCAAAATATCTTACAGCTAAAAAGAAATTATAAGGTCGCACACAGAATGAGCTCATTCCAAAGCTATTGGTATATAAGACCAGAACTTAAAAATTTTGAAAAGAAGGGGGGATAGGATCCATCAAGCAACCAGAAAAACACACCCAAAAGAAGGAAATTAGGAGGCTGAACATGGTCTGGAACTCTATAATTATGTAAAAACCTGCCCCGCCCAAAAAAACAAAGGAGGGATTGTAAAGATTAGAGTAAATGGAAACAATGAAAAAATAAATCAATATTCAAAAGTGATAGTCCGCCAAATTGGTTTGAACAATCATAAAACAGATAAATAGTAAGAAAAATAGAGCAACTGAAAGAAAGACACAGAAAGCACCACATGCTATGATATTCAACCCACTTCTGCCACTGATTTAATTTGTTTCAGGGAAATGACAGCAAACTATCTCATCCAACGTCCTGTGTAAAGATCTTCACAGTGATATCCTCTTTTCACTAATTCTTTTCTGTTTGTTACCATTAAAATAACAATTTATAAAATAGTTGATAAAGACATGAAATTTCCAGCCTTTTCACTTCTCATCCTGTTAAATCCCCGCCAAACTCTTAACATTATTAATTGATCAATATTCACAGTACTAACAAACTGTATATTGCAACATTCACTCTAAGATCATTCCTAATCGATAAGCAACTGGTAACAAGCAGGGTTTAAGCATCAATTGAGAAGTGATCAATCAGGTGGTTCTCCTCCATGATCAGTCTAACCATTTTGAACAAACAATGCAACAGCTATTTCCAACAATTTTATACATACACACAAAGATCAGAGAATTTTTCTCATATTGAGCCCTATGAAAATATTATTCAATGACTACACACAAAGAGGGAACCATGAAAAAGCAAATCAATTCCTGAGAATACAGAAAACCCTTTACTACCACCCACAACAATGACCGGCTAATCTAACTAGAAAAGTTGTCCAGATCATCAGTCAGAGATTAAATGAATCAAACACATCACCTCCTCAATTATCTGAACTAAATGGAATCGTTAATCTTTAACTTAAGGCACTGAAATTAACAAGATCGTTAAAAAAAACAACAAAGAGTCACATAAAAATGAGGTTAAGTAAGCATAAATGAAGCAATACCAAAAGGTGATAAGCCTTATAATTGGCATGAACAATCATAAAACAGATGAACTGCAACAGAACAGTGTAAAAAAGAAACAAGGGAAAGACCTCCATAAAATCCCTCATGGTGTGATATTCTTAAACTCAGAGAATTGTGCCATTAAATTGGTTTTGTTTAAGGTAAATCGCTGCATTTTATCCACTGATTCAATGTCCTACGCGGTCTCAAATTCCAAAAGTAATGAATCTTGTACACTATTGAAAACTCAGAGCAACAAAATAGGCTTCTCAAGATCTCCTCTCCCACTCTTGGTAGCTTCATTTTACACTCTCTCTTCCTTACCGCCAAAATAGCAGCTCATAAATGAACTAAAAGGCATCAAATCTCCAACTTTTGAACTTCAACTCCTTGTCAGCCTTCATAAAAATTCTATCTTCATAACCAATATTCACAATGCTAACATGCTCTATTTTAAAACATCGATCTAATCTCATTCTCATCAAGATGTAATTGACCACTTAATCTCTTCCATTAACAGTCCAGAAAATACAAACACTATCAGCGATAGGTAGAGCCTACATTCAGTGGATTCACAAAAAGGGATCAATCAAAATTGAAGAGCAAACCAATGCGTAAGATGGAAAAATATATAAAACCCATAAATCACACCCATAACAACAAGTCCCACATAACTAGAAATTTCATTCAGAACCCTAAACAAAGATTCACTGATTTAAAGACAAGGAAAAAAAAAAACTTAAACTAAATTTGGCATAAAACCTATAATTAATAGCACTAAATGAACAAGATCATTAGAAAAAACAACAAAAACAGAAACATTGTTACAATATATGTAAGGATATGGCTTGGGGCTTACAGTTGCAGGAGACAGGAGCAATAGGAGCAGAAGGGAAAGACCATTTGGTGGTACGAAATTCAGGAGAAGTGAAGAGGGTCTTGATGGGCTCATTGGCAGGGCCTGAGTCACCCAATCCATGAAGCCATAGTACAAAACTACGAGCAGCAGCCATGGATTGCTGTTTTTGAGAAGAAGAAGGGTTTTTCGACTGCAAGAAAACTGATGCTATGAAGATGGCGGTGCTCAAGAGGAGGGTTAATGAAAAGATTGCAATTGGCCTTCTTCTTGCTGTGAGTGTGAGCAGAACCTGATGCATTGTTTTTGGTCTTCCATGGCGACTTCCTTTTTATATTTTTGTTTTGCCAAAACCAAACCGAACCTGTTTTCTCAACGTATTATTATTATTTCCCAATTTTTTGGGTTTAGTTATAAATGAAATAAAAATGGTATGTAATTAAAGTGTTAACTGATTTCAGCATGGTTATTCAACCCAGCCAAGGTTGTTCTGGCTAGTAAATTGGGTCTCAGGTTAATTAAAAAAAATAAAATATTTTATATAAAAAAATAGTTTATATAAATATAAATTATATATAATTATCTATCATACAAAAGTTAAAAAAACAATTATCTTACATTAAAAAGTTAAAAAACATTTCATATAGATATAAATTATATATATAGCTATCTCACATCACTATGTATTCATAAATTAATTTTATATTTTTTAGATTTATAAATATAAAATATAAAAGATAGATCTCACCTGAGTTTTGAGTTGACCTGGCAAGTCACTTAGATTTGACCAAAACAAATTACAAACCTGAATTTTGCTCGTTTAAAACCTGGCTAAAGTTGTCCGGGTCTCAGATTAACCCGCCAGACGTATACTAGTAATTGGATTTTTGTATAATAAAAATAATCTTTATGGGCAATTTCTTTTCTATTTTCAAAAGAATCAATCTCTTCTCATTTTAGATAATAAGGTTTAGGGATGAAGTTGTAAAATGGATTAGGTTTTTCATAGGTTGTAATCTTAGGTTAGTGAAGTAACTGAGTTTATCACTGCAAAACAAGTCTTATGTTTAAATTAAGAAAATATAAGATGAAAACAATGTACAAGAAAGTAAAAAACATCAGAAACATAAAATTTATCTCCTCTCTTACAATTATTAGGGACTAAAATATAAAAAAATAAAGTTTAATGAATAAAATGTAAGCTTTTAAAAAAAACAAGAACTAAATTGTAAAAAAGCAAGCCTCTTGAACATAAAAAAAATATAGAATATATGCTATTAATTTTTGTCCTTGTTTTTATATTTTTTTTAAATGAACCATATAATCTTATTTCATAATAAAAATCTGTGTGATGTAAAAATAAATTTTGTTACAGAGAGCATGTAAAGCGAAGCAAACCCTAATGCAGAAGAATGTTCCAACATAACATTCAATCACAAAAATAATAATAATTAATTAATAAACAGTGAAAAATATTCAACCAAAAAAATGATATTAATAATGCCGTGAACAAGCTGTGAATTACCAACATATTGATTTCTAAAAATAAATAAATATTATTGTAGTTTTTTTCAAATTTTTGTTAATGCTAATTTATTAATTATTATTTGTTAATTATTAAGAGGGTCAACGTGTGGCCACATACCACGAAACGATTGCGGAGACGCCAGCAAGATAGAGGAGGGCAAGCCACTGAACAGGCAAAGGCGACCGACACCGAATCTCTGTCACCTCTCCTCGTGTTCTTTCTACTTCGGTAGCTAGGGTAGGGTTATTGACTGCTTCATCCATGGCGACATCGAAGCTACAAGCTCTGTGGAATCACCCAGCCGGTCCCAAAACCAGTCAGTTTTCCTTTGCTAAAAAACTTTTCTTTTCTTTCGCTGAATTATACATTCCAAGCTTAGCTATTCAGAATTTCTTCCGATCCGATCCGATCCGCGACTAAAAAATTTATCACCTGCGATTAGATTGGATTCAGATTTGTGTGTTCTACGTTAAACAATCCAATTTAATTCTTTTAATTTCATTCCTCTGTATTTTATTTTTTTATCAATCTTCTCTGTTTTCTTAGAATTATTTTGATAAATATTGGATTGATTTTCATCCCATTATATATTTTAATCGGGGAACGGCTATAATATGATGGCCCAAATCAGCTAAATGGCTTTTCATCAAGAGGGATTATCTCAAGTTTGGCTTGCAGCCTCGTGATGGGTTTTGTCCTGGGTAGATAGGTGGCACCTATAGCTTATAAACTGTATAAGCCATCGACTCCTGGTGCGGTATATTGGTATTATTAGTATATATAAGCTAAAAGAATGTGCTTTTAAGACTCTGAATATATTGGCTGGCGAGGATGCTGTTTGATTTTGATTTCAATAAATATTGTTTGTTGGGTTGGTTTTTGCAGTTCATTTTTGGGCACCTACTTTTAAATGGGGTATTAGCATTGCCAATATTGCTGACTTCGCTAAACCTCCGGAAAAACTGTCCTACCCTCAGCAAATAGGTAAAGTACCCATCCATCCATGGCTTTGTCTCTTTCATATTTTATGCACTCATATTCCATGTATGTTGTTGTGCATTTTTAGTGTATGCAAGCCTATAGCTGTCTCTACCTGTCATGCACGTCATCTTGCATCACGTTGAGAGCAGAAGCTTATTCTTCTCTTGCCTGATTCGATACTGATAATATTGTATTACTCTATTTTACTCTCACTTTTGTCATTTGGTTGGTTTCCAGCGGTCACTTGTACTGGAGTTATATGGTCACGCTACAGTACTGTAATTACACCAGTAAGTTTTGAGAACCACTTGGTCCTTTTTTTTTTTTGTTATGCCTGTCTTTGCGTGTGTGATTTGTATGTTGGGTGTTTCTAGCTTTAGCAGTTTAGATTTAGATCCGAACGATATAAGTGTGCTAGTTGCTGATTTTAGGTAAGATGATGAGGGCAATCTGAATTTTGGTGGAGTACTAAATGAAATGTTATACTAGTAACCAGTGATTACTGTTTGTATAGCCTGATCATATGTATTTGCTCTTTTATAATAAGAGTATGTGGATCATGTGTATTTTCTCTTCTATAAGATAACCTGCAAGAGAAGCTTTCATTGGAAAAGGTTGAATTTTATTAGTAATTTTAATTGAATTGGTGCCGTGGAATGATGGATAGGCTCCGGTGAGTTTCTCATTTAGAAAACATGGGGAATTTTCCTCCATAAATTAAATGAAAATTGTGGTATTATTCGGTGAGCAGTCACTGGAACTTGATTTGGTCTGATGAATGAATTCCCATCAACATTTGGGAAACGAGAGACAAGTTGGGCAAGGCATTGGATCATGCAATTCTAGTTCTCATCTCATAGGAATAATAGTAACACTTGTGCGCATTACTTCTCTGAAATTGAAAATTTGTTAGCAGATGCTAATTTCCCATTTCTATGTATATTGTGATCAAATCCTTGTTTGCAGTGGAATTTGCTACTTGGAGAGAAAGAAAGAAAAGAAAAGTAATAACGAATAGTGTATACACATTCTCATTCTCATAGGTGAATGATTTGATGCTGAACCAACACAGAGAAGGGAACTCGAAAATAAGAAAAAGAAAGGGCATGGTGTATCTGCTCTTGCACTTCTTCCTTCTTAGTATCATATCAAGGAAAATAATATCTGTTTTGGTTGCTATCCCTGAACTTCTTGCAAACATTTAAGATAGGATTTGTGCATGCACGTAGACTGGTGTGGGTCCTTGCATGGTCATGTTTGCATATGCTATCATGTTGGTTGTAAATTTGTGTTATTTGATTTTAACCTTTTCCTTTTTTTGGCTCCATATTGCAGAAAAATTGGAATCTATTTAGTGTAAATGTTGCGATGGCTGCAACAGGCATCTACCAACTCAGTCGCAAAATACAGTAAGTTTTTCTTGAATTGCTGTGCATCTTCTTATGGAATCTTGGCAGTAGAAAGTTAGGTTCTCTCTCTCTAGTTCCATTATTGCTACGGATAGCTCATCCTGATATGTTGAATCATCCATGATTCTCTTGCTGTACTCTTGTCCGCATTTTTCACTACTGTTATTGGCCATGGCGTTAGCTGGACAGATTTTTAATCACTTCTTCTACATCTTCAGGCACGATTACTTTTCTGAGGAAGAAGCTGCTGTTGCAAAGGAATAATGATGAAAACCTGCTGCTCTCTTTGGTCTTCCTGTAATGAAGTCATTCTGCCTTCTTGCAAGGCTTTGGATAGTTTAGTTATGATTTGAATATGGCAATTGTTGTTGTGCTTTTCAAGCTACAAGTGTTCGCCGTTGCTCATTTCCCCATGAATTAATAATTTGCAGTTCATCACGTCGATCAAGATTGTTGTTGTGCTTTTCAAGCTACAAGTGTTCACCGTTGCTCATTTCCCTTGAGTTAATAATTTGCAGTTTATAACAGTGTGAGCCACCGTAAAATTTCACTTCGTAAATTGCTTTTAAATCTTTCGTTTTTATTGCCCCTCGAGCTCCATAGGTTCGAACAGCATACATTGTATGCAATCATGATCTATATCTTTAGAAGACAGACTATAATAAATATACACCAGTAGGTTTTTATAAATGCAGACCATCTGCATGCATCAGTATGGCATCAATCCAAATTTTAACAAGCAGCTTCACAGATAGCATTCGAGTTGTTGGTCAAGAAACAAAGCCCACTGATTCACAGATCAATCCTAACATGGTACATCAAAGTTCAGAAAAGTCATGAATTATGTTTACAACATAAAGATCCAACCATCTCCAAGATAACCAGGAAAAAAGAGAAAAAAAAACGAAAACAAAGAAGGGGAAAAATTCAGTAATTCAATGATTAAAAAATAGATGTCGCAATCGGTACAAGTTGCAATCAGCTCAGTAGAGAGCTACAAAGGTACAAGCTTTTTGCCACTGACACACTTGCCCTCGGTAACTAGTAAGCAAATAGATCATTGGGGAAATTGTCTCTCCAACAAATAGACCCTTTTCATAGATCCTATATGTCAAATAATCTGAAGAAAGGATTCCGCAATGTACCAACACTACTCAATTTAACCCTTTTCAACTTCCCATCTCTGGACCTGCTTTTGAATCGGAGTCGCCGTCAAGAGACCAAGCCTAAACTCAAATCCAAAGTGCTTTCATTCAGATCTTGTCGTACCACTTGATTATCATCCTGAGAATGAAGTAAATGTTTGAGCCAAAATTAGACGAAAACTTGAAGCTAAGTAAACTCTGGGTGTCAAGAAGGCGATATGGACTTTTCAAACAAGATAATCTTATATAGATGATGGTAAATAAGAATAGAAATTCATAAGCCAATTCACCTCATTTTCTTCCATGGGTATATCATTTATGTCAGGTTTTTCTTCAGCGCTGTCACTCTTGGAAACTAGTTCTGCTTTAGGGTCAGTATCATTCAGTTTAGATTCATCATCAACCTTTTCTAAGGCCTCTTGTTCTTCAGCCTCTTTCTTCTGTTTCTCTAGCAGATCAACCTGCGTTGTCAAACAGCCAAAATAATGGGCAATAAGCTAAGTTAACAACACAAATGCAAACTAATACTTGAATGGACCTCATCACCAAAGCATAAATGCATTTTCTGGCTTTTTCAAAAAATGAATTTTTCCATGAAGAAGCCAGAGGAAGCAGAGCTCTTTTACAAAGTAGTATTATCACGATGATTAATCATGTGAAACAAAAATTAGTAACAGGTGTCATTCCAAACAAATCTAAATTAACCTGGTTTCATCAACAACACCCCCCCCCCCAAAAAAAAAAAAAGAAAAAAAAAAGAAAAAACCAGCACCCCCAAACAATTTTCAACAGTAACACACACCAATATCTCTTGAATTTTGACCATTTGATTATTAATCATTTAGCTTTTGAAACAAAACTTGGATCCATCACACTAATTTTTGGTAGGAACCAAACCCTTCCACCAGTTTTTGCTAAATTACTTCTGCCGCTTAACAGTATACTTGCCAAGGGGTCTTACCCTTTAGTCCCCATTGTCTTTCGCCATACCCTTGTTCCACATTTTGACATGTAAGAGCGCATAAATCCAAAAGTTCCCAGTCTCCAAAAGCTCCTTATCAACTGGTTCCACCATAACACAATGGAAATCTATGGTTCCATGCACGAAGATCCATAAGCTTCCGTGAAAAAAAAACACTACCCAAAGAAGCTTCTGCTCTTCCATTTAGCTTTCCAATGAAATTCAAGTATCACACCAGTGTGCTCAAGTTTACACAAGGCCCTCAAAAACAGAAGTTTACACCCTTAAAGAGGTTCCAGACAGCCTCTCATATTTTCCTTTGGTGAATTAAAAAAAAATAGTAAAAAAAGCACAGTTTCCAGACCTTGCACTCTCCTATCAAAATTTCATTTCACTGCATCTCTATCAACAACAACTTCAACCCAGTTACTGCTTGGCCCGCAGGTCAAGCAAACCACCAAACAATTAAAAACCACTCTCCTTATGTGCACCAAATACACCAATGTTTTAATAGTGTGCAACAAATAGAACAGAAGAAAAACTGACAAGAATTTTGTCCATGCAACTGTTTCAAAATGAGTGGTAGGACCATCTTCATGCCACCATGTAAGCACCATGTCTTGGAAAGCTAGAAGAATGATGAGCATAGAGCTTGTTTCTAAAGATGCATAGTTTTGTAGCCCTATACATATGATGTAAGACTGGATTACTTCAATCTTATAAAGATACCCATAGTGTATAAAATTTTAAGGCACGCCGTGTCAGATCCATTGAATCACTTTTGTACGACAGATAATGCCATGCATATTTCTTGACATTCCAATAATGATCTATCACCACTTAAACTTAAACTAGGAAGTCAAGTTGCAGGTTCTTGACTTGCTATAACATTAATTCACAAACTGACCAAACAATCAATAGACAGAATTGAACAATAATTTTTGCCACTGCCTTGTGATTTAAAAATCTATAGCATTCCTTTGACAATACCCACAATAATTCTAGGCACACTAGATCATCATTTACAAGCTCGGTTTATCAGTTTCTCTTATTCTTAAGGATAAGAGCAATTCAATTCAACAAGGACAAGAAAACTGACTCTAAAAATCTCTCCAAAGAAGGCTTTTGTTGATTACTTCAAGGCATTCCAATTTCAAAAGCCTTGTTGAACATAGCTTGGAACATGAGGGTGATTACATTTATAGAGATTATGATGCTGAACTGTATTTTCCAAAATATGGTATTTGTACAGCTGAATCTACCAGCTCCTTGTCCTTATAACCATTCAAATAAATTAAGAAGTGACAACAAAGCACCAACAAGGGCATGGGTACCATACACTTTAAAGTAAAAGAAAATATCCCGAGGTTAGTTGATATATATGCTAGCTACTCAGACAAACCCAAGTTCCAATTGAACCATTGAGTGCATCCACCGATGCCTGACTTGGACCACCAGCACTTCCTCTAGTTTATCCAGTGTTTATCCAGAATCCTAGTTTACCCTTTTGTTTGCACTAAGTGAATGAAAAAAATGGAAAACACACAAGATCAGCATAAACATGATTTTGTTCTCGCATTCATTTCAGCTGAACATTATTCTACTTTCCATGCTGAGTTATCATGAAGCATGAAAGAGAAGTAAAAAGTCAACAGCCAAAATCCAACAGCATTAATGGCTAAAGAACATGGACTTCAGAAGAACTTGGTCACGCAAAACACAACACAGCTGATCAAGCCAACCTTAGTCGCACCCATCTAGAATCTAAACCAAAATCTAACTATACTGATTACCACACAACCAATCATATCAAAACCCATTCAAGTTTTTTTTTTTTAATCAAATGCATCCTTTAAAGTCTTTATAACTGTGACTACCTGGCGTGTACTTGTCACTATCCAACAATGTAATGCTCCTCACAACTAACTGACTAAGGAAAACATTTTGGGACCAGGAGAATATTACTAGCTGTAAACCCACCAATGGAATGAGAATGGAGTCTATACCCTAGTACATGTCTGAAAAATCTAGAAAAAATGTCACATGGTTAAAGTATCTCAACTTCACAATCTACAAATTCTACTAAAGAAGAAATCTTTCACCGCCAAGTCCACATTGTCCTAGGGTGATTGAGAACTATAACTTTGAAATCCTACTAAAGTCGCAATCTTTCTCCCTATCAAGCCCAAACCATCCTCGCATAACTACAAAATCATCATCGGGACGACTTGTTCACTCAAAGATCCTTTAGATTTTCCAAAGTAAACATCAAAACAAGCAAGCAAAAATACAAAACTGCAGAAAAATAAAAACTTTCAAAAAGCCCGACCCACAATTTCATGAAATCCTAACAATCTTACAAAACCCATTAACAATTTACTCCAAAATCTCTACTTCTGACTACCAAAACAAAACCACTGTTCATCCAGAACCCAGATCTAAATCGGCCAATCCAGTTACACACGACCCCAAATAATTTCTAAAATCAAAATCCCAAAAATATAAAAAAATTAACCCAATCGAAACCAAACCAAAAGGGGGGAAAAGGTACCGGAATGTATTTGAATTTACGCCTGGGAGGCTCATCGGGGGCGTCGCCGTTGGAGAGATTAGCATTGTTTTTATTATCATCATTGTTGCTGTTACCGTTGTTGTTAGTGGCAGGAGAAGGAGAAGAAGAACCGTTGGATTGAGACAAAGGGGTCCACTTATAAAGCAAGAGATGGGAGCCGTTATTACCGTTAGAAGAGCTTGAATTGTTAGCAGCGGCAGTGCCATTACTAATAGCGTTATGGTGATGCGAATGAGTGTTGTTATGGTTTGATGAAGATGACGGAGGGGTTACGTGGACCCATCTCTTCTTCCACTTCCTAACCGGCCCGCTGAACACCGTGGCCGGCCCGTACCGAGTCGAAGATCTCCCCAGCCGCGCCCCGACTCCTTCCATTATTGCTTTCAAATCGGTGCCGGATCGCGCACCCACTACTCCAAAACTAAGTATTAATCTTTTTCTGTCTTTTCTTTTCTTGTAGAGTTGATTAGAAGGGAAAAAAAAATAAAAAATTTCTTCTCTTTGAAATTGACTTCTTGCCTCCTCTCTTCTTTATTTTTCTTGGAACGAATATAGGCAGAGAGGACGGACAGCTGGGTTTTCGGTTTCGGTTTCGGGTTCGGGTTTTCGGGTATGGGTATTTTACTTCAGGGGCACTTTCCAGGATGGAGATGTAAGGTTTATTAATTGGTGATTTTTTGGATTTTTATTTCTTTTTAGAAATAGATGCTGATATTGTAAGGCTTTATAAGTGGTTTTAATATAATTGTTAAATTCGACAGGCTCATTAGTTAATTTTAAAAAAATTATAATTTAAATTATATCTTTTATTAAATCAAATGAAATATTAACATGATAAATTTGGTTAATTCGATTATTATTTTATATAATTTAATTGATAAGTTCAAACTTGATTATAAATATATAAAAAAAGCATCAAATATAAAAAAAGAGCATATTTTATAAAACACAGTCGAATATATAATTTTACACTTTTTTTTTTTTGGAGTCTAGCATCAAATAGATTATGAGAGTGTTTGAGAGAGTGGTAGTGGTTATTTTTAAAAGTTTTTTTTATTTGAAAATATTAAAATGATATTTTTTTTATTTTTAAAAAATTATTTTTCATATCAACACATCAAAATAATTCAAAAACATAAAAAAATTAAATTAAAAAATTGTTCAACCCTTGTTTAAAACACAATGTCAAACAATGACTATAATAACTATAGTTTTTAAACTCAGTCCGGCCTGGTGAGTCAACTAGAACTCGGCTAATCCAGGGCTGAAATCGGGTCAGGTTTAAGAAAAAAATAAGGAAAGTCAAAAACCCAGCTAACCCGACAGGTTGACCCGGCAAAACCTGGTCAAAAACCCGGTTGCAGCCCGTTAACTATTTATTTTTTAAAACTAAAACGACATTGTTTTAATTTATAAAAAAAATTGAGGTTTTCCAGGTAACCCCGGATCTTGAGTCGGATCGACTATCAAGCCGAGTTTAAAAACTCTGATAATAACTATAAACTTTGGCGATTTGTGAGGCATTTACCTGTAAAAGTTTAAGCCATGGATCACATGAGTATTGAATTACTTAAATGAGTATTAATTTCCTTGTATAAAACTTACACTCTTTAGGTATAAGTTTGATACATCTTCGGATAACACTTATCTGAGATTGGAGTTGCTAGAAGATGAGAGGTGAAACTAGAAGACTGCGATCCATGGTTGTTTTTTAGCTCAAAATAATCTTATGAAGTTTAATAGTTTTTTTCATTTAAAATTTTCATTTGTTATATTAAATTACCCATTTTATTTAACAAAAAATAACAATTTAATGCAGAATATATGACTATTTTATTAGTTTTTATGTGGAAATAATTTTTGTATCTCAATACGTTTTTTTAGCCCTCACAACATCAAATGTATTTACAAAAAGTGAAAAATTAAAATTAAAAATATTTAACTAAAAAAAAACTTATTTACTAAAGGTGCAGGTGGATTATTTTGGAAAAGCACATAAAAGTTTATTAGGAGGATGGTGGATGTTATTTTTTAAAATATTTTTCGTTTAGAAATATATTAAATTTTTTTTTAACATTGACAAATCAAAATGATAAAAAAAATAAAAATTTATAAAAATATAGTTGGATCGCAATGCTAAATAACCTATACATGAGTAGCTAGTATGACTAATATATATCCTAAACTGTTTAAAACCCTAGAATCCATCCATCAAATTTCTTTCTATTAGCCTATGATGTGGATGTTGTTGTTTAATTTCAAACATTTTTTTTTACTAAAATTTTTATATTGATTTTAAAACACCACAAAAACATTTATTTAATTTAGTTTTGATTTTCAATTCTATATATAAAAAAACTAGACCAAATTGAATCAATAAGTATAGTAAAGTTTATAAAAAATAATTTAACTAAAAGCTCATTAATCAAAGTCTATTTGAACTTATTTAATTTTAATAAAAATAAAATTAAATCTAAAAAATTTAATAAATAAATATAATTCTTTTTTGGGCTCAATTTAATTTGATTCAAATTTTAAAAAAAATAATTATTTTAATTAAAGTTTTTATGGATACAACTCCCGGTGTAAAACGTATGACAAAAAGGGGCTGCAAAAGATAAGAGGCGGGCCGGCAACCTATTCCAAGCAAAGGTCCAATGGGCCTTTTAATGGAAACAAAGGAAAGAATCGAATAACATCTTTAGGCGGCTGAGATGTTTCTTCCACCACCACCACCACCAAGATCTCTTCGTATAAATAGCAGCCTTCAGCTCTAGGGTTTTATCTACACTTTCACAAATTTTCTCAGCTGGGTCTGTCTTTCTGATCTCCTTCCTTTGATCATCTTCTTTCATTTATGTTGCATAGTATAGTACATGAACTGTCTAGGTCTAAGCTAAGCTACATGTACCAAGGGGAGGTGTTAAAAAAATGGCCTTCTCCTTGTTGCCAAAGCGGCTGTAGCTATATCAATCCAACTGGCTGAGAAGCTAACTGGCCGGCTATTGTGTGAGATTGATTTTCTATCTCCGATCGATAGATCTGCTTACCGAGCTTCTCACATTCTTTTAAATTTTCTTCTTGTTTTGTTTATTTTCTGTCTCTTTCTGGGGCATGTGCAGAAAGAAAGAAGAGGAGGGAGAGAAGAGGGAAATGGCATAGGATTTAGCCTTTTTCAGAGACCCTTCTCTTAAATTGATCAATTGTCACTTTCCAGGCTTCCTGCTTCGAATTTCTCAGCAGTGAGCGTCTATCCCTGACTACATTTATTCCTCTCAAGTTTCTCTCTTTCTTTTTACTTTTTCCTCGATCTGGTGGAAACCTTAAACAATAACCATGTTCTATAACAATAAAAGGTCACTCGATTTATGATTTGATATGATCAGGCTTGTCTAGTTCAGCTTTCCTTGGGATCTTGTAAAACTGAAACATTTCCTGGTGGAAGGACAAGAACAGCCCAGATGTGGTGGTTGCTGGTTAGGCATGCTGGGGTTCCTAGGATTAGGGCATTAAGTAAGAAACAAAGAGGTGGAGGAACATTTTGAAACGGCATGTTAACCTTATTGATGACTGATGAATAAAGTTTTATCTCCCGATCCCGTGATATCCAGCAACTTAAACTATCCTAAGTGGTAACCAAGGAATATGAAAGCTAAAAATCCCAGAAGATGAACGAGTTGTTCGTGCTCTGCCCACATGTTAATACCAAAAAAGGTCTTAACTTTTCACAATTTCAGGTCGAACACCTTAGAAAATGATTGTTCTCCCTAAATCTTGTTCTTCATATGGACAACAAAACCACTCTATTGGACACTACTAGTATCATTCAATCCAGTGTTCGAGAGAACAATCTGTTAAAAAAGGATGAAGAATATAGTGAGGCATTTTGCCCTTTCCAAGTTCAGACCTGGTTTACAATTTTGTTGTATTCCATCGTACAGATGATGACGGCCTTGATTGATTCTAGCCGGTCCAAGGCCAAAGAAGTTTATGAACAAGAAGAGAACATACTGGTTTCACAGAGATAAAGATAGAGGCATTCCGAGGAGTGCTGTAGTTAGTCGATGTATATAGCAATTACTAGGGGTGAGCATTTCCGGTTCGGTCCGGTTTTGGACCAAAATAATTAACCAAACCGAAATTATTTTTTTTCAAGTTTTTGAACCGAACCGAACCGAACCGAAAACCGGTTCGAACCGACCATATTCGGTTCGGTTCGGTTCGGTTTTTTCCCCTTCCAAACCAATTTAAACCGAAATTATTTCAATTGAGTTTTTATTCTGAGTTTTTTCACTAACCATATTTTTTCAGGAATTCTATCTTCGTCTTGTTCTTAATTTCACAGATCTGTGCTTATTTTCACAGATCTGTACTTTCTCAACATGACTTTTTCTTAAAATGGTTGGGCATATATGACGAACAAAAGGAAAGAACAGAGGTCATTTGACTAGAAAAAAAAACAAAGGGAAGATCAAAAGATAGTTTACATAGATCCTCATCTGCTCATCATCCATCGAGTGCCAAACTTTATTTTGAATTTTTGTTCTCACAATACCAACATCAAGGAGAGCACAGAAAAGCCCTTTACTGGTTCAACATGATAATCTTCTTTGGTTACATATGCATGAAAAATTATACAATAATTACAGGATTATGTGAGAAATAGAAAGAAGAAGGGTAAAAAAATTAAAAACAAAATTAAAAAGGAACATGTCTCCTATAGAAGGAATAAAACAATTAAAAGTAAAATTACAAAAGTGATGATAGTGGCGTGCCTTTCAAATAGGAGGAGCATGGAGCATGGAGCATGGAGCAAAGCTTAACAAATAAAGGAGCATGAAGGAGAATTAAAAAGTAAAGATGCAGGGAGCAAATGGAAAAGAGAGATGGAGAGATGCAGAGAGTAAGGGAGGGGGCGGCTAGGTTTGTTTTTAGAGGAAAGTTAATTTAGGTTTAGGAATAGGAAAACATGCTATTTATACCCGTTTCTTTTTTTAAGTGCTGCCTGGCTTGGTTGAACCGGTTCGGTTCGGTTCGGTTTAATCGGTTTTAGACTTTAGAAACCGAAACCGAACCGAACCGGAATTTTTTTGTAATTTTTTAATCGGTTAATTCGGTTTTTTTTTTCGGTTCGGTTTTTTTGGTTATTTTTTTTTTCGGTTTTCTCGGTTTTTTCGGTTGTTCGGTTTTTTTGCTCACCCCTAGCAATTACTGTTTACATAAACAAAATAGAAAAGTCATTTGAAGAGCAAGGATGCCCCGTATGAACATGGATACTCCTAGCCGATCTATTTTGCCTTAGGTCAATGGAAGGCTGTCTTGGTACTTGTATACCTGGGATTGCAACGATAGGCCTATCGTCTCTAAAGGAATAGACCTTCATGTACAGACACAGTAAGAAACTCATCAGGGAGACTCTCTATCCTAAGATGGGAATAGAACCGCTTTCCTTGAGATTGTCGAAAAAGTCTCGGACAGTATTCTGTTCTGCTCTAACCCTCTCTGATCAGCCTAAACCCATCTTTCATCAATTAAAGAGATAAATAGTGCGTGCGTTAGATATAAGCACAAGCCTCGCCAACAACATCAGCTCTAACATTAACCTATTGGATTTATGGACCTTTTGTCCCTAAATAATCTAGGATTATATTATAGCACATGGGCTCAGGGCTCTATAAATAGCCTTGATCATATCCCTTAATACAAGGGATTTCTTCTTTTATTTCAAGAACTCCATATTCTTTCTTGTTGCCAGCACTATTTGCTGCAGTCTTCTCAGACTTTTTACCTTCTCAAATATCAGAAGGTCCTAACTCCTTTAAAAGACTATTTGATGGATTTTCGCATGCAAATAAATGAAAAACAGGTTTTAGTTTCTACAAAATCAAAGTTCGTATAAGATCCGATGTAAAAATTATAAATTATTCAGCTATAGATCTCACTCGCATGCGTCTTACAGGCACCATCCCTCCAGAAATGGGAGATCTATCTTTTCTTGGTTGGCCAAGACTTGGAAACAGCAGTTTTCATGGCTCTATATCCCCATTGAGCTGGCTCAACTGAATCGCTTGAAGTGCATCAGCTTTTCATTCAATGACTTCATTGGGGAGATCCCACCATGGTTCGGGTCCTTCACGAACTATTTCACAGGTTCCATCCCACAATCACAAGGAGGCTATGGACTTGTCTGCCAATAACTTGAAAGAGTTATACATGGCCAGCAATCAACTTTCAGGTTTGACACCTCCTAGCATCGTCAACATGTATACTATGGTACAGATCCTAGGACTCAACGATCATTGGCATGAAACAATAAAAGATCCTAGGACTCATGATCAGTTATGGCTTGGAGCATCATTCTTCAAATGAACGACTGGGATACTCTGTATTACCATTAAATTATAAATTATCAGCCGATCATCATCAAAGTCTTGAAATCATAATTGTAATTAAACTAAAAAGAATTGCACAGAGACAGAGATAACAAAACTGATTTGCCATTTCTGGATACATGTGGTTGTTTGCTTTTTTAGTGTTTGTTTGAGATTATGATTGAAGGTTATTTTTAAAGTGTTTTAAGTTTAAAAATATATTAAAATAATATATATTTTTAATTTATTTTTAATATTAGTATATCAAGCGATCTAAAAATATAAAAAAATTAATTCAAAACTAAAAAAAATTTCATAACTTTATAAAAATACAGATCAACTCCAATAACAAACACTCTTCTTATACTTAATTTTTGGTGCAATATTCATTCGTAACAGCAATGATTTCACCTAGCTATATATCTATTTACCAAGACAACGTTCACATTATGATATAGTAGAAAGCAAAATCAAGGGTTCTTTCGTATTCATCCCACCTTCAATCCAATCACCTTCAAACCCATATTCCTCCCACCTTAACTCTTACAAATGGGAGGTAATTATTTCCCTATACACAATGCACAAAGCCAAACTTAATTTACTCGTGGCCTTTGCCTTTGGCTAGTTGAAGAGCTGTGCTAGCTTGCTACCAAATCAAAACTTAATCCTCTTGAAATTAATTTAACAACGATCATGATGATCACCTATCAATGCCATCGCTTCTGAATGCAGCAGTCAAATGGCTAACTCCCGAACCACCCTTCCTTGCCAAATCATCTTTGCAATGGTAAACTCTCACAGGCAAAGGCTCAAACCCAGCAACTCTTCTTGCAGAAATGACCTCATGATCAGATTTTGTTCCCTTTCTTCTACTTGGCACTTCATTTGTTGTCCGCTTGTAGTGACCAAACCACTTTGCCTCCATGTACCCATATCGCCTCCAAGGTGCTACAGGCATTCCCACTCCTTTCATTGATTCTCTCATTGCATTGCACATTAATCTCACAATCTGCTTAACCTCCTCAGGCTTCCCAATGTACACTCGTGGAAAAACTTGAAGCAATTCAGTATAATGACTGGTGGGCCGAGCAATTATGAACTCCCCTGCTAAAAAAACTTCAACAATGTAGCGTTTTCCACTAACATTCACGTCTACGTACTCGTAATCTCCTGCTGGATGCCTCCCGAACTTCTCCCACCTTGATTTGCATAGACCTGGAGTCATTCACAAGAACAGATTAAATAAGAAAAATGTGCGATTTCTGACCACAAAAACCCCTGTATTACTGCGAAAATTCTGCAATAATTGCTATACATATATGGGAAGATGTACTAACCAGCATCAAAGCCTCGGTCGCGTAAATGCGACATTAATCCACGCTTAAAGTCGAGGTGGGACGACAATGAGGATCTTTCTCCTATGATACCACATGCAAGTTCTGTCTCTTTGCGAATCTTTTGTCTGACATCATCATCATCTTCAATGCTATTTAGCAAATTCTCCAACGTATCCTTGGTTTCAGAATAAGAGCAAATATCCAATGACTCATCATGTTGATCAATACTGTGTTTTGATTGTGGACGATGATGATCTTTCTGATCTTGATGAGCAAGATTATCATCTTCCTTCTTGTCGTGATCTCCTCCGCCTCTAAATTGATTCCTATACTCTCTCTCAATAAAAGAATTGACAAGATCGGAAAGATCTGCAGAATTGTTGTCAGGAGAGTAGTGCTCGCTCCCACTACTCTCGCAAAGCCTAATAGCCCGAGATGCCTCGTTGAAAGCTGCAGCTACCCTCTTGAACCTCACTGGACCGGTTTTAGCCATTTTTGTCTCACCGCTATATAAATCCAATTACCCTTTTCTTTATATGTATACTCTCTTGACCTCCCCTTTTCTTGAGAACGATTGAAGTAGCTAGATGTCTAGAAAACGCAGACTCTGGAAAGGGCTTGATGTCTGCAGGTTAACTTTTATCTGAGACTTAAAAGAAGATCAAGATGCATGGTGTAAATTGAGATGAGGAAATGATGTTGTCAATGGCACAAAGATGTCGATACTATGGTGATATATATATATAAGAGGCAAGAGGCAAGACAGAAACTGGCAAGAGAAGGTAAAATTAAGTGTGTGGGACTACGACAGTTTCGTCTATGCATGCGGGCTTGATTATGCTAACCTTCGATGAATCTCTCTGCTACTTCGAGTCTAGGTTCATGCCTAACCATTGATTGTTGCCACATCCAACTTCGTTTCCTTGAAAAGGTTAATGCTCAAGAATTAATTATTAAAATGATGTGGCTTTCCAAGGATTAATTACTAAAATTATGTGGCTTTAATTCCAAGGATTTGTACGCATAATTAATTACTATGTATGAGTCCATCAATTAGTGTTAAGTACGTACGTCTTCTATAGATTTGAATTGGATATTGCTCCTCACATGGGCAAATTTATTTCCTCCTAATTAATCTTTTAATTAATTAATAAGTTTCTAACTGGGTTTTAGAAGAAGCTTGCATGTTGCATGTGTGTTCATGATGGAGTATTAATGTCTATTGGCTCCCATTTCTGCTTGGCTTTCGTACTGAATCCATTCACCAATAGTATAGTAATGAGGCCATGCTAATGCCATAATTTGGAAGGAGCTGGGATCCATGACCAGCAATGGAGCCTAATTAGTCAAGTCTACACTGCTTAGACTTGACTAATCAAGGATTAATTGCCCACCTCTTATGATTATAATGAATGTCAACATTATAGTAGGAAACGTTGTCGTTAAATCCCGCTAGACTTGATTTGATGAGTTCATTTAAACTACTTGTAATTCAAATCAAGTTTTTAATTGGATGGAATAAAATATTAACCGGATAACATCAGGTTAGTCTAATTAAATTTTTAATAACTCAATTAATATGTTCAAAACCAAATAAAAAAATAAAAAAATAAAACAACAATGTTTTAATAAAAATAATTGGTCTGAGTTGACTCGATCAAGTCATAACAAAAAAAAACAATAATAATAGACTCGAGTTGACTTGAGTTTATCTGTAAATATGGTTAATCTAACTAAATTTTTAGTAACTTAATTAATTTGTTTAAATTTAAATAATTTTTTTAAAATAAAATAACAATGTTTTAATAAAAACAATTAATATAGATAACTCTCTCAAGCCACCAAAAAATAAATACAAAATAATATTATTTAAAAAAATAATAATTTATTAAAGTAACTCGAGTTGAAAAGTAAATAATCCAATAATAGTAACTATTTCGAGTAATTCCCAAAATTGAATATGATAAATGTGTTTTTGGATGCGGAAAATAGTCGCATGGAGTGTTGGTGAGGAGTAGGAATAGGTATAGGATGATGCATGTCCAGGTTCAATGAATCTAATCACTCCACAGAGCTCCTTCCTGTCTACGTTCAATGAACTTAATTATCGGTTTCCCTTATCCCTCACGTGCCGACGAGTACTTGCTACTGCTTGGTTACCTTGCTAATTCATTTCGAGTCAATCATTTAAGTTAATTTAACGGTGGTTTTGTTTTTCATAAAATATCTTATGGATGAAAAATGTTTTATATGTAATAACATTTCTCATAAGATATTTTACTTGTAAATTTTATTTAATATTTGGCTTGAAAAATATAACATTAAAATATATTGTTATGTAAAATATTATAAATGTAAAATATTGTATTATGTAAAATATTTTTTTAATGGTGGTGATAATCATGGTGATGATAAAATAATTATAGTAGTTGGGAGATGATTGTAGTAATGTTGAGATGAGAGTAGTAGTTGAAATAGTTGCAAGGTATTTTAAGTGGATTATTATTCGTGTAATATTTTACGAAACTTCATGAGCTGAAAATATTTTTCGTTAAATAAACAACGTTTGAAAGTTGACTGTAAAATACTTTATGTTAAGCAGGTTTTTTGTAAAGTATTTTATGGGAAACAAATACAGGAAAACATTTTCTGAAAACAAATATAGGAAAACTTGAAAATATTTTACGCAAAACAAACAAGCTCTAAGTAGCATTAATTTATATGCTAACACTACGCTATGGGGGACCAATATTTTAAAAAAAAATAAAAATTGAGGTCTTAAGAAATTTTTTGACATTATTATTAAACCTAAAAATATAATTGGTTTAAAAAATTTTCCATTAAGATATATATTTTTTAATAACATGTCTCTTGTTAACAAAAAATTATTTTATAATTGCTAAAACAAATTAACAAAAAATATCAAAATAACATGTTCAAAAATCTTAAATGTAATAAAATCATATTCAAATTCTATTTAAAAATTTTAAAAATAAAAAAATAATTTGAATTGAGCATGGGCCATCATTAGTAGTCTAGGCCCACACTTTTAAGCCTGTATTTTTCTCTTTTTATACGAGGTGAATGATTATTCATTCTTTTTTTTAAAAAAAAAAATATCCATCACATAAAAGAAAATAGTGCATGGCTTGCATCAAAATGATTATTATTAAGCTACAACACATAATTGTTAACTAAATGATTGAACAAATATATTACACCATAAGAAACCCCATATATTTTAGTATAATAGTGTAATTTTCATTCATCTAATACTATTTAATACAAAGCTGAATTAATAAGTAGTTTACTATCCATCATAGTTATAATAATAACCTCTTAAATGATTGGTTTGGTGGTTAAAATGTATGTTTCTCATGTTTAAATCTTGAAATCATTTAATATTTAGACAGCGTTTGGTTATTATCTTGAAAAATAAAGATAAAAATAATTTGTGCTTCTTCATTTAACCTTCAACTATAAACTTTATAGGACTCATATCCTTATTATTCTCAAAAAAATAAAAAATCAATCTAAATTTATTTAAAAACATGTTCGTTTTATATTTTTTTTTTTCATATCTCTCCCGTCATAACTCTATTTTCATCTCATATGTATCGAGATAGTCAACATATCAAATTATTGAGTTATTCGACCTTAAAAAAGTTGATTTAAGTCATCTTGTAAAAACATAATTATGATTTAAAGTTATTTTAATTTATTTTTATCATAAATTATTTATAAAAACAAATTTTGTTATTTTTAAAAATAAAATATGTATAATGAAGTCTAAAAAAGTATTATTAAACCTATAATCAATGGACTGTATTCGATGCATGAGGCCTTTATAATTATGATTACAAGAGTTTTTGAGAATGTGATTGTGATTTAAAATATTTTTTATTTTAAAATAATATTTTTTTTAAAAAAATTATTTTTAATATCAGCACATCAAAATGATATGAAAATATAAAACAATTAATTTTAAATATTTTTTTTAATTTTTTTTTGAGAAACATGGTTTGAACTGTGTTTCCAAATACTGCCTTACAAAACAGGAAACATAGACAACTTTGATTTATGAGTGTGTAGAACACATGGAAAAACACATAAGGTATGGTTTTTAGATTGTTTTTATGTGTTGATATAAAAAATAATTTTTTTAAAAATAAAATTTTTTAATATATATTTAAATAAAAATATTTTGAAAAGCAATTTTCACCATATTTATGAATAGGACATGTTGACGAATATGGTGTAATGTGTTTTTTTTAAAAGTGATTTATAATTGAAAATAAATGATTTTTTTATATCTTTTTATATCATTACATAAAAATCACAAAAAATACTAAAAAAACATTAGTTTTATGTTTCTTTAGGTAGTGTTAGATTCAATTTAATAATTAATTTGGAAAAAAAAATGTATAGTTTGTCTTTTCCAATTCATATAAGTTTCAGATCTTGGATTTAAAAGGGGGGAAATCCCAATAAAACAAACCTAAAAGATATCTGTTTTATTTCAAAGATTTAAGAAAAAATCTCAAATAATCTTTCATCTAATTTCAAGGTTTTCCATTCATATATTCATCACATTAATTTTTTTCTCAAAAAAAAAAAAAACATTTTATCACAAATCATGGTTTAAAAAATGCTAATAGTTTATGAATAAAATTAATATAAAAATAATTAATTTACAAAATTGAGAATGTCATAATAATTTGATGCATTGTCCTGGAAAACAAAACAAAAGGAAGGGAAGGAAAGGAACGGGGTCTCTTCCTTTCTCATTCTCTCTCTGTTTTCTTTTTTTTTTGGCCGCTGCCGCTTCCGCCTTGGCCCTTCGTGCCTATAGATACCCTTTGTCTCGAAATGCAGAAAAGAGAATCTTCCTCCCCTCCCCTCCCCTTACCCTCTTCCTCCCCTGCTCGCCTGGGTATTGATTAATTTATTTAGCAGCTGTCAATGTCATCAGCAACAGCACCATCCTCCTTTTGCTTTTAACCACCTAAAGGTTTGTGTGTGTGTGTGTGTGTATGCTTGATTTATTTATTTATTCTGAATTATTATTAGGATTAATTAATGGGATTGGATTGTATCTTATTGTTATTTTTGAGAGTTAAAAACAATCTTTATTTTTTTATTTTTGGGTTGCTGAATCTGCAGGTACTCGATCTGATAACAGGGATTTCGCTCAATCTTCTTGAAGTAGAAGGGTTTTGGCGAGAATGGCTGAAGGAGGAATATCGAGTTTCTGGGGTCCTGTAACGTCCACGACAGAGTGTTGTGAGAAGAATTATGCCTATTCTTCATATATTGCTGAGTTTCACAACACCATTTCTAACATTCCATGCATTGTTTTGGCACTCGTGGGTCTCATAAATGCGCTGAGGCAACGGTTTGAGAAGAGATTTAGTGTTCTTCACATATCTAACATGATTCTTGCTATTGGCAGCATGATTTTCCACGCCACTTTGCAACGTGTGTAAGTATCACTCCCCATCTCTTATTCAACAATTTTAAAGCTTTTTCATGCTTCTTGTTGGTATAACATCTGATAGCTTAAAAAAATGAAAATCTCAAAACAATGCAATGCATAAAGTTGTGGAATTTATTCGGGATTTCCCAGCTAAATAAAACTCGATTCAATTTGTTTTTATTTCTGTTGGGTTTTATATTGAAAATGCAGAATTTATAGCAGTACTCCATTACTACCTTTTCTTGTCCTCGTCGGTGTATAGTCACAGGATGCAAGTTGAACCGTTGCTTGCCTTTTGTTTGGTTAAGGCTCCTTCCTTTTTTGTATCCATGCATGAGCTAAAAAGGATGTGAGCATTGGTGTTTTGTATACATCAGTAGGGTTACTGTAGGATAGGTTGTGGAGAAAGCATTTAAATGGTGAGACAGAGAGAACTCATTACGAGCTGAGCTTGTGGAGCCATGGTGGCTGTGAACTTGCCATGTGAGAAATGTTTGTGTTGTATTACAGTGCAAGCTTCTTATTTGCACTGTGAAGACTAGTAAATTCAAAATTGCATTTTTTTGCTTGTTTGAGCCGTGAATAGATAAGACATTTTTTTACCAAAAGTTTATTTAGGTTGTAGGTTTGTGTTATTTTCCATATCCAGGAGTGAACTCCTATTCTCCCCTCCCTCTTAAAGGATTTGATGATGTTTGATTAAGTGATGCCGAAATTCCGATGTAGCAGTTGAGGGAATTTTTTGGAATGTGAAGAAATTTAGGACAGTCCCTTTTACATGAGTTATATGCATGAATAGAGTGGCGGAGTCTGATTAGAGATTTTCTTCAGGGTGGGAAAGAGAATAGGGTGGAAGTATCTGTTTTTGCTCCAGCCTCCAAGTGTTCATGAAAACATTCGGCGGTCGTCCAGCTATAAACAGATAGGTTTCTTGACAGCAGACATGTCTGGTTAAAAGAGCTATGCATGCCTAAGATAAAAATGGTTAAAAGCTCCGTGACCATTACTGCAGGCTTAGTACAATACATTCATATGCTCGTTGGAATACAATCTACTAACACTTAGAAATGACACCCCTCAATCAACAACCTCTCTATCTTTCTACACTTTTTATGCTTATCTATAAAGAGTGAGGATTCATGCTTGAAGATGATGGTTGGAATTTGTTTCCAGGCAACAGCAGAGTGATGAAACCCCTATGGTATGGGAGATGCTCCTGTATATGTACATCCTCTACTCACCAGATTGGCACTATCGCAGTACAATGCCCATCTTCCTCTTTCTGTATGGTGTTGTTTTTGCTGCAGTCCATTCAGTGGTACGTTTTGGAATTGGTTTCAAGGTGCATTATGCGATCCTCTGCCTCCTCTGCATCCCTCGAATGTATAAGTACTACATTTACACGCAGGATGCCTCTGCCAAGCGGCTTGCAAAGATGTACGTGGCCACCCTTCTCATCGGTACTTTGTGCTGGCTTTTCGACCGTATTTTCTGCAAGGAGATATCAAGCTGGCCTATCAACCCACAGGGTCATGCATTGTGGCATGTATTTATGGGTTTCAATTCATACCTTGCAAACACGTTCTTGATGTTCTGCCGTGCTCGGCAACGAGGATGGTCCCCCAAAGTGGTCCATTTCATGGGTGTTCTTCCATATGTGAAGATTGAGAAACCGAAAGCTCAATGAAAGAAGTGAAAGGATGGAATTATAGTTTTGGCAGACAAGAAGGCAAAGAACATTCTTTTTTTTTTTCTTTTTTTTTCCATTCAGCTAAACGGATGTTATGGATAAAAAGCAAACGTCAAAATCTTCTCGTTTAAGTAGAATATGTACCATATTTATTTGCTTTGCTGCTCGAAGTTTCAGATTACATGGTTTTCATAGCTTCTTTTATATGTCGTAGAAACCTACCATCAAGGATGTCAAAAATACTTACATTTTTTATATCAGATCATAAAATAAAAATTTATATCCAGTTCAAGCACTTTAAAATATATAGTTTAAATAAAAATTTATATATAATTTAAATAACTTAAAAATGCAATATAATTATTCATGTCCATAAATTTTTATTAACTAACAAACTTCAAACAATTAATCTGCTGGTGTATCATGTAAATTAAAACTAGTTTCATTGTTTTTATTTTCCTCATAAATTCATTAATATCATTATAAATTCATTAATATCAAGATGTTACTATGAATACTAATACTAATATTATAAACAATAATGCTATTATTAGTACCAACTCGAATTCTCTAGATTGTCAGCATTTTAAATTTTCAAATCATTTCCAGCACCATGACTCTTCATTTTAACATTATTAGAAATCTCTTCTCATTATTTTCATCTTTTTTACTACCAATTGAGTTTAGCATTAATCAGGAGGTGGGCCTGGAAACTATTTCTACAGTTTTAAATAATACATTTTAAGTTATTGCTGTGAATTTTTACAAATGATATTTTTACAATTTAAATAATAAATTTTTCTTTTCTAATGCTGTGATTTTTTTTTTAAATTATAGTTAATTTTTTATTTATTATAATCACAGAAAAATTAACAAAATTCCAAAGAGATCAACTAATCTTTAACGGTGCGTTAAATGAATTTACTTATGAATCCTGTAATTACTTACTCATTACAAATTGAATAATAATTAGTTTATATTTTAAAATTGATAATTTATCTTTTAAGTTATAATGATATTATAATATCCATAATGATCAAAATTACAGGATAGTCAAATCATTGAGTGATAAAATAAATTATTAGGATATAATAAATAAATAAATAAATAAATAAAAATTTATATTATGTGACTTGAAGTTAATTGTTATTTGTAACGCAGACCCAGCATTAGATCAGACCAATTGGGTTTAGCATTAATCAGGAGGTGGGCCTGGAAACTATTTTTATTGGGCTGATATATCAAATTAAACGGTACCGTATTACCCATCACAAGAAGAGACAACTCCACACACGGCACACGGCTTTGCCTGTGTTAAATAGATCTTGTTTTCTGTTTGGGCCTTTAGTCCATTGTTGTATTGTACTAAAAGAAAACCTACGGCCCATTATATTTTTCATTGAAGCAAAAGTTTTTTTTTTTTTTTAATGATAAAATCAATATCCTCGAATCCGTTTATACATTAATCAAGATTAAGTTTTCTCGAATGATCTTTTATAGGATTCCTTTCATATCTACAATAATGCATCCGAAATAATTTAATAAAGGGCAAGCAAATTAACCCAAATATCCGTAAAACCAAAATGAAATTAAACCAACCAAATGTTTTTTTTTAAATGGATTATTTTGGTCGAAGATTTTTTTAAAAAAACTGTTTTTTGTTTCGGTTTTAATTTCAAATCTTAAAAATTAAAAAATTAAATCGAGTGAAACCAAAAAATATCTCTATAAACTAAAGGCATGTTAAATCAAAATTAGTAAGAAATAATCCAGCTAAAAGGTGAATTAATTTGGTTATTTTATTAGGTTACGTTAAAAAAAAATCAGTTTGATTAGATTATTCATTAGAAACCAGATCATATAAACAATGTTGATCCCAAATTTAATAAATTAACTAAGTGTGAATCTTAAAATTTGAATATAAAAAAAGAAGAGTGGACATATCTAAATAAAAAAATAAAAAAATGAGGACAACTTATTGTTGAAGCAAAAGATGGTAACTTATTAGACGACAGAAACATCTATCATCAACCCAGAAAAGCACCATCAATTATTGATCCAAAACTTTACTTTTGCGTAATGATGAACGGAGACCCACGAGGGGGAATAGGAGGCGGCTATGACGTGAGGAGCTTCTGTTGATGCACAGAAAGAAATGGGTCCATAATAACAAGGATGGTCAGCTCAGCAGGATTGGCATTGACGAAGAGAAAAGGCAGGCAGGCAGGCAGGCATGCATGCATGCGGGAGGAGGAGGAGGCCAATGAAGACTCCACAGTCTCTACTCATCCTCCACCGTATACTCATCTTCCTGCCATTTCTTGTTAAAGAACGAGGAGGAGACTGGCCGGAGGGAATCTGTCCAACTGTATCGTCACGCAAGGCCATTCATCAATCCGTAGGGATGAGATTCTCTAACAGTAATCCTATAGCGCAGATCCCAAAACTAGCAGTCCTATTTGCCTTATAATATAAGCAATTTCACACACACACACGCACACACATATATATCAAACTCGGCTACTGGGTTTACCCGTTGATCCCATCATCTGCGGGAGATCTAGATCAATGATTTTTATTTTATTTCTAATTTTTATTTAAAAACACATCTAAAACAATGTTAATTCATTTGAAAAAAATAAAATAAAGGTCCTGTTTGATGGTACGGTAATTTATGCTTTTAGTTGTTTTTTAAAGTTTGTTTGCTTTAAAAAAGAATCAAATCAATATGTTATAGTTTTTTTCAATTAAAAATAAATAAAAATCTATAAAATCACCCTAATATAATTTCAAGCAAAAAAACAAAAACATTCTACACTAGAATCTTATCAACCCACTAAATTATGAACCTTGTCGGATCTTAGAGAGTGTGCGAGAGTATAATAGTAATTGTTTTTTAAAGTATATTTTTTTTAAAATGCATTAAAATAATATATTTTTTATTTTTTAAAAAATTATTTTGATATTAACACATCAAAATCATTTAAAAACATAAAGAAAATATTAATTTAAAACCAAAATAAAATAAAATAAAATCTAATTTTTTTAAGAACATAAAAACAAAGATGGTAACTATATTTTCGTCTCATATACCTCCTCAGAGCGCGGACCCGTCACATTACACGTCTCAGCTGCATCAATAATTTTTCATGTACGTCCATACCTTACTGCCCCACCATTTTTCTTGCGTAGGAAACAATTTTGTATGCCAACCACTCAACTCTTCCATGTGCTGCCACCTCCCTTCTCTCTCCGTTCACCACTTCCGAGCAATAATTTATTCCTGAATCTACTCATGCCCTGCCATTTCTGATCTTTACTTATATATAATCCCTGCCTATTTATTTAATTCAAAGAATTTAGACCATTGTCTTCCCGTTCTTATATTTATAATACTATTCGATGGTCAAACTTATGTTCAAACCCCTTTTGTCTCCTTTCAATCTCTTGAAAAAACATACAAGACTTCTTCTTTTAGGTTGTGCATTGATTCCCATTTTCAGTTCATCGAGATCTTGTGTATCCATTTTTAAGATTTATTTATTACTTAACATTATATATATACATTAATGTATATAATTCGGATAGGATTTGAATTGAGTTTAATATAATATCTATACTCTATTGATTATTTGTCGAACAACAATTTTGAATATCTATCGAATTCAAATTAAATTATTATTTCTAACTATAATTTATGATAATAATTCTTGTGATACCCCTTTAATTGCTTGTATATGAACTTTACTTTCACCGGCCGGTTCAGCTCACATGTATCTCTTGCACACAGATAATTGGTGATTTTTCACACTTTCTTTTTAATTGGAATAAAGTCTTCACGATCTTGAAAGATTCAGAAGGTATAATTCATCCAATGAAAAAATAAAAGGGAAGATTGAAAAGTGGAAACACAGCTCGGTGCTATGCAAATGGTCTAGACAGAAAGTAGTTAATCATGTTAAAGATGAAAAGTATTTCCTTTTCAACATAAAGAATGTATTAAGAAATGAGGAACATCACTTATATAATATGAGTTTGGTGTTGCAGTGTATATTTTAATAGTTTAATACTAAAAAAATAATAATTTAATATTCTTTTTCAAGCTAAATACACTTTTAAAATACAGTCAACAACAATTTTAAATGTAAAAACAAACTGCATCGAAGATTAAACACAAATTAATTCAACAGGTCTTCTATCCCAAATCTTTCCTAGACCTTCCATGTCCATTAATACATGTAAGTGGATCCATCCAACAATCCCCTGCACAATATCAACTGTCCAGACAGTACTCAGTGGCAGTACAATTAATGCAATAGCCTCCTTTCTTTTCTTTTTTGCTCGAGCTCACACAAATCAAACATCTCTCTCTGTTCATGGCCAACTCACACGCTCTCTTCCTGCTTCTGCTACTGCTTCTTGTCGATGCTTGTCGTCCCTCACATCAACAAGACCAAAACAAGATAAGCAGCAATGATCTTGCAGCTCTAGCAGCCGTAAAAGACAGCCTGACGGACATTCCAGGCTCAAACTTCTTCTCCACCTGGGACTTCACTTCGCCAGATCCCTGCTCAGCCTTCTCTGGCATTACTTGCTCTCTCAACCGAGTCACCATTCTCACACTCGGCACTGGTGTCTCTAGCTCACGTGGACTGGCTGGTTTCCTCTCCCCTTCAGTCTCCAACCTCACCGAATTAACCCAGCTCGTCCTCTACCCCGGCCTCGTCACTGGCCCTATCCCTCCTCAACTGGGTCTGCTCAGCAACCTCCGAGTTCTCTCCTTAACCAACAATCGCTTAAAAGGCCCCATACCCAGTTCACTATCCTCGCTCCCCAACTTACACACTCTTGATCTGAGTTACAACCAGCTCACCGGGACAGTCCCGCCGGGTCTCTTCACTGGGTTGTCCCAGTTGAAAGTCATGATTCTGGCTTCAAACCAATTATCCGGCGAGTTGCCAAGAATCGTGTCAGCAGAGATCCTGCATTTAGATTTGAAAGACAACAGTTTAACAGGGACATTGCCGTTAAGGCTGCCGTCAACGATCCGTTACTTGTCAGCATCGAAGAACATGATGTGGGGCCCACTCGACGGGCTACAATCGTTGTCGGAGTTAGGGTTTCTCGACTTAAGCATGAACCAATTCAGTGGGCCCATACCTTCCTCTCTCTTGAGGCCCCCCCTCTCTTCATTGTTTTTGCAACGGAACAATTTATCAGGTGGGGTCCCATCATCATTACCATCATCATCTTTAATGTACGGCGAGGGATCAATCGTGGACTTGAGCCACAATCTCCTGACAGGTGAATTATCACCCGTTCTGGCCGCGGTGGAGACGCTGTTCTTGAATAACAACCGTCTGACGGGGAGGGTCCCGGAGGAGTACGTGAAGAATGTGTACGGAGGCAGCACAAAGACATTGTACTTGCAACATAATTATATAACAGGGTTTCCATTGGAAGCAGGGTTGGGATTGCCAGATACAGTGTCGTTATGCTTGACGTATAATTGCATGGTTCCATCAGTAGGGTTCAAGGGATGCCCCGCCGCCAGTGATGGCGAGCAGCTATCAAGGCCAGAGTCGCAATGTGTGGTGTTCAACCATGGAAGATCTATACCTTAACATTGATTGATGGGTGATCATAACATGTAACATTCACAATTTTTTGGAGTAGCCATCAATACTGGATAGGGGAGAGGTATACATAAGAAGAACAGAGAAATTTTAAAATAATCATGTCTAAATGAGGGTTCCAATATAATTTTTTTCTTCTTCTTATATCTATAATTCTCTTTAAAGTGATCTCATTAAATAAATGTTGATAATTATTTATTGAGTATTTTAAAATTTCTTCAAGATAACATCCAAATTCCAACAATTATTGATCAATTTTATATGACTGATTAAGGATCAAGATCATACATGCATGGCAAGAGAAATATACAAATTAAGTGCATAGTTTCTAAGTTATTCACACTACAGCAATAAAGACAACAGTCATCTCCAATTCCAATTGGGCAAGGTGTATTAATTAAATATATATATATATGGGATCAAGAATAACAAAACTTCAAAGAAACTTTTTGGTTTCAAGGTTTTTTATGCAAAAAAACTAATCTTTACTGATCCAAACCCGTTCAGTTTGAACCGGTTTTCAATTTGATTTGGGTCATATTCTCAAAAAATAGCATCTCCCAGTTCGGTTGGATATTTTTAACTCAAACCAAACTAGACAGTAAACACCTCTAATAATTGTAGCTTGAACACCATACACGGCTTGATTTGATTTAATCAATCTAGCATGTATAGTTAAATTCTAGTGTTGTGGCCCTTACTACGCTACAAGCTGAATTAAAAAGAAAAATTAATCTAGAAAAAAAAATTTAGACCCCAGGAAACTATTTGACATTATTATTAACTCGATCTAGCAGGTTAACCTTAAATTCTCCCAATCTGACTTGTTATCCAGCCTTAGTTTAAAATCAATCCATGAGAGTTGCTCTGACATGACTTAGTTGATTTGATGAGTTCAAAGATAACCTAAACAACTTGTAAAAAACATGATTTGGCTTTAAAAAGTTCAAGATAATATTTTTTTTAATATTGAGATAACAACATATTAGATCGACCCAAGTTTCATGGCTTAACCCACAAAACTCGAGATCTGGATCATTGACTTCATTATGTGTAACAACTTTGTTTTTTTAAACTATTTTATACTTAATGATATGATAACAAAAATAGATGCTCATATAGCCTCATAAAAAGCTAACCAGAACAAATTATAAAGATCAATTCAAAATCAACTAAATATTGAAGGATAAAATTGGTTAAAAAATAAAAAAATGATTCAACCTTAAGAAAAAAAATTGGAAGATGGATTTTTTTAAAAAATAAAACTACTTGACTTTGTTATTAAACTGGACCTAATAGGTCGACCTTGAAATCTTCTAACATGATTCCTTATTTAGCCCGAGTTTAAAATTAACCAGCATTGGAGTTGACTTTCCATGACTCAGTTAACTAGACGGGTTTAAAAACAACCTGAATGACTGATAAAAGATTCATTTGACTTTAAAAGAGTTTTAAAATGATATTCTTCTAATATTGAGACGGTAGCATATTAGATCAATCCAGATTTTATAACTTTACTTGCAAAACTCACGATCTGAATCATGAACTCAATTGAGTTAATTTTTTTATTTGATGATATGATAACAAAAACATATACTCGTAAAAATTGAGTATCAATCAAATGATAAAACATTTATTTTTGAGACTGCGATAACCTTATAAAAAAACAGAGATAAATTATGATGATTTTAAAATCAATAAAATATTAAAGGATTAGATTGAAAGAAAGAAAAAATCGGAAGATAGAATTTAAAATAAATAAATGGAGAAATGCTTGAAAATTTTTTAAAAAAAAAATTGAAACACTTCACTGTTCATAATGAAGCACGATGATGTTTTCAATTCTTTTAAAGATAGTAATATATTGTTAGCTTGGTACGTATTTCATATTCGTGAAATTTATTGTACAAAGTCGATAAATATTGTAGAGGACGAGAAAGGTGTGACTCCATCTACATAATAACACCAAAATATTAATGGATGAATAAATAAATCACGGATATTTGTCACGCACTGAACAGTTCCAATTTACAAGCGGTCATGATTATACTTTTCAGAGGTTGTTTTTTAAAAATATATATTAAAATAATTTTTTATTTTTAAAATTACATCAAAACAATTAAAAAACATTAAAATTTTAATTCAAAACTAAATTATTTTTAAAAATGCACCGGACCGCAATGTCAAACACTACCTTCACCACACACGTGTATGTTTTTGAGTTTTGTGTTTTAAAAAATATATATTAAAATATTTTTTTTATTTTTTAAAATTTATTTTTTATATTAGAATATCAAAACAATTAAAAATATAAAAAAATCAATTTAAAACTAAAAACAATTTAAATATACAATTGGACCACAACGCCAAACACTATCTTCACCACGCGCATGCTTGTTTTGAGTTTTGTGTTTTAAAAAATATATATTAAAATAATTTAATTTTTTAAATTTAATTTTTTATTTTAGTAAATTAAAAAAATTCAAAAAAAATTAAAACTTAAAAAATTAAAAAATATATATTTTATTACAATATCAAACACCAGATAACGCACATGCTTGTTTTGAGTTTTGTGTGTGCCTACCCTCCCGTCATTTTCCTACCATACAAATTGATGTGAACTTATTGTTAATTTATTCAAGCATGAGTGTTAACAACTCCGGATCTAATCCGATCAAATTAAATCCTATTAATTAATTGGCCATCTAATCAATATGGTCGACATTAAAGATTAATTAGTGCTCGTTTTGGGCACCCTTCTCTCCTGCTTTTTGTCATGGGAGCCCACTCCAAAAGCATTAAAAATAAAAGCATCAAAATAATGTTATTATTCTTGGCATAACCGCAAGAAGAAGCCCAAACAGGGCCTTAAAGCTTGTAAAACCGGACGGAAAAACAAAACAAAACCCACCCGATTATTTAAATGGTGGGTCTATCACAAACCCACTTGAAGAAATTAAATGAAAAAATAAATAAAATTGTAACATATGATACTTGAATTTGATACCTTTATTTTTTAAAAACCATACACTTGTCACTTCATCTTTTTTTAAAAAATATTACAACGGTCCTGCAAAATAAATTAGTTGTCATCATCATGGGACCAATCATATCTTAGAATAATACTTTGAATTAGAATATTATAAAAACCTTTGTACGTACATAATTTAGAATAATTATTTTATTTTTATAAAAATCTCTGTACAAAATTTATAACGTCACATGAAGAGTGTAGTTGCGGTTGATTTTTAAAATACTTTTCGTACCGAAATGTATCAAAATGATATTTTTTTATTTTAAAAAAATTATTTTTAAAATCAGTACATTAAACTACAATCTAAAATATATAAAAATATTATTTTTTAATAAAAAAAATTAAATTTATTAAGAACGTGGTTTGCTTGCGTGCAAACGGAGACGGTGCCTATTCTGGTTTTTACTTCCAGCTTCTGCTGTTTGAAGATCGGGAGCGAGCAATGTCTTGTTCAAGCTATAGTGGTAAGGCCTTGTACTTGTAAGATGGGATTTAAACAAACGTTAGTTAAAATCATTAACATGCAAATCACTTTAAAAATTCAAAAATCAGATTAAAATCAAGTAAAAATCATGATTTTAAAATCATTAATTCTTACAATTCAACTAAAATATAATATATTGCAATGCAACAATAAACATTTTTCGTAGCCTCTCTTAGTCTATTACTCTCTGTCGTTCAACAATCAACCACTAGCAGCATCCTTTTTTTTTTAATTTCCCATCATCGACGAACGGCAGCGGAGTCCTCTTCACCAGCCATAATAGGTTGTTCTGCTTGTTTTTGTCCTTGTACACTTGTATTTTTAGACATTTTTACTCTTTTTTGCACCGGGTAAGTATCAACTAAAATAATATAATTAAAAGGGTATAGCTTAACTGGTTAGATTTTAGATTTGCTCACTAGATATCATCAGTTCGAGTGTCACAAATCTTAGAGCCACTGAAGACTTACATGGTCGTTAACTTCAGAATCTCAAGAGATTAGTTGAGATGTGTGTAATCTAACTTAATCACTCACAAGTTATATACACTGTGATATCACAGTAGCGGCACTGTTATGGGGAGGGGTTTTTTATTATTATTTATTCAGACTGGGGTGGAGAGGGATCGGGGATGATCCATTCCATGCTATATTTTGACGCATTTCAAAAAAAAAAAAAAAAATGGAAATGGGATCATTCTGTTTTAGAATAATCAATCAAGAATGACAGTAGTGGTGGCAAAGCCTGGCCAGAAGACTGGTTCCAGGAGGTGAAAAACCTCAATTATGTCAAAAATACGATTTTAACAGAGCTTGGATATAAGCACAAAATCACACCATATCCATTGCATTGCATGTGGTAGTGTTGCTTATTCTTCAATCAAAGAAATGACCCAGAGATTCGACAGCAGTACTGCAGAGGACTTTGCCCTCTAGTGGATTAGCATGGACATGCGCGTGCACGCTGAAGCCACTATTTTTATTTTATTTTAGAATTGCATTTAAAAATGTATTTGATTTGATAGTATCAATAATTATTTTGATGTGTTTTTAAATAAAAAATATTTTTAAAAAGCATAATGTATCAAACATTTTGCAAGTACATGTACAAACTTGTTTTTTAAATTAATTTTCATTTGAAAATTAAATTTTTTAGGTATTTTTAGATAATTTTAATATACTAATATCAAAAATAAAATAAAAATATAAAATAATATAATTTTAATAAATTTTAAATTAAAAAAAACTCTGCATCATAGTACAAAACACACACCGACTTCAAATCATTCATTACTTAATTTCCTTTTTTTTTTTTTACCGAAAGATATGTACAACATTTTTCTGTGTATTGCACGACTGCAACAAATGAATTGATTTTAACTCAAGTTATGGTCACTTCAAATCAGGTGAGAAATGCGCAAAACCTTTCGACAATAAAGCATGCATGCACTTTGGGATTTGGATGATGCTTGATTTCCAAGATAATTAGGCACACATGGCATGCCCTTTTAGCCACAATAATGAAGATATTGGCTTAATTGTCTGGCCTAACAACTCAGATTATGACTTTTATACATGCAATTATTCTTTTAAAAGCATTTGATACCCTTTTTTTCTTTTATGTTTTGCAATTTTTTTATTTTAGTTTTTAGTTTTTTTTAATAGAAAACTCACGAGTTCAAAGCTGAATTAGCCTATTCCAACTCAGGATCAAAGACCCGATCTTGAATTGACCTTCAAACATTATGACCCGATTCCAACTCTACTCAAAGATATTTCTTGACCATAATCCAACCAATATTTTAGATGTCTCGACACAATTTCTAAGCATTTTAGATTTGGTTCTAACTTGACCCTTAGATTCCATATTAATCTAATCTTCTTGCAAGTTTTAAATTATAGATTAACATTGTAAAAAACAAGTTTTATTGAATCACTTAGTCATCAAAAACTTTGATAATAAAGACTAATAAATCTTCGTATCTTATTCTTATTTTTAAAAAATAAAAACAAAAAATAAAAACGTTGAATTATAGATGTATTACTCATCGTCTACATTGATCAATCACACATGTAGAGTGTAAAGGCTAAAGAGCCAATTAATCGTAATGATCCAAGCTGATTAATCTTAAATGATTGGTTTCAATCTCGACTTAGATACCCTGCCTTGTGCTGGAGTTGCGATGTTCGAGAGCGTAATAGTAGTTATTTTTAAAGTATATTTTATTTGAAAATATATTAAAATAATATTTTTAAAATTTATTTTTGATATTAATGCATTAAAATGATATGAAAACACCTAAAAACTATTAATTTAAAATAAAAAAAATTAATATTTTTTTTAAAAACTTTTAAAATATAAAAATAAACAAGTCATTGATTCTTAGAGGGAATCAAAAGAAGTCGATGTAAGAAGCTGGCTAGTTGTCTCTGATTGATTTTTCTCAAAGCTGATCAATGCCACTAGTGCCAGCCAGCGTGCCTTTTTGTAACTAGGCTACTTGTAAAAAGCCTAATCATGCATGCTTCAAAATCCTTTTTCTTTGGTGTCCCAACCTTCCATTAAAACAACAATACACTGTTTGGAAAGAGCATAGTAAGAGTTTGAAATTTTACGAAATCCCTTGCATTATTGGATACTCATTTCGATGGTTACATTCATTGCACCAATATTGTATTGTATTTGATATTGTTGTTTTTCAAAGTATTTTGCGCTTGAAAATGTATCATAATAATATATTTTTTATTTTTTAAAATTTATTTTCAATATCAGCACATCAAAACAATTCAAAATTATAAGAAAAATTCATAAATTGTTTTAACCCATTTTTAAACACAAACTTATTATACCCCACTATCACCTTGTTAAGAGATCAATACCAAAGAGCGGGAGTTTATTTATATAAACTCCTCACTTGTGTTTTTTTAATGTATGATATTTGTCTTTCATATATGTACACAACAGTGTGTGTGTATTTTGATCGAAATTTCAAATTAAAAACCAATAAAATTTTAACAAAAAAATCAAGGAAAAAAAATTATAAATTAAAAAAATAAGAATCAAATTAAAAAAATAATATATGATAAATTATAATTTAAGAACTAAATTAAAAATATAAAAAACTTTTATAAAAAAGCTAAGGATGAAAATAAGCAATAAAATACATAAAGACTAGAATTGACAAATAATAAAAAAAAAAAGACAAACTTGTGCTTTCTTCGGAAAAAGAGAGAAAAAAGGCAGAACAAAAAAAGAAACAATCATCGGCGACATACCATCCATCATCCACTGCCATGTGCCATGTCATCGAGAAAATAACATGATAATACTTCTAAGAACACAGCGAAAGGGCAAGTTCGGTCTCCGAATGGCGTCACATGTGCCACCGACGTGCAAGCTTGTAATGAGCATGCACAAACAACTTTGTCATATAAACTATTTTAAAGTTCTTGAAAAAAACTAAATAACTTGCGGTCAAATTAACATCTAAAAAGATCAAATTACCTCTACTCTACAATCAAGGCTTCTATTTTTTCACTAAAGGGTAAAATAACATTTTAATGTAACAATACATAGTACTTTACTATATCTAATACTTCTGTGAATATTTTATGTTAATAATTGGATTGGTATACAGATGAATTGCATATTATAATTAGTAAACCGTACAGAATATTTGAAAAGGAAAATATTCTCCCATGATCATGACATCACAAAAGCAAGCAACTATTATTATCTGGGCCACATCAATAGTACTGTGCATTTTCCTCCTGTATATATATATATATATATTATTGATTGAATCATTCGTTAAATTATTCTTTTTTATCTCCCCCTTAAAATATCGAAAAACTGGCTGATATTTTTTAATAATAATAGAAAAATAATTAGCAGTGTTATTTATTATCTAATATATGTATTTATAATAATAAGAAAAACCACATAAATTAATTTAACATCAAATAAGTCATAAAACAAAAGTTACAACAGATTTCGATAACATTACCCAGGTTTTACCAGGTATACTTCCACTCAGAATTTCTTAAACTCGGCCGAGAAACACGTCTCGGATCAACCTCCGAAGTTGAGGAGGTCTAAGAACATATATCATCCCCACATTGAATTCATATATATTAATTTGTTGTGCCTCGTTTGACTACTACGTCTCATATCTATATAATTCACACTAGCCACTCTAATTTTCAGATTTTTGTCAATCATGAACAGTAAACAAGTGAATAAGATGGATGATCATTGATGCCATAAATTATTTTATATATTATATCTAAATAAGTCTTGCTTTTCAAACATCAATTTTGTAGGTAATGATAGGACATTAGATCAACCAATATAAGATTCCTGGGTCTTTAATTACTACTAGTACTTGTAAAAAGTTAATAAAGAGCCCGTGAATTTTGCTCCCTCTAAGTTTACAGGATACCAACATGATTTTTACTCCCATTAAACAAAACAGAAGATGAGAATATATAATTAGATGGTAGGGTCTCCTCGACCTTTTTCCACAGTTTTGTTGGTTTATGAATTTAACAGATTGACCTGGATCGGTTTAAAACAATTCAAAACAATAACGTATGAAGATTTTTTTATAAACAAAAGTTAAAACAATGTTTTTTTTAAAAAAAATCAAACTAAATTTTGACCGAATTGATTAAGTTATAAATTGAGCCGTCAGGTTAATATGATCAACTCTCACTTGGTTTAATTTGAAACTATGTTTTTTTAAACAAGCCTATTTTCCAGGTTGACATGTCGGATCGATATGTTTTGGAAATATGTGATGATTTATACATGGCAAATCTAATAATTGATGTCTAGATGAATTCAATACGCAGATTATTTCCTGTTTTCTCCCTCCCTCACTCTCTATATATATAGCATTTGTTCTCATCTCATGGCACTGCAAACAATTTGCACTCCAACATGCCCTCAGCACTGATGCAAACACATGATAGGGAGCCACCCTGCTTTCAAAGAGAAAGCAACCATCTTCTGATCACAACAGACCCCAAGCCTCGTCTCCGATGGACTCTCGAGCTTCATGAACGATTTGTCGATGCTGTCACCCTGCTTGGAGGACCAGACAGTAATTAGTCATCAACTCTTCTTCTCACTATATATATATATGCTCAAGAATTCATCACGCATGCATGGAGTATTATATATATATAATAATCTTGTGTCACTGACTGTTAACTGACAATCTGCCTGAATCCTCACCTTGTTTCTCCTGCTTTCTTTTCCATGTCTGAACCCAATCTAGAGGCCACACCTAAGGCCATTATGAGAATTATGGGAGTTAAGGGTCTGACCCTTTATCACTTGAAGAGCCACCTTCAGGTTAATTTCTCCTTCATTTCTCTAGATTTTCAGCTACACATATCTTCCCATCTTAGGATATCTTATTTCTGTTACTTTTTGACTATGAACACAGAAATTTAGGCTTGGAAAGCAACCACAGAACTATCTTAATGAACAGGCAATTAGAGATGGTAAGGAACTAGGGTGCCATCATGCCTCCGTTTCTGCTTACTAGTCTATATATCCTTCAATTCCTGCTGCTAGTCTACTTCTCTTCTACAATCCTGCAATTGGAAGCTTGTGGCATTTGTATTGGTATGTAATCTAATTCAGTCTCTCTCTTTTTGGCAGCAACTGGTCATCTAAAAAACCTACAGGATGCTGCTACAGCCAGAATCTTCGGTGATGGCTTGAACAAGTACGTATATAAAGGCAACTCAGCCAGTGTTTTCTACTCACAACAGTTTCAAGTATATTTTAGACCATGGAAACTATCATCATTTCATTCATAGGTTTCCTTCAACATTTTATCAGGAACATCCACCGAAACGAAGTGCTTGGAACGCAAATACAAGCACAGAGGACTTTAGATGAGCAATTAAAGGTAAATCCTAAGAAATTACAGAAAACCTTAAGGCTAGTGACAAAAATTTCAAGTTCTCTGTCTTAAAAAGGGGGGGAAAAAGCTCCTTACCTTTTCGAGTATTCTGTTCTCATTGTCCTAATAGGTAAAGCACCACCTTCAAAAGAGAATTGATGCACAGAGAAAGTATATGCAAACAATTCTAGAAAACGCGTACAGAACAGTCTCTGCAGAAAATAGGCTTTTTGATGATCAACGAGTTGTATCAGAAATGGGCAACATGAAAGAAATAGTTTCTGCTTCAAACTTTCCACCTATACAGGACTTGCAAACTTATGGGGATCATTCTCATGATGGATTTCTGCCAACTGATGATAGCATGAGTAGCTGCACAATCCCCATGATTTCATATGATAATATGCAGCTACAACATATAACATTAGCACCATGTCTAGCATCAGAAGAGGAGCTACATCAAATGTCTTACAATTGATGGCTGCACGCTCAAAGCTTCATGGGATTAATTATATTCGTTTCTTCACAGATACTATTCAGCAAAAGCGAGATCATGCTCCCAATTTGCTCTTCATTCATTCCAACTCTAGTAATATCATAGTTAGAACATTCTAGGAACGTTTTTTCACAAAGAACCAGTAGCTGCATATGATAAAAGAGATCCTTTGTGCACTTCTTACAAGAACAGTGTTTTTCCTTTAGCAGATATCACATCCCACTACCAGAAAGGGGATAAAATAACAATGATCTGATCCTGCAAATAATGCATGAATGGACTATGGATCAGAAAGCACACTGGATTGTTAATTATAGGATCATCTGTGACTAGATATCAAAGGCATGTTATAATGGTATTTAGAGTTACTTAGTGTGTGAGGGATTGTGTGATTGTTAGCATTCAAACATGTTCTCATCCTACCGTTTTCAACTACATCAAATTTTTATGGCAAACACAAAACATATCTTAGGTGTTCTCCAATTTTCTTTTCTTTTTGTCTTTTTTCTATAATAAATCACACAAATTTCAACACTGATTCCGACTGCCAGACTGGTCAATTACCACCATTTTCAACTGAACAACAATCAATTTCATGGATTTGTCTCATGCAGACTTTAACTCAGGAAATGGAGCAATAACTCATGCCTAAAGACAAAATGAAGAAAAGATAACAGCAATTTATAGATGCGCTACTTGATTATAAAAACCAGCTCAAAATTCACTAGACATTGTGCTTGCAACTGGGACAACACGTATGATGAAGCCATAGCAAGAATTATATGAGATGAAGAGGTTACCTTGCATTTGTGCCAGCACTGCAATAAAATTGAGAACCATCATAGTTCCACTTGGGAAGCTTTGAAGGATCACTAACCGGACCAGAAAGAGTCTTTACATAAAAAAAAATTTTAAAAAATTATTTACATTAGATTTACTAAGGGTGTTTGAGAGTGTGGCAGCGATTGTTTTTTAAAGTGTTTTTCATTCCAAAACATATTAAAATAATATTTTTTATTTTAAAAAAATAATTTTTGACATCAGCATATCAAAATGATTTGAAAAACATATTAATTTAAAGCAAAGAAAAAAATAAAAAAAAATTTAAATTTTTTTGAAAGTACTTTCTGATTGCAGTATCAAACACTGCTAAATTAAATAGAAAGCTTAGACAAGAAGAACAACAATGACAAAATCGAAGCATAAAATTATATACCCTTGCTTTGCTCCTCGTATCCATTCCAGATCCACCAATCCTCTTCAAGAATTAAACAAAAGCATAGGTTACTCGCTTGCTTGCTTGGTTACAAAACACAGCAAACCAAACCATATCCATCAGCAAAAAGCAACAAGACCAGAGATTAGCCATGTTAAACTATCATAAAAACTTGACATAACTCCAACCTCCATGGAAAAATTAAGAACATGGGATCATTTCAGAAATCATATCAATCCCGTTTGTTTTTAATCAACAAACCAAAGATAAACTTACTGATTAGAAACAAACAGGATTCAATTAAATATCAAGCTTGGCTTTACATTATTAATGACCAGAAAAAAAACTAATTAATTTAAAACAATTGCCTCCAACTATGAAAGTTTCTCCTTAAAAAAATATTTGTTTAAACAACAAACAGCAGTGACATCTGGTGTACTGATAATGAAAGGCAACCAGGAACAGAACATAGACACCTACAACAACTGGCTCAAAAGTTCAAGTAAATTGCTGGATAGGCTAGATTCTGTATGAGGGCATACCAAACTTCACATGAAAAAAAATAATGGTTAGTCAACATATTAGCAACACTTGACATAAACAGTTAAAACCAATTCATAAAATGGTGGAGAATAAACTGTTTATTGCAGTGACAGATAGGTTGGCAGCAGGACCAAATAACAAACCAGGTAGATTTGGGTGGACTTTCCATCTAGATCACAGTCCAGCCATCTAGCGTGGAGTTTTGAGCACATTCAAACCAATTACCAATTCATGTAGGAGATAAAATAAGAGTACGTCTCTTAAGTTAGAATCACTTCATAGCAGTACAAAAATTGACAGTAATATATATAATATCATCAGCACTCTAATGTACCAAAGGAGAAACTCATGATAAGAGCATGTGGCACCCTTGTAGAATATACCAGATTTCAAGATTGGAGAGTTTCTGTTACATTAAAAAAAAAAAAAAAAAGAATGTGTACCAAAGATGCAATTCAAGATCATGCCTCAACTTACCAGTTATAGCTGCCAACGATGAACCTCCACAGGTGACATGAATGACATGCTGATCAGCCAAAGCATCAATCACTGCTGGTATTTTCTGACATTGAATTGAAGAATGGCCCAGCTGAACATGTCCATCAAACCCCCACGAAAGTACTTGACCTTCATCTGATAACACAAACAAGAATCAGAAATAGTAGAAAAGGCTACACAATCTAAAAAGAGGAGGAAAGAATAAAGAAGAAAAGGGAACGAGAGTTGCAGTTGCTGCTGTAACCATGACGTTCAGGAGTCACTTTACCAGTCAAGGCAAGACAGTGATATCCACCACCTGCTATCTGAATGATACAAACATCTTTGAGGCTAGGAATTGGTTTTGGTCTCCAAGCACTGACCCTGTCACCTCTTCCAAGTTCACAGACACTTTATTTATGTTGTTTTTGTTCCAGCAATAATGGATGTTCAGTCAATGTTGAAAACATGACAAAATGCATCAGCTGTCACACTGGTTAACTGCCCAAAAAAGGTCTTGACAAATTTAAATCAAACTCGGCAAACAAAAAGATTCCACAGCATCTTGAACACGATGAGACACGATTTTCATTAAAATTGAAGCATTCACCTCGTCTTTCTTTAAAGCATAGCCATCTATTACCATAGCAAATTCACAGAACAAACCTTTACATAATAACAGTGCCCACAAAAAAATAGTGCTTTTGTGACAGAGGAAACTATCCACTCTACTCAAGCCTTCACAGAAAGTGCCTAGTACAGTAATTGATGTTGTCTATGAGCAGCCAGGATTTTAACACACTCCAAGGACAGGAAAGTGCATAAATAAAACTCTGTAAGAACATATAATTGGTACTAATGGAAAACAAGATGAGGGGCATACGCCTGCACAGTTTTAGCCATGTGCAACATAGGCAGCAATAAAATGGAATGACAGAATTTAATTCAGCGTAAGTTAACACAGAATCACAAGGAAGGCCAAAATCACAAATGTAATAAAGTAGAAGCAGTGAGAAACATAAAATTTTGCACATCCCTAGATAACCTGAATGGCAAACGACAGTTCATGTAACAGCCTAAGATGGCAGCAGCCCTTTTGAATTAACCCGAGAAGCATGAGACCACATGACTACAGCTGTAGTGCCATCCTTTATCTCAAGTCTTACAAATACAAGATTTTCAGTAGATAATTCATAGGTTGTTCGACTAAACTAAAAAATATATATTATTCTTTTTTCTTTCCTCCAAACACTAAACAACAATTGGTGCATGATATTGCTCCATAAAGCTCCTTCGCTACATTTTGAAAAATAAAACCGATACTAGCATCTAAGCAGGAATATAGAAAAGAGAGAGAACATCCTGCAAACAAAAGTACTATCCTCACCTCCCCAATTCCAAACCTGCCCCTCCTCTGCCAGCACCATTCTGAAAAAATCATCGCAAGACACAGCAGCCACAGGCACCGGAAATGCCTTTACTTTGCAGAGTATACTAAGTCCACCCCCTTCATTTGGACCCTGACCAGGGCCAAGGCCTAATCTGCCATCTCCTTCTTCTCAACCCGAGGTATAAACTTCCCCTGTTTCCATAGTAGGAACCAGATGAGTGACAGCAAGCAAAAGACAAAATATGAACTAATGTACGAGGAAGTCTATACTTGGCCAGGTATGAGGAAGTTTGATTAATTAATCCTTTACGGATTGGTTGTAACTCCTTGATCTCCTCATGCGTTTTCTCTTCATAAGAAAAACAATTGAATTCCCAATTACAACAAGGGAATGACATCTCAAATAGATTAATGAAAAGATTGCATTGCTAAAGGGAAAGAACTATGTTCACACACGTGCACCAAAAAGTCAGCAAAGATATATCCATTAATCATTACTATCATATAGAGTAGAACTTCCCAATCCTGTATCAGTTGTTGATAACATTGTAAGGTGATCCAAAACTTTAGGATTTAGATAGAGAAGTGGACATGGGCTCATGGAAGGGTTAAACACAGAATCCCCAAGTAAAGCAGCATAAAAGCCAATCAATCAGTTGCAATTTGCAAACAGGTAAAAGATACGTGGAAAATGTATCTCCTAAGCATATATAAACTGCAATTGAGATATACAAAAGGTTGCTACTTGTTTGCATAAATCAAGAAAAGAATGAATACCTGAGTCAGTGATGGCAGAAGTATGTATGCCAGAGTGGAAATGTAGCGTGTTTTTCCATCCCAAGAACCTTCCACCAGTCTAGGGAACAGTTCTCTATGATACATGCCCCAATGCACCGAAACCACCGTAGTCCATAGCCCCTGCAAACTTTATGTCAGAAAGACATCCTTAATGTGCTTCTTTATCTCAGAATCATTTTAAAGAAGGAAAAAATATTGCAACGGAAGGAAATAGATGGAGGGATGTAGTAATAACCATGCAAAAATCTGGCCAGTGGAAGTGAGGGCAACAGAACGAATGCCACCCAAAGCAATAGAGTGAACGGAATCCAAAAAAAGGTTTGGAGTAGGAAGAAAAGCAGGATTCTCATGTACAAAGCCAAGACGGCCTCCATCCCCCTTGCCCCGTATCCAAAAAAGACCATCAGCAAGAATTGCCAGTGAAACAGAAATGCCCACGGCCCACCACAATCACTCCCTATTTGTTGCCATTGTCAACAAGTTGGCCAGTGGTTGGAGAAAGAGCGAAAGAGTAAGGCAGTAGCTGGAGATGGGTGGAGCCTTATCTATTCGATGCCACCAACAAGTTGATCAGAGGCGCCTCTGCCCAGGAAAAGAGCTCTGACAGGCACTTTGCTTGCGGTGGATAGTGAGGAGAAGTGGCTGTTGAGAGTAAGGCGTTGCCGTACAAGACAACTATGCAGCAGCAGCAGCAGCATAAGATCATCACTTTCACTTTCCTACATATTTGCCTTACAAGACAACTATGCAGCAGCATCATCATCATATCATCACTTTCATTTTCCTCCTCCTACTGATGTTGCTGTCCCTATCATAACGTTGGTTGTTTTCTGCTGTTTTTGATTGCTGATGAACTTGTCATCGTGATACAACCGCATTTTTTAAAATTTCTTAAGGTTTTTTGTGGGATGAAATTTTTTTTTATGAACATCTATCTTTATTGTTATATTATTAAATAAAATATAATTTAAAAAAAATTCGAAGTGATTGAATTAAATCGAGTCTATAAACGGGTGTGTATTTAAAAGGGATTAATCCAAGTAAATTCATTATACTGTTGTCAAGATATTAGTAAAAAAAAACAATAGCATTTTGATTTATTTTTTTAAAATTTTCTTACTGTTTGAAAACGTGTTAACATTGTATGCACGTACTTTGACAAAACTTTTTTTACATGTTAAAAGGGTTGTTCGCGGCAACCTTTCTAGTGTTTTACTGATAAAGGGGTGACAATGATATTGTCCGGTGATGATTATAAGTAGGATAAAATTGAAAATATTATAAGAGATGGCCTTCATATTATATTTTTGGGGTTAAATTGAAATTTATAAAATCCTTAATATTTTTAAGGAAACAGAACGAGAGATAAAGGAGTCGGTTCGGTCAGGGATCGAACCGGCATCGAATCAGACAGTCGGCGGTCGGCGGACACTTTGTTTTGCCCCCAGCAGCAGCAAAGCCAGCACAGGCATAGCGAGGCATCCTCATACAGCATCTGCAAGCGTTGAGAGCAAAGAGAGAAGAAGGGAAATGGAGATGGAGCAGCTACTGAGCATGGGTTTTCCTAGTGAATTGGCGGCTCAAGCTCTGGCCGCCACCGGTGGCAAATCAACAGTGAAAGCCACCGAGTGGATTCTCTCCCAAACATCTCATCCTCATCCCAATAATAGCCCAAATGGATCATCATTCCAGCAGCCAAAACTAGACCGCTTCTTTCATTTCCCATCATCAAAACCAAAACAAGAACCCTCCTCCCCCTCCAATTCCCCCACCCAAACAACCACCGCACCACCACCACCACCACCTCATCATCAAGTACTATCAGCCCAAACTCCTCCCCCTTCTAAACGTCCCAAAGTATTCGCTCCATCACCCCCCTCAAATCCACATAATCATACTATCAGCAATGATGAGCCCTTGGCCGAACGCATGCGGCCTCGCACCATTGATGATGTTATCGGCCAGGACCTCCTTCTTTCCCAAAACTCCCTCCTCCGCTCTGCTATTCGTTGCAGCCGCATCCCTTCTATCATCCTCTGGGGCCCACCTGGAACTGGTAAGACATCCATTGCTCGTGCCATTGTCACTTCTGCTAACTCTCAGGGCTCTTCCTCCTACCGTTTTGTCTCTTTGTCTGCTGTTACTTGTGGGGTTAAGGATGTTAGGGATGCTTTTGAGGATGCTAGGAAATTTAAACTCAAGAATAGTAAAAGGACTGTTCTTTTTCTAGATGAGGTTCATAGGTTTAACAAGTCCCAGCAGGATTCTTTCTTGCCTGTTATTGAAGACGGTACCATTGTGTTTATTGGGGCCACTACTGAGAATCCTTCTTTTCATTTGGTTACGCCATTGCTTTCTCGCTGTAGGGTTCTCACGCTTAGCCCTTTAAAGCCTCACCATGTTCAAACCATTTTGAAGCGCGCGGTGAATGATCCTGACAAGGGATTGTCCAAGAGCTTAGGGAGTTTGAGAGTTGATGTGAGTGAGGACGCTGTTGAATTTTTATCCACGAATTGCGATGGTGATGCACGTGTGGCGTTGAATGCCTTGGAAATTTCTGCTGTAGCTGCAGCTGCCCGAGTGGGAAGTGATGGTGATTTGAGGTTGGCCAGTGTTGCATTGGATGATGCCAAGGAGGCGCTTCAGAGCAAGCATCTTGCTTATGATAGAGCAGGGGAAGAGCATTACAATCTCATCAGTGCACTTCACAAGTCTATGAGAGGAAGTGATGCAGATGCATCCATTTATTGGTTGGTGAGGATGTTGGAAGGAGGCGAACAGCCTCTTTATATTGCGAGGCGTTTGGTAAGGTTTGCAAGTGAGGATGTTGGCTTGGCTGATCCTTTAGCACTTAACCAGGCTGTTGCTTGCTACCAAGCTTGCCATTTCTTGGGCATGCCTGAGTGCAATGTGATTCTTGCTCAGTGTGTAGCTTACTTGGCTTTGGCTCCAAAATCCATTTCTGTCTATCGAGCAATGGGGGCTGCACAGAAGGTTGTTAGAGAATCTGTTGGACAAAACGAGGGAGTGCCGCTTCATTTGAGAAACGCGCCTACCAAGTTGATGAAAGAGCTTGGGTATGGGAAGGACTATATCTACACTCCTGATAACCCCACCGCAAACCAGAGCTTTTTACCACCTTCACTCCAGGGCTACAAGTTCCTTGATTGGCCAGCCAGTAATGCCAATAATGGATAAGAAATTATTTGATCACCACCGTAGATTTTGGAAGCCAGCAGCCAATGACCATTAGGAGCTAGTTCTGTTTTTGGTTGTGGGTGTGCGCTTGGTAGTTTTTGCTATAAAACTCTGCTGCTGTTTTGTTAGTATTCCGAAGCCATGATATTTTTGGAACTGTTAAGAGACATGGCTTAGAAGAGCATGGGAAAATCCAATGTATTTGATGATCGTAAACTATGAAAAGATCAAGATTCTGCTTAGAGTGATACCTGGAGTTACTATGTTTTTCTGTTTGCTGCTTGGAGGTTCTATAGCTGATGTTTCCATTTTAGATTTCCTAAAATAGAGTAGTGGCAAGGAAGCAAGTCAGCAACTATGCACATAGCATTAGACAACTCTTATGAGTTATAAATGTATAGAAGCTTTAGCACAGGGGTTAAAGAATCATCCCATTGCAGTACTGCAAACTCCTTTTCTATCGATTATCATTAATCTCCCTGAATCTTTTTTTTCTTCTTTGGGAAATTTTCAGAGGAGTTCCTGATAATGTTTCAAGGAATAGTTGATCGATGTTAAGAGCTTTAGGGCATGCTGAGATTACATCTTCATTCTGATAATGTTTCTGATAAAATTTGTACTCTCTTTTGGGACAGAACATCTTCATTCTTCACAGAGAGTTGAAAAAACTCTTTAAGTTTTGGTATGTCCACAGACATGATAAATAGAAACCAGGAAGCCATCTCCCATCTTAGGGGTTCACTTCCAAACTATCATAGCTAAGTAAATTCCACTCCAATTAATTTTGTTTTTTACGAGTTCCAATATGGAGAAAGAAAAACGAAATCAGAAAGATTGGGATTGAAATGCATATTATAGATCCTCTTATTAACTTCCATCGTCGATAGATTACACAACTGGATGCTAAGTTCTAATTCCGGCAGCAAAACCACTTTGCTAAACAAAATACAAGCTTACAAGAAATGAGAAGGGAGGAAACAAATACGGGGAAAAAAAGGGGAAACCTCAAATGAAACATTTTTTAAAAGAAAAGACAAATTAGATCCATTCTTTTGGGTTGATGCAAGCATCTAATAACTTCCACTCCTCACTTCCCTCTTCAGGTTTCTGCAAAGAAACAAGGAAGCCTCTTGCCGTCAGTTCATAATCTTATACCCCCTAATCATGCATATCAAATAGTTGCGCACAAAAGTTCTTGGAAACTTACATGATCATATTCCCATCGTGCAGATAGTGGCAGAGAAACAAGAATACTTTCAATACGACCTCCTGTCTTCAATCCAAATGTCGTACCCCGATCATAAACCTATGGGGAAAAAAGCAAGTGAGAGAACATTTAAGGCTCAATATAAAAGAGCTTTTTATGTTAAAATTTCTGTCTAGATTCTCCAGAACTAGTTTTGGTACCAAGTTGAATTCTACGTAGCGTCCTCTTCGCAATTGTTGCCATGCTTTGTGATGATCTGTGAATGGTGTGTCCTTCCTTTTCTCTATAATGGGAATGTATGCAGGTACCACAGAATTTGCACACTCTGGAGTTCATAAAAACATTGCATAAATTAGTAAAATTGGAATTCACGAGAATTAGGACTTTTTTCTTGATAAAACCACAAAGACATGTTAGCATTGCAAAATACCAGTGGCGAAGGATAGAAGCATCTCCTGATCATAGTCATTTAGATCATCAAAAAAGATTCCTCCAAGCCCTCGTCTCTCACCTCGGTGCTGCACACAGCATCAATAGTCAATATGAGCCCAAATACATAAGGTCATTATAAAACAAGTCTCTTCCAGCTTCTTAGTCTACTTCAGCAGAAGATTAATACAACCTTATATGTTGTGCAGCCTTTTAGCAGAACGAAGGAAAAAAAAATGCACAGCAAGGTTATAGATACAAATTCATGGCCTGCAGGAGCTAAACTCTAGTCCAACCACTTTCACCAGCAGACTCAAAATCAATCTATCAATCAGGTATCCATTACAAAGAAGTCTAGAAAAAGCCATTTAAGCAGCTTGGCTATTCAGGTAAGGAACTGCCGCAGCACTTCAAGCATCAATGGCAGGAAATTTTCCTTTTAAGTTTGAAACAGCCCCATAAATGAACAAGTCTGAAACAATAGCTGTCAAAGCTATGCTTTATTCTCTTATCCAACCAGACCTGTCCATTTCATTCCACCTCACAGTTTACAAGTTCAAAATGCACAAGTTAAATGTGTGAGAAAACAGTAGCCTCAGCAGATCCAGTGGCACACAAACAGTTAACTCCCCCCTCTCCCTTTTGTGCATGCAAACAGTTAAATTTTTGCCCCTTTTGTGTAGGGTGTTGGGGGAATGGGGGACAATTGCAACTAGCCAGCAAAACTGAAATAAGGAAAATATTGCAAACATAAACTTCAAGAACCAGAAACCATGCATCAAGAGAAATACACCATAGTACTATAATTTAAGCACCTAAAACAGACACGTACCTTGATATAGAAATAGTCATCACACCATTTTTTGAACCGTGGATAAAAGGTAGGATCAAATTTGTCACAGGCCTTTTTTTGAGTCTACAAACGTGTGGTAAAATTTAGAAACGTAACAGACAAATTAAATCACCAAATAAGTAAGACAGAAATGAAACTAGGTATTTCACTTATCCATATCACAATGCAGACCATTGGAAGCAAGATATGATATCACAAATAGAACCAGCAATGCAAAATTGAACATTTATTTACCGAATGGAAATGCTTAACATCCTCATCAAAGATATAAGCAGGAGTCAAATCAGTCCCGCCCCCAAACCACCACTGCCTAGGTGCCCCAGGAACATCTTCACATAAAGCCAACAAGAAAGCCAGTTTGACATTAGTCCAAACTAGTAAATTTTTTCCAATTCATTCTTCTAAGAACACCAACAATAGAACAAAAAAGAAAGGGCCAAAAAGGGTAACATTTGCAATCCAATTCAAGAACAAAAGGGTAACTTATGCAATCCAATACAAGAACAACGGAGCATGGAGACGAAATGTCAGAGCATTGGGCATAAGTAATACCTTGAGGAGCATCCGTCTCGAAGTATCGATAATTGAAATGCAAAGTAGGCGCAAATGGGTTCTTGGGGTGCAAAACCTGAGAAAAAACTAATAATTGATGTTAATAAAACAGTAAAACCGATGAAAAAAATTGAAATTGGAATGGAGAAAGAAATTACAGAGCTGATGCCAGCAGCGAAAAAAGGAACAGGGCCAGGCTTTTGATCAGCAGGAGCAGCCTTAGCAGCCCGATAAGCTTCAGGAGGCATGACTCCATAAACAACAGAGACATTAACCCCGGCTTTCTCCCAAACGGCACCGTCCTGCAAGACCCTGCTGATACCTCCTCCACCTCCCGGTCTCGACCAGACATCCTCCTTGAACTTGCCTCCTTTATCAACAGCCTCGATGGCAGCACAAACGCTGTCCTGGGCGTCCCTGATCATCTTCTCGAAGCGGGCCCTCACGTCAGCCCCTTCTGATTCACGAAGAAATGTAATGGGCCGCTCTGTCTCCGGGGTTTCTTTCTCGATGGAGACTGCAGATCGAGTCATGTTGGGTTTGTTGGGTTTGAAGCGTAATGATGAGAATTTCTTGGTATAGGGATGGAAATAACAGCTAGTAGGCGAAGGAGTTGAAGTGAAAGATGAGGAGGAGGAGGGAGGGATTGGAAAGAGATGATTGAGAGAAGAAGAAGCGGAGAGAGTAGCTGTAGGAGGCATTTGTGATTTCTTCAAACTGCTACTTGCTACAACTCTTCTTCTTCTTCTTCTTCTTCTTCTTCTTCTGCTGCTGATGCTGCTGCTGTGCTGACCGGTGGAAAATATAAAGGGCGACAGCTGGGAAGAAGAACCGGAGAAAGGAGAAAGGAAATCTGGAAATGAGATAAGGCTTGTTTTTTGCCCATTGGTCTGTCCCTTCCTGTGGTTTTTTACCCAAGACCAAAAACGGTTTTATTGACTTACTATTATTTTCTTTTTTTTTAATTAAAGGTATCATCAGATTAATTAATTTATTAAATGAGATTAAATTACGTTTTTTAAATGTACACATTTTATATCAATCCAACATACATGGTTATTTAATATTTTTTTCCGGATGATGAAATGAAATTTTAAATACAACAACCATTTAAATTCTATTTATTGTTAAAGAAAACTCATCACTCTTAATAGATTAATTTATAGATTAAGTCGATTTAATTTTTTATTCAAGACTTAATCTAGATTAGATTTGATATTGAATCAAGTTCGAAGTTAGTTTCATTATAATTCGCAACTGAAAGGCTTCGACCAAATTATTTTTGATATATTTGTTACTGTGATAGGTTTTGTGATTGGAATTAAAAAATCTCTTTTAATTATGGTTTTTTCACAAATAAATTTTAAAAAATATATATTTAATTAAAATTGATGTGCGATGAATTTTTGTGTGTAAAATAAATAAATAAAAATCTTGTTAAATGTAAAAAACATTTTATTTTAAATTTTACAAAACTAAGATTTGAAACAAAATAATATGTGAGGTCAGTGCAAAAAATATAAGTAATTTGGCTAACCAAATAATTTTTTCCACATAACTTGGCAAAAATAAAAACCACCATAATACCAAATAATTTCTTCATCTTCATTTTTGTTCGGGCTATTCTTTGTTGGTTGAACTACAATAAGTATGTACTTGTCATGCCATTCTTAGGGTCTGTTTAGAATTGTGGTAGAGATTACGAATAAAAGTATTTTTTGCTTAGAAATATATTAAAATAAAGTTTTTTTTATTTTTTAAAAATTATTTTTGACATAGCACATCAAAACAATTTGAAGATATAAAAAAATAATTTTAAATTAAAATAATTTATAATTTAAGGGAACGTGGTTTCCACCGCGTTTCTAGAAACTAAGAAAAAGAAGAAAAAATAAATGGTCAAGGGTCCGATTAATAATTGTTGAAATTGATCCAAATAAGTTTGATATTTTATAGGTAGCTACTGTAGATAAAATCTGAAATGATAAAGTTGAGTTTTAGATAAATAATAGATATTGTTCTACTCAATTCAAAACTTGCCCTGTATTGTATCCAAAATTTATTTGTGTCCATAAAATTAATAAAAACATATTTCTCCCATTATCTATATATGGAGAGGGTGTAAACTTTAATGAAACTAGGATTCTTCATTTCCCATTTTTATATATTGTTTGAGAGTATGATAGTGATTATTTTTTAAAATATTATTTCTTGGAAATGTATTAAAATAATATATTTTTTTATTTTTTAAAAATTATTTTTGATATCAGTATATCAAAACGATATGAAAACACGCAGAAAATTTTAAAAATAAATTTAAATTTCTTAAGCACCTTGATCTCAAAATAATCGCGTGTCGCATTGAAGAAAATTTTTGCGCCAGCCAACGCTTAAACACGCGATGTCGAAATTGTCTCGCGTGATAACCAACTCAACTATGACATGGAGTTGTTGTAGCATGATTAAAAGATTAAAAAATATGAGCGTGTTTGGCAGTGTGGTTGCGGATACTTTTCAAATAACTTTTCGTGCCAAAATGCATGTCAATGATGTTTTTTTATTTTTTAAAAATTATTTTTGACATCAGCACATCAAAACGATCCAAAACATATAAATCATATTAAATTTTAGTAAAAAAAAAATTCAAATTTTTTGGAAACGCAGCCGCAGCCGCGTTCCCAAACGTTCCCTATATTTAATTAACCTAGTGTTTGAATTCACTATGTAGTTAACTTGATTAAAAATTGGTGAGTTTTGTATTTTTTATTTTTAAAATAAAACATTTTACACTGGTATTGTTTTAATATTTTTTAAAAAAATTAATTACATGTTGGTTGAGCTACAGGTTGGCACGGGACAGTTTGAATGTTAATAAATTAAAATCAAATATAAGTTTTGAATTATTTTAAAGATGTAATTCCATGACAATGTGATATTCAAACCAATAACCACTGACTTCATCGAAGAAGGAAGCACGTTTTATTGACAATCGGACCAATTTCTTTGAGTTTTCTAGCCAACTATGCCATGAAACGAACACATGTCGAGTGGGGACGGATTTTGCTTGCCCACAGTTTTCAGATTTTCTTTTATAAATGTGATTTGTGGAGTAAATTAACAATTTTGAAGAAATCAAAACCATGGGAAGAGATGGACTGGTGCATGTCTGACTATATATTATAGCCTCGTGCTGTATTGGTAGCCAGCGCTACACTATATTTAATATAGAAAACAAACTTTGAAGTATTGTTAATGTTTTTTTAGTAAAAAAAATATTACATCAAAGGTAGATGTAATATAATATGATTAAATTGAGTAAAATATAATTTCACTTACAAAAATTAAAGACATTATTTTTTTAAAAAAATATCAAAACATCAATCTATTGGATTGACGAAGACCAACTAGTTAACATGTAAAATTCACGATTCGGATCATGAGACTACAATAACTCCATATAAAGTAAATCAAAACAAATTATGAAACTCAATTCCTAGTCAATCTAATGCTGAATAATATAATTGAAAAAAAAATAAAAAAATCAACTCGGGTCAACGTGACAAACTCGTGATCTAGATCATGAGACCAAGATAACCTCATAGAAAGAAAATAAAAAAATAATATGAGTTAACTCAGGTTAACTTGTCAAGCTTGCGACTAAAGTCGTAAGACTGTGATGACTCTTTAGAAAACAAATAAAAACAAGTTATAAAAAGCTCAATTTTTAATAAACTCGTCGTTACAGGATGAGATTGAAAAAAATTCAATCTAAAAACAAGAAACATTAAAACGACATGGGCCTACTCGGGTTAACCTACAAAACACATTATCCAAGTCATGAAACCGAGATAACTTCATAAAAAACAAACCAAAAAAAATCATAAAAGCCTAATTCCTAATCAACTCAATGTTGAATAATGAAATTGAGAAAAATATCAATTAAAAAAGATAACAAAAAAACTTAAGTCAACTGGGTTAACCTATCAAACATGTAACCCGAGTCATAAAATTGATATAACCTTATAGAAAGTAAATCGAAATAAATCACTTTTATTTTTTGCTTTGTGAAATAAGTTATGAGATTGAGTTAACCACGTATAAAGTAAATCACAATAAATTATGAAGCTTAACATCTAATAAATAAAATATTAAAATATAAAATTAAAAAAAAACATAAATTTAGAAAACAAAACAAAAGTAAAAAAAATTATTAAAATGAATAAAGTTTTGTAAGGTGATACATAATAAAAGCATTAATATAAATAAATAAATAAAAACATATTGAAATGTAACACTTTTTTTTTTAGAGGTGATGAAATTATTAACCAATAATACTATTTAAACAATTTACATCATTAATCAATGCATTCTACTATTCTAGTAATTATGTTTACGAGTTGGGCTATGTATTACTCGTGAGCTGAGTGTTTTGCTCGAAGATCGACCCAATCCCCGAAACCATCAAGGTGCTCAAGAAACTCCATTTCTTTTAGATTGCAAGTATAATTAGGATTTATTTGATTGCTTTTCCTTTTTGTACCCTTTTTTGCTCTCTCCTAGTCCTTTGTTTTCACTATCTTCTATGAAATCTGTTGAGAAGTTAAAACATAGGTTATGTCTTGAGTATATGATTATACTTTAAAGATTCCCCAAAACATGTTTTTTTCTCTGGCTAAGCCGAAGGCTCATAACCCTTTCTTCCCATGCATGCTTTCTTTTCTTTTCCCAAGTTCCCATTCAATGCGTGGTTCGATTATGTACATCCCCGAATGCCCTTTGCTGCCGAAATGCTCTTTTCTTTGGGTTTGTTTGGGTTTATAATAGCGGTGATATTTTAAAATATTTCTTTACTTAGAAATGTATTAAAATAATTTTTTTTTTTAAAAAAAATATTTTTAATATCAGTACATTAAAACGATCTCAAAACATATATTTTTTTATTTTAAACAAAAAAAATCAAAATTTTTAGAATGAGGTTTGCATCGCGTTCTCGAACACACACTTTTTCAATTTTGGTTTGATTTAACAAATCAATAACCAAGGAGATTTAACAAATCAAGAAAGAAAGAATTTAAATTTTTTAAAAAATATTTTTGAAACGTAAAAATAAACTAGCTCTTTGTTTTAATAATTATATCGATAATTCCCAGTTAAGTAGCTTTCATGTACACTTGATGTGTTGATGACATCTTTAATAGCTAGAAACATATGGCATTCCATTCAAACTCAAAATGAACAGCCATGCTATTCTTGCACTCTGTTATTTTTATATATAGAGAGAAATATTTAGGCAATTTTCGATGATGTATTGTGCTACCTTAAGTTAGAATGATTCACTCGATATTTTACAATAATTTAAAGACATGATCGATGCAATAAAAAAGGCAGCATTAATGGACACAACCATAATATACGAGGATAAATAAATAATTTGTCTTGTCAAATGTTATTTAATGTATGCTTGTAGTATAAATATTGTATTCATTCGGTTTTGTCTTTGATTTGATTTGGATTTGAGGACGAATACCGCCTTCTGATTTGGAGCTTTTTTTTTTAAAAAAAAAAGGCATGAGTGGCGCCACACAATCAGTAAAATTTCTCGAAACTCTAGTTTTGTGCCGGTTTGAAAGTATAGTTATTGTTGTTTTTTAAAGTATTTTTTGTATTGAAATACATTAAAATAATTTTTTTTTAAAACTTATTTTTTAGATCAATGTATCAAAACAATTCAAAATATATAAAAAATTAATTTTTAACAAAAAAAATTAATTTTTTATGGAATGCAATTTACACCGCGTTCTCAATTAGAACATTAATAAGACTGTTTAAAACTTGTATTTTTATAAAAATAAATAGGAAACGCTAGATCTTATTGTACAAAATTATTTACACTATAGTTATTTAAACTCATGAGTATATATATATTAATTTAAATACTTAGTGGTTAACAATTATTTATTTTTAAGATTTTATTGTTTATCATTTCGTGTATAAACAAGATATATGTAATTAACCTTTCATAATTCCAACAATAATACAATGTTTAAATGAATTTTAAAACAAGGTCAGTGAATTTAAAAAAATATTACTCAATTATCTATTTATAATAATTGATCCTAAGCTCTAGATTAGAAAAACAAAAATTAATAAATTAATAGGAAAATCAAAACTTAAAACCGAAGAGAATAAACTAAAAAACTATGGTTAATAAAAGTAAAAAAAATCTAGAAAATCTTGTTCAGAACTGTCCATAAAAAACTATCAAACCTAGAATTAATTATAGTTATTACTAGAATAAATCTTCTTTAATGTCAGTCTTAATTACCCGGTATAAAATAGTATTAAACTTCACAACCTTTACTTTAAAATCTGACCTTTTGTAATGAAAAAACTATTTAAATTCATGAAGAAGATGACTAACTAATCAAACTTTTGAACTGATAAAAAATAATTCTTCATAGACAAAGAATTATAAATTCAAGCACAAAATATATTGAAAATAAAAAAGTTTTTACATCAAACAAAAACTTGAACCGGACCGGATCGAAACAACGTACACTTGGGTTAATCTTGAAGTTCACTTTATTTATGTTTCATCCCCTCTAAAAACTTGATGATTTTTTAGCCAAATCCTAACTCTTCATCTTCTTGATGTATAAATAATAAATAGATGGCTAATCTAGTAGGTGGCACAGTGATAAGTGCTTGAGACTAAGGGATTAGCTCCCCCTGTGGTCTCAAGTTCGAATCATGTGGTTGCTAATATAATGACCACTAGAGATTTACATGGTCGTTAACTTCAAGACCCGTGGGATTACTCGATGTGCGCGCAAGCTGACCTGAATAACCACGTTAATAAAAAAAAAACTTATCTATGCATGGGGTATATGGAGTTTTGGACTTTTCACTCTTGAGGGTTTTATAAAAAAAAAACAAAGAATAGTTTCCTATTAATTTATAATTTATTTTAATTATGTTAATGTTTTATATAAAGTGATGAATAATAAATTTTAAAGAAAAATTAATTTTAATAAATTTTAAAGAAAAATTAACCCTAAAAATCGATAGACCTCATTTTTTATTTTAACCTCCGGTATCTGTATCAGCCATGTTTTAAAACAAAATTTCAACAGATCTAACTAGCCTTTAATCCTCTAAACTAGTCTTTCAATTCATTTTTATTATGAATTAAATATCCCGAGGTGTAATTGAATCATTCAATACCGATATACCTCTACAAGTTACGTTTTTAATTCTTTAGTGGTTGTTTTCAGGCAAAAGAAAGTGGAGATAGATGAGAAGATTAACCATCCAAAACTATTATAAAAATATATTTATTTTATATTTTATCTTCGTTCATCCAACCAATTATATCGCTGTATCTTTTATCATGCCACAATAACAAAACATAACCTAGATATGTATTTCAATCATTCAATACCGAAATATACATGTTTTTTTAGTGCAGCTGAGGTTAATTTTTAAAATGCTTTTTTATTCAGAAATATATTAAAATAATTTTTTTTAATTTTTTAAAAATAATTTTTTATATCAATGCATCATATGAATTTAAAAACATCAAAAAAATATTAATTTAAAGCAAATAAAAAATAAAAAAATTTAATTTTTTTAAAATGCTTTTGAAATGCAAAAATAAATAAAGACGTTAATGAATAAGTATTTTTCCACCTTTATTAGCAATTTTTGGAAGTTATACTTGATTGATGACAAAATCTGTTAAAGTTTTTAAATATAGATTTTCAAAATATCAAAAAAATAACTTCTTATAAAGAAATTTTAAAAAAATGAGATTCTTGAGTTCTTAAACCATATGTCCACTTAAATTAAAGGGAATAATTTAATAAAGGTTTCAAGTTAAGAGCTCATTTATAAACAATGTTTTTTATTTAAAAATATATCAAAATAATATATATATTTTTTATTTTAAAAATTTATTTTTAACATTAGCATGTCAAAATAATCTAATAACATAAAAAATTCAAGTTTTTTTTTAAATATTTTTCTACCATAAAAACAAACAAATAAGCTTTAAAATATTTTTTTTATATCGTTAATGTTGAATCTTTTCATATAATATATTTGGACTGAATCATCATTTTTTTTTTACGCCCTATAACTTTTCCTCGGTCAGGCTTGGATAGAATAGCGGAGCAAATATAAGTTTTAATAACATAGCAAAAATATGTTCTTCATCATTAAATTTATATTAATTGACCTCATGAGAGAATTGATTGTATTTTTGATGCTTAGTACATCTAAAAATTGTTATTTTTTATATTTATAGTTCATGATTCATTGTAATTATTAGGTTAAGGTTTTTATTCCAGTAACTTTGATTTTTCTATTTAAATAATAATCGTGTCTATTTTTTTCAACATTTAAATTTAGCTTTTTAATATTTGTATTTTCCTGGACCTCTTGATTCATATATAATCGTCATCGATTTGAGTCCAAAAATACTGATAAACACAATCTATCTACTAGCTGGCCTGATAAGATGTACATCCGTTTCATTGGGCTGTGAATAACAAAAACAAAATTAGTTTCTAGTATGGCAGGAAGATCGCACTAGCAACTACCAACTTTAAAAATTAAATAATTTTCTAAAGGTCAAAAGTGGTATTGATTTTCAGTTATAATCTCAAAGAATTTGCAATTATTTTTAGGTTTTATCAACCATGATGTCAAGTCATGTTGTTTGAAAAAAAAATAAAATCAACATCACCTTTGATTTAAAAATAAACATTAGTTGGAAGCTGTTGTGGTCAAATTGGAGGCTCGAGTAGATTCAATTGAAACATTTTTCTCATGTTATTCTATGATATTTTGATAGAAAAAATCATATACATATATAGTGGTTTAACCAATATTTAAACTCCGTTTAAGAACGCCGTGCAAACCGCGTCTCTAAAAATTTAATTTTTTTTACTAAAAATTAATTTTTTTTTGTATATTTTGGATCGTTTTAATGCGCTGATCTTAAAAATAATTTTTTAAAAATAAAAAAAAATATCATTTTAATGCATTTCGGCACGGAAAACACTTTAAAAAACAACCACAACCACATTCTCAAACAGCTCTTAATTAGACAAATTTATATTATAACATTCAATCAACAACCACCTAAAAACCGTTTTATCACATATAATAATATCATATAAAAATATTTTTCAAAACATTTGAAATATTAATAATATAACCGTTATATATAAAATTGAAAAAATTAAAAAAAATCCCATCTAATGTACAAAAGATATAATTCATAATAATTAATTATCAAGTTTCAAAATTTAGATTAAATTATGAAAAATAAAACACCCAATCATACAAATAATACAAGCTTAATCTTAAAATCATAACCTAATCGGTGATTAAACATATCTAACATAATATCATCTAAGTTACCGTAAATGCACCAATCCAAAATATCCACAGTATATTTATAATCCAATCCGTCTAAGAAAATATATAAACCTACAAAATGAAAAATACAGAAAATACAAAGATATAAAAGATGGATTTAAATTTCTATAAATTAAATAGAAAAATAATGCAAAATACTGTTACTGAACCCATTACAGAATTGATTTAATATAAAGTTTAAATGAGCTGATTAATTTAAGTAAATATTTTTTAAAAAATTAAAGCAACTTTTTTTTTTACACCCTGTCTACATTAAAGACGAGTGGATTAGGTACCAGGCTAATCAGTCAGCCGAGCCGGTGACTGTTGCTAAGTGGAGTAATTCCTTTCCTTCGAAGCGAAAGAAAAAGAAAAAGAAAAGGAAAAAATAATAATTAAAGCAAGCAAGTCGCAGCCGAGTTGAAAGACGAGAAACTAGAAAAAAAAAAAAAAGGACTCGTTTTGACTCTTGTACCCCTCCCTCTGTATTTTGCTGGCTCGCTCTCTACTCTTCTTCTCTTTCTTTAGCCTTCAGTCCTTTAGAGCAGAGTTAGTTGGTTATCTCCATCTCTCTCTCAAGATCTCTCCTCTCTGAGCTTACTCGATGCCGTTTCTAAGAACTCAACTCTTCTAGTACACGAAATCGCTTCACATTTTGAGCTCTCTCCCCTTCTAGTCTCCGTCGCAGCACAGGTAAAAGCTCTGCATCTCTAGGTCTGAGCTTCTCCGTCGCTGACGCATTCTCTTAAAATGCAGCACCGGACATGGTTGAAGTCGTTCGTCTCAGATCTAGCAAATATGTTAACAATAGACGGTGTTTTTTTTGTTTTTATTTTTTTTTCGGTTATTTAATTTAAAATGAATTTTGATTTTTATTTATGGCGTGTTTGGTAGAGATGGATAATAGTAATAGTAACGGCAGCAGCGGGGGGCAGCGGTTCCGGAAAATACCTCGGCATTCTCAGTCCCTTTCTCATCTCAAGTTGGACCCGCTGGTGAGTTTTTTAATTTAATTTATTTAAAAATAATTTAATTTTTATTTGCATGAGTTATTTTATTAATTTTAATGATTAATTTGAACTTATTGCAAAATGTATGTTAAATTAAAGCTAATAAACGATGCAATGACAATAATGTAAGTTCATTTTGATTTTTGAACTGATGGTGAAGAGTAAATGTAATGTAGTAAGAAGTGCTCTTATTTTTCCCTATTTAATTCATAACACAAATTTAATTCATAACACAAGCATTTTCCTTGTTTATGAGAGCGAGGGAGATTGTTGAAAAGGTTTGGTGTCGTTGGGTCCGCTCTCCGAGGGGGCAGTCATTTTTCTTACAGCTTACAGGTTTTAGTTGTCACTATCGAACACCGAAATGGAGAGGGGAAGCTCATTGCTGACAACCCTGACCATATTGTAACTCGGCCACCTTTAAAAATCTTATAACTTCATCTGCTTGCTTATGTTAATAGCCTCAATTTCAATTTATCCACTCATTTCCTTAAAATTAATTGGAGTTACTGTCAGGGACTTTTTATATTATGATTTTATCAGTCAATGTAGTGTGTGCAGATATGCTCGTGTTGGAAACAGTAAAGGTTCTTACTACTTTGTTGTTGTATTTTTTGTTTTTATTCTTCAGGTAGATGAAAATTTGGAGCAGTGGCCACATCTTAATGAACTTGTTCAATGTTATAGAACTGATTGGGTGAAGGATGAAAACAAGTATGGTCATTATGAAAGTATCTCTCCAGTATCTTTTCAAAACCAGATTTTTGAAGGTCCGGATACTGATCTCGAGACAGGTAAGGTTGACAAATTTTTTAGTGATTTTACTTAAGGGGAACAATTTACTGTTTAGTACACAAATACTACTCTTGCATGCTAGCTAAGATTGGCATATAGGTAAAACATTGTTTCAAATGTTTGGATTCAGAGGGATTTATCTGCCATGGAGTATTTTCTTGAGAATTGTTTTAGTTGTTTGGATTCAGAGGGATTTATTTCCTATGGAGTATTTTCTTGAGAAACCTTTTCTTTTCTTGACATACCTAGTTTTCAATTAAGTTAGCTCTAGCTATTCATCGTGCATGTCAATTGGGAGAAATCTGAGTTTTTGTGATATAGTTAGTATTGAATATCTTAAATATACATAGTTAGAGATGCTCAATGGTTTCAACTTTGCTTTGACCTTTGTACAGAAATGCATCTTGCCAATTCAAGACGAAACAAGGCTGAAGAGACCACCGATGATGACATCCCAAGTACTTCAGGAAGGCAATTTGTGGAGGCCGCCTTCCCCGACTCATCAAATTCTGTTGTTTCAAAGGTTGTACTGCTTGGAGCATTGGTTTTATTGAGATCGTATCTTCATTACATAATTCTACTAGTCTGGTACTTCATGAATCAGTTAGCTTCTTGGTTCTTTAACGTTTGCCTCCAATAACTGACTTCTAGTTCCCCTCATGATTGTTTTAATGATGTACTTGCAGCATTTTGGTGAATCTCCTCTCCCTGCATATGAACCAGCTTTTGATTGGGATAATGAGAGGTCGATGATATTTGGCCAAAGGATTCCTGAAACTCCATTGCCACAGTATGACAGGTTTTAAATTGTTATTGCTGAAAAGTTTGGTATTAGTATTGTGGTTCACTATCGATTTATTTGTTATGCTTTATCTCTGATTATACTTTGTTTTTCCTGGGGGGATCCTGGTGGGGCGGGCCATAGTGGATTGAAGATCTCTGTGAAAGTACTGTCCCTATCATTTCAAGCAGGATTAGCTGGTGGGTGTGCAGCTTTTATTATCAGTTTTATACCATTGATAACATTTTTCTTCCCAAGCTCTTTCTATATGCAACAACTGGTTAAAAATTGACTTGGACATGAAATGACAATTTTTTGTTTTGTTTTATGTCCAAATTAATGTGAAGCAGTTTACTTCTGGAGGGGTCTTTTGGTTAACTATTATCTTCACATTTTTCTATGTTAAGTCATGTCCACCAAGAGATGAAAATATGGATCTGTCACCTGCTAGGCTTATGTTAATTGTAAATAAGTTACAATTTTTAACTTTCTAAACAAACTCCTCTGGCATGGTAAATACTTTTAAACTTGAAAAATCCTGTAGTTCTAATCAAATTTTTTTTTCAATGCAAAACATTTTACACTGTAATAAAGGAATCTTAATTATGCTGTTTCATAAAATATATTTAATTGAATATTTCTGACTTAGAGTTCTGTGTCTTTCATTCTCAGAGCCATTTTATGGTACAATTTGCATATATAATAAGGAGAGAAGAGAAAAGTTGTCCGAGGATTTTTATTTTTCTGTGGTGCCAACAGACACACAAGATGTAAGCTATAATAATAATGTAGAAGCTCCTTCCTTTTCAATTTAATTTTTTATTATGTCATTGGTATTGTTATTTTAAGCAGTTTTCTTGTAGATTATATAGAAGGAAATTTAATGGTCCTGTTTCTGTTATTGCCAGGCAAAAATTTCTCATGATCCTCGTGGAATTTTCTATTTAGATGCTCCTTCATCATCAATATGTTTGCTAATCCAACTAGAGAAGCCTGCCACAGAAGAAGGCGGGGTCACTGCCTCTGTTTATTCACGTAAAGAACCTGTATGTCTTATAAGTCTTGATGTTATTGTTTTTGTATGTTCATTTAATGGACTGAAAATTGCAATGTTGTTTCCTTGTTAGCAAGTTGCTTATATGCCACTAGCTTTTAAACAGTATTTCCCTTTTCATTTGTGATTGATGTAAATTATGCAATGAACTACCATATAATACGTGGGGCCTTAATGTTACATATAAGATAGGTGTGCCTAACTTGGTGTTTCAATGATATAATGGCTAACTGATTTAAATCAAACCTAAAACATTCTTCCCCTTTTCAATCGTTTTCTTTAGTTATTGGGTAATTTTTTAGAGTCCTTGAGATTTTATTGCGGTTTAACTTCAGTCCCTGTTCTCCTAAAAACTAACAAAATAGTCCTTGTGTAACACACTGGGGGCTAGGAAAGAGAGAAAATGGAGTATGGAGGGAGTTTCATCCCATCATAAGATTATAATGTTTTTTTATATTTGTGGGACTAATCTTGTCATCCTCTGTAGGCCTTTCTCCATGGTTTTTTAGTTTTTAATGTTCAAACATACTTAACCGACTATATATCCATGGAACATAGTTTTCAACCATCTATGCAATCATTTACAGGTTACCAATAAATTATGTTTATTAAACTATGTATTTGAATAACATTTCACTAATGTGATGATTGTGTTCCATCTTTCTGAACAGGTGCACTTGAGCGAGAGAGAGAAGCAGAAACTGCAGGTCTGGTCTCGTATTATGCCTTACAAAGAATCCTTTGCCTGGACTATTGTTCCATTATTTGATAACAGTATTGCTGCGACTTCCGGGGGGGCTGCTTCTCCAAGCAGCCCTCTTGCTCCAAGTGTATCTGGCTCAAGCTCCCATGACGGTGTTTTCGAGCCTGTTGCAAAGATCACTCTGGATGGGAAGTTGGGTTATTCAAGTGGAAGCTCTGTTGTGGTTGAAATATCAAATTTAAATAAAGTTAAGGAAAGCTACACTGAGGACTCACTTCAGGTGCGGTGGAGAAGTGATTCATTTATATCGATTTCTTTTACTATCTTTACGATTTTTGTGTGTGTATATATATATATATATTTTTTTTTTTCTAAATTATTTATGAACACTCAAGCTAGCAGCCGGTACATATATTTTATTTGTTTATTTCTTTTTATCTTTTGTATACAGTTGCCTATGATTGTTCTTTCCATGTACAATGTGCTTCATTTGTAGCATTCCCTCATATCTTTCATTTCCAGTATCTCTATGGAACCTTGTAATGCTAGTTTTCTGAAGTATTCATGTTTTTCTTACTCAAAACCAGTGCAAACGGTTGAAGTCTTTCGCATACAATTCTCATTGTATTCCATCTACTCTGACTGAGTGTACATTTATGCTGCTTCTCTTCAATGAGTTTTTATTTAGTTTAAAAAAATTGCTATTTAATTCTCTATATTAAGCTCGAAGTTGAGCATAAGAAGAATGAGCATTAGAGCAACACATCATTAACACATAAATACTGGAGAAGGGTTTTAAAGTTTTCTCGAGAAAGGAGGCATGTTATTTTGCTGTTATTCTGAATGCTTTGATGAGGCAGGGCTCCGGAATATGTGGATAACATTCCCCTACAAAGCAGTTCTTATAACATTCAATGGTTTCTTGGCTTTCCAACTGTGTTCTAATAATATGTTCAAAGCATTTCTTAATCAAATATTCCAAAGGATTGCTAGGCCATTCTCTTTCAAGTTCTCTCCTGTGTACTCTTGTCATGGAGAATGTCTTATCCTTCTTGTTCTAATCTGTCCTCTTCTCTGTTCTAATAAATCATTCTTTTTGAAAAAAAATAAAAGGTGCAATACTGACTTCTTAGTTGTTTTTGCTAATGCTATTAATTATTTCCATCTCTTACATGCAAATATTCTTCTATATATTGTTTTTGCTTTTACGAAAATAAGCTTTCATGATTCATGTAGGGTGTGTTTGGCCGCGTTCCAAAAAATTTTGATTTTTTTTTTTGCTTAAAATGAATTTTTTTTTTTATGTTTTCAGATCGTTTTGATGTGCTGATGTCAAAAATGATTTTTAAAAAATAAAAAAACTTCATTTTGATGCATTTCTAAGCGAAAAGCACTTTGAACCGCCACCGCTACCACAATCCCCAACATGCCCGTAATGTGGTGTAATGTTATAACTTCTAATAAATCATTTTCTTTCCATTTCTTTCTTCTATTTACTTTTATTTGACATACATCAAGATCACCTTTTATTTTGTATTTTGTACTTTTCCACTTATCTTAAAACATTTGAGCTGATCCTTTCTGTTCTTAGTGGATGCATTAGTGTCTGCTCAATGATTATCTAACAGCAAGAATGAATACTCAATAATCTTGTAGATTGTAAAGTGCTTCTTAATATTTATCTTAATTTGAGGTTCTCTCTCCAATTTTTAGGATCCTAAACGCAAAGTTCATAAACCTGTCAAGGGTGTTCTCCGACTAGAAATTGAAAAGCATCAGACAGCCCATGCTGAGTTGGAAAATTTATCAGAAACTGGCAGTATAACCAATGATTCCATTGATCTGGGGGATCGTGTTGCTGATTCTGCATTTACAAAATCCCCTAGCAATGGCTTTGATGATCCTCAAACTAGTGGTTCGAAGTGGAATATCTTTGATGGGAAAGAAACATCTGGAAATATATCAAATGCTCGTGAAAATCCTGATTTCACTGCTGATGATGTGAGTATAACAACCTTCATGTGTATATTGGTATCTGAATATACCATATAGGCATACCATACCATATGGATTTTTTGTTTTTCCAAAACTTGTATGTGATTACTTATGTGAGATTTTTCCACAAGCTGAGTCAATGAACTTGCAAGTCATTTTTTTCTTAATTGAACTTCTTGTCGCCTTTGGAATTTCCATTTAAGCATAATTTGGTTAGTTCATTTGAGAATTGTTGGTGTCAAGCAATATGATGAATGATATTATGTTAGGAGCTCTTACTTGGCAAAGAATTGTTAAACTGCCATGATGACACTAAAAGCTCATGATTGATAATTTTACAACATTGAGAGCTCTTAATGCTCAATTTCATTTCTGGCAACACATGGCATCTCAGCTATTTTGACTTGAATCCATGAACATGCAGTTTGCTGCCTGTGATTTTTGTCGTTGCACATAAGGCTTCGCCCTTGATAACAATTTTTATTTTCAATGACCTTCATCTTATTGAATGCCCATTCTTTTATAATTACATCATATATTGTTAATGGTAAATTCTTTGTCCTGTATTGAAAATAGAGAAGGAAACAGGAAAAACCAATTGGAAGTACTAATTGATTTATTTGTCATGAAAAGATAATCTCCTTCTCTAATTTTATTAAACCTTTTGGCTTGAAATAGTGATCTTTAACAAATGTCCAATCCTTTTGGATAACTATTTTAACATTGCTGAACTCATTATTTGATGTGGTAATCAATGCAATTTTATGTTTTCCCAAGATGTGCATTTGAACTTGTGGGTCCTGCCCATGATTATCTCCCCATGTTCATTTGAATATCTGCACTCTTTTTGAATCTGTTGTCTGTGTTTAGATGGTTGTAATAAGAGCGGCATTTAATTTAAGTACGCATCTTGAAGATTATTATGAATAATAACCCTTTTCTTTCTATTTCAACAAGGTGCTCACTATCATATACCCTTTTCCTTCTAACCATGTCGTTTGACTTCCAGTTTCAAGCTTTTGATTTCCGCACGACCACGAGGAACGAGCCTTTCTTGCAGCTTTTCCATTGCCTGTATGTTTACCCATTAACTGTCAGTTTGAGTCGGAAGAGGAATTTGTTCATTCGGGTTGAACTAAGGAAGGATGACGTGGATGTTCGTAGACAGCCTTTAGAGGTAAATGGGTGTCACTTGTTAAGTACTAAATCAGTCTGCTTTCTGAAATCCATTCAACTTGATTGATGTGTGTGCTTTATCTTACCAGGCAATGCATCCCAGGGAGCCAGGAACATCGCTCCAAAAGTGGGCTCACACACAAGTAGCTGCTGGGACTAGAGTGGCTTGCTATCATGATGAAATCAAACTTTCTCTGCCAGCGATTTGGACACCATCCCATCACCTCTTGTTCACTTTCTTCCATGTTGATCTTCAAACCAAACTGGAAGCTCCAAAACCAGTATGTACTACATTTATTTTTCTTTCCCTTTTGACATAGAGTTTATACTTGACCACTTGAAATCCAGCATTATATTGGTGCGCGACAAGGGGTTAACATGAAATGTGACATATTTAAATGAAAATATCTTATCACTCCCAATGTGCTTTGGATTCTGGTTACATCGTCCTTTCACATTTCAGCATTTGTGGGCTGAAATCTGAATGAAAGATTATGATACAGATGGCTCACTGAAGATATATTGTAAATGGGGTAATTTTAAGTGATCAGATATTTTCATCTTCATAATAACCAGCAACTTTAAAAGTTCAGTACTCTTTTTAGCATAGGAATTGATTTTGTTTTTGAAACAAAAATCCAAACTCCATCCTTCTACTCTGTTTGTACTGCTGGAGAGCCGACTGACAAAATAAGAACTGGTGGATAAAAGTGACATACTGTGCATAGAACTTGAAACCCAACCCCATGTCACTACAGCTTGGCTACTCAGACCATATGGATTTAACTTGAAATTGATTGAAATACTTTGGTTACTATTTTAATATGGGGGCTTAATAGATTGATTTAATTTTCCTTATGCCCTTCAAAAAAATTGCTTCATCTTCTGCAGGCAAAGCATATTCTGAAAAGGTATCTTTTGCCCCAACAAACAAAACAGAGCTGTAATAGTTTGTGCACCAGTGCTCCTTATTCTTCTCTATTTGTTGTAACTAAGTAGAAAAGCATATTCTGGACACCTCCAAGAAAAGTATATTCTGGAATACAAGAACTTATTTTCCACGATCCTCACTCGATTCAGTCAAGTTGAAACTAAGTTTTTTAACATGCCATTTATAATTTAAGTCACATGCTACGTTCTTGCAAGATATCCCTGTAAAGCTTGATTTCTACTGTGGACTGTATATTGAATGTTGCTATAATTCCTATTTGTTGTTATGTCCCATCAATGTTGAGTTTCAGTTTATTATACTCCATTGCTTGTTTTTGAGGGGTTTTTGGGAGTGTTCTAAACGGTATCATGGTGAAATGACTTCATATTCTTTCTTTTTCTAGGTGGTTATCGGATATGCAGTGCTTCCATTATCCACACATGCACAGTATGTAAATGGCTTTAAATTTGGCGTTTCTTCTGATTTTCTATTGTAACTGCTTCTTAGTTCTCTTTTCTTAATTTTACACAACCATAAATACTGTGTTACATTTTATTACATTCTAGGGTTTGGCTCCCCTCCTGTTCCATAGAACATGATGTATCATGTCCGTGAGATCCAAACCATTTATTTGATATCAACAGTTTGGATTTCTCAAAATAAAATAACTGCCCATTCAAAAGATTATGTGACCACCCACTAACATTTTGGAGTGGAATTCTAATCATTGAGTTCAAATCAATGTTTTGCATTGGCCAAACATGATATATCTTGTTCTTTGAAACAAAGGAGAATCTCAATTTGACTAGGATTAGTACGTTGCTTGCTCAACATTGAAATGAATATATGAGGATTGCGAACTGTAATTCATCTGCATACAGTCGTTACCTTCATACTATTTTTCCTAAAGTTGTGAAAATACCTTTATCATTTTGGATCATGTCTATAATATGTATGAGCCAGTAGTCTGACCATTGATGAAGCCTTGTCTGGTTGAATATCTGGTCTGGTTCTACCGAACATCTTCGAGTCTAGACATCATGAAAAATCATTGCTAGCCTTGTGATATTATGCATAAAGTTAAACTTTCCCTGATTTGTAGTCAGATTTGATATGGGTCCCAATTTTGCTCTTTTTGAATGATTATTTGAGGTTTAAGCTTGCTCTTCTTCGCCCTTCTTGTGATTATACATTGAAACTTGGAAAATGGCTTGACACTATGATTGACACTATTATTTCATCATGCTATTTATTTATAAATTTGTTAAGGTTTTAGAACTTTCAGTCATTTTATTTATAGCATGATTTTACTCAGGTTGAGATCTGAAATTTCTTTGCCAATAATGAGAGAGCTGGTTCCACATTATCTCCAGGAAATGGGAAAGGTATGTTTGGAGTGCAGTTTTGGATGAATAATGTTGGTATTAAATCTCTACTTTGTGTATTTTTATAAAATAGTTCACTTTCTGATTTTTTTTTTGTTTAAGGAAAATTTTCACTTTTGATTACTCTTTCATTTTTTTATTGCTTTCTTATAAATTTAATTGAATCTCATATGATTTCTAGGGAAAAGTTTTCCTGTTGATTCTTTGATTATCTCATAAACACATATATGCCAATCTCATTCTGGCTTGTTTATTCAAATGCAAAATCTTTATATATACTGTTAAGTGATGATTTACCTTTTATACTCCTTTCTTCCCAATCTTTTATAGGAGAGGCTGGATTATTTGGAAGATGGAAAAAATGTCTTCAGATTGCGCTTGAGACTATGCTCATCTCTGTATCCCATTAATGAGCGCATTAGAGATTTTTTTATTGAATATGATAGGCACACTCTTCGTACTAGTCCACCTTGGGGATCTGAACTTCTTGAGGTATTCTTCTATTTTTTTCAGTACATATCGGTTTCTATATTTGCATCCTTAACATTTATTCTCATGCAATCTCTCTGCTTTTTTTGTGGTATTCCATGTGTTACTGCCAAATAGTCTTCAAATCACGCTCACATCATAGAAATGGCAAGATGATATGTTAGCTACCATATTAACTGAAAGAAGAATTTAAGGCCAGAAGGTCTATTTTATCGATGCTGTCTTGGACTTTCTCATGATCCCTACCAATGGCCTAAAAGACCTGTTGGAGGCTGAGAAATTGGGTGATAAAAATTGGATGCTTGGGAGACCTAAGGCTCTGTCTCTGGATTAAATGATACATTTCGTGGTGTCCTTAGAGTCATGCTGTTTTTCCAGTTTGTTTATCTAATATTCAAATTTAAAGCTTGACTTTGTGATAATCCTCACAGGCGGTTGTTATTGACTTAGCCAAGTCAAGCAAGTAAACAACCATCCCAAAATTATGCATGGAGAGCTTTGAAAGATCTCTTAATCAAATTCTGCAAGTGGAAATTTAAGAAGTTCAGACTCATCAATTTAAGGGAATCTTTTTTAAAACGAGGCTACTAAAAATTTTCTTTTAATAAGTGACGATCCCTTTGGAAGCCAAATATCATAAGGAATTTTTGGAAGACAGATAATGGCGCGTGGTTATTTTCAAACTCCAATGACATGCATATTCTTGATCATCCTATTGCAGAATAACAGGATCCTTGATTTTCTGATGCTTGTTTCTATGAGCAGAGTAGGTTATATAGGTTCATTGTGAAGTGATTTAGAGGTAAAGGATGTTTGGTCTCTTATCTAGCAGTAGATATAGGCTACTAAAAATTTTCTTTTAATAAGTGACGATCCCTTTGGAAGCCAAATATCATAAGGAATTTTTGGAAGACAGATAATGGCGCGTGGTTATTTTCAAACTCCAATGACATGCATATTCTTGATCATCCTATTGCAGAATAACAGGATCCTTGATTTTCTGATGCTTGTTTCTATGAGCAGAGTAGGTTATATAGGTTCATTGTGAAGTGATTTAGAGGTAAAGGATGTTTGGTCTCTTATCTAGCAGTTGGTGCTTCTAGTTGCCTCTTTCAAGTAGTTCAGAATTATGATATTATAGAGTTGCCTATGAATTCTTCTTCCTAAAGAAGGATCTTTGAAGAAAGCTCCCCTGTATAATGATGTGTTAGTTGTCTATTGTTATGATACATTTGCTGGAGATATTGAAGTTGATATTTGCTTTTGGGACTCAATCACCTCCCTAGAATTTTTTCTTCCTTTTTTCAACCCTCACTCACCAACATTTTCCTCTTTTCTCTTTCTCGATTAAGTAGCTTTATTACTGAAAGATTAATTTCTTTTTGATTTCTGATGAAAACTAGAATGTGCTTTACTAAGCCTCAAAAATTAAAATTTCTTCTTGCTAGGGAAGTAGAGGGCATAAGTAAATTACAGAGGAGAAAAAATAAAGGAGAGAATCTAGAGAAATATGGTAGATAGAAGGAAAATAGTTTCATATCATTTCCTATTCTCAATCATCAAAACAAAACCCATCATAATTTATAATAATATGTGCTCTTATGTAGATTTTGAAAGTGTAAGTTATAGGAACAAGAGTTCCAAAAGGTTGGAAGACAAATTTTACTACTATTAAATTGGAAACAAAATAAACTCTTAACTTGAATGGAAACTTAAAAATTGAACTTTATAATCTATAATAAGGTTCATGAAAATGACTAAAAATACTGAGTAATCAATTAAATGTCTCATAAGCAGGTAAAGTCCAATTTTCTTTCATTTCCGTCTCTGCTCCTTCTACACCTGATTCCTATCTTTTTGATGCGGTGTATAGCATGGATAAAAATTAAGGTTCTCAAGCCCTAAAGTTACAACCCTACTACTGTATAGTTGTAGAGTAATAGAGAAAAATCTCTGATATTTTGTAAAAAGTATGAATAATCTGAATCTTCTTCTAACAAAAATAAACTAGATATCTCTATATATAGTAGTTCTAGACCTATAATCCTTGTAGGAAAAGGATTCCTAATTAAAACTTACTTAGCTAATAGAATCTATTAATACTAATTAAATTAAAAGTCCTAATCTAAATAGGATAAAGAATCTAAATACAACAAGGTAAATAGAGACAATTCTGCACAGTAACTTTCGTGTCTTATTTGAAAACCTTCTTGATCTTTGATCATCATGAAATTTTAACCTAATAGGAAGCACGACCTTCTAATCTTTTGTCAAAATTTCAGCTTGATTCTACCAAGCTGCTTCTTGAATTCTTTTTAAACTCCTCAAAACCAAAAAACCTTAACCATTAATGAAATAATGCATTAAACATTATTAGGCCAAGAATATTGAAGAAAGTTCCCCGCCTTAATCCCTTCTACTTTCGAAAAACTCGCCCTCAAGTTTTAGAAATTGATCTCTTCCACTCCAAAGGAATAGATACTTAGAATATAACATTGTAGCTAATTGATTTACAAAGTAGCATGTCTTTGACCCCTAAACTTCAAAATTTAATTTATGGTGTGTGCATGCTAAAGAAAAATCTATATTTAATATTTACACTTTCTGCTCCTATGAAATCCATTTTAGTTCCTTCACACATTTTTCTACTTCAAACTTGATCCCTCATTATTGACGACTCCTATTACTTCAACCTTTGTATGTAAAGAAATTTCAAAATAATCTTTCATAAAATCTTTAGGGGAATTGTTAGAAATTACCATGACCTCCATGTTCTTGTTCGTAAGATCTTCATTCATGATTGAAAGACCATCATTTGCCACTGTCTTCTCCAACTTAAGGTCAAAAGACTGAAACTGTTTGTCAGGTGCTCTTTGGTCGTGTTATCGTTAACATATTAGATAACTTTGAAATTTTGCTTTCACCAAACTCCACATACAAGTGGTTGTGTAGGTGGAATTTCAGGAATAGGTCCAAGGTAAGGTTGACCCTGGTGCATGTCTCCAAGCACATTCATCTCCTTTTTGTGTTTCATATTTGCATATCCTATTAGCCAAATTAGATCTATTATGGCTTGATCCAAGCAATCAAATTTCTGTCCCCAATGATCTAGTTTCAGCTCCTGGGCCAGTACAACGCTCCATAAGGCCTCCACTCCTATATCGCAAAATGAGTTACTACTGTCTCCATCAATCAAAGAGGCTAACCTGCTTTGATATCAATTGACATGGCGTATCTCAATTGATATCAATTTCTGCTTTGACTTGCAATCTTTAGATTATAACCAATGCAAGTTTACAATTTGAATATTTAGCTACCTTGTTGAATTTGATAGCGTGACTGCAAACCATGGTCAAGTTACCCACACTTCTTTTTTCTCTCCTACCACTTCAAGAACAGGTGATGCTGGAGTTGTGGCTTGAAATGGGAAGTAGTTTTTGAACTTAAAAAACGGTGCATCATATTGTCATATTATCTCACTGTCTTATTTGGCCAAGTTTTTTAATGTCTTGCGAACAACATTAGGTCAAGGGTATTGTATCTCCAGTGGTTCTTAGTTGAATAAACAATAATGGTTTTCTACAGGTGAGAAAGTCATATGAGTAGTGGTCATCATTTCTTATGCTACTACTTTGGACTCCGGTGCATCATTATTTTTATGGGGTTGTTGCTTGAAATGCGTGGAATAAGCTTTTTGGCAGTTATGGAATAAAATGGGAATCTCCACATTGTTTGAAGGATTTGCTATCTTTGATTTTACTCAGGGGCTCTGGGAAAGAGATGGATCATAAACTTCTTTGTACCGCCAGATTTTTTGAGAACCAAAATTATTTAGCTTCTGTTTTCTGACTTTTTGGGATAAAGTGGTGTTCTGGCATCTCAGTGATGTTCTGTGTGTAGTGCTTTTAGTGGCCTTTCTTCAGCCAGTATTTTGCTTGAATTAGATGTCTTATTTCTGTATCGTTAAATTCTATTTGGTTTACATTATCACAAACAAGGAAACTCATGGATAGTTGTCTTATCATAGTCAATTCAACTGTATGAAAATAGGGTCTGTTTGCTGTGGCTTGACTTGAATGTTTATGGATATCATGCAGGCCATTAATAGTCTGAAGAACGTTGATTCCACTGCTTTGCTTCAGTTTCTCCACCCAATTTTGAATATGCTTCTCCATCTTATTGGCAGTGGTGGAGAAACTCTCCAGGTAATTTTAACAATTCAACCAGGAGCTTTACAAGTGGTTCTTGATATGGAACTCACTGTTTATGTTTGTTTGAGTTGCTTTAACTACATGTTTTTAGATATCAGTAATAGTCATTCTGTAATGGCATTAAATAATAAGTGTTATTACCTGTGCAATAGAACCATGATCTGAAACCATAGTTTATTTTATGCAACAGATCTTGGTGCCTTCTATCATTGATAAATTCACACCTGTGCCATTTGCAGCCAATAAACAACCCCTGTAAAAATGTGACAGTTGGGTCGCAACAGCTATTACAAATGTGGCTGTGATTTAAAGCCATTTTAACTAGTTCATTTGGTTTTTTGCTTGGGGTTCTTTTTTAATTTTTGTTTTCATGTTGTACACCTGTGCTCCTGATTGTGCAGTGCCCGTTAACTAGTTCTTTATTTTTCCCTTTTTCTTTCAGGTTGCAGCCTTCAGGGCCATGGTTAATATCCTAACTAGGTATGATTGCTAGTCATTTTTTTGAGTTTGACATCAGGGCAACATCATTTATCTTCTAGAATGTTCTTCGAGTGCAGAAATCTGAGTTCATGTAAAATATGAGGTGTTCAAAACAGGAATCAGAAATGTATGCCTCCAAAGTTTTTTAGTCTACCTAAATAAAAGCAGGGAGAACTTTTCAATTGCTGATAATCTTCAATCAATATTAGCGTTATTAGATTTGAATGTCCATCTTTTCCTGATCTTGGCGATGTTAACTCATAAATTTTCAATCTTTTCAGATTCGATTCAGTGTTTACCAGTTTCGAGCAATTTATTTAGAAAAAAAAATGTGCAAAAAACACTAGCCTTTGCATCGTTTAACATTTGGCTGCATTTCATTTTGTAGGGTGCAGCAAGAGTCAGTTGATGATACTGAACGGAATCGTTTTCTGGTTAACTATGTTGATTATGCTTTTGATGACTTTGGTGGTCGTCAACCACCTGTTTATCCTGGTTTGTCCACTGTGTGGGGGAGTCTGGCTCGTAGCAAGGTTAGTTGTCTCTTCTTTCACAATTCTTGCATTTGCTGGTAGGGGTGGTAAACTGGTCATATGATCATCCTTCTTTTCTTAGTTACCATCATCTAATCTAACTTTGGTGCATATACTCTCTCCTGTCTTGATAGATGTAGATAACTTGTTAAATTTCATAGGATAATGACATTTCTTCCAATTATATTACTTGGAGCTTTGTAAATTTCCCATACTCACTCTTATGCTCGGTATCAAAACACTAAATATTATATCAAATTTATTTTTAATATCCTTCTAGTTTTATTTGCAGAGGTTTAGAAGCATTTCCAACTACCATTGTTGGGTTTGACAATGATGCACGATTACCTTGTATATTAGAAAAGAATGTGAACCTCACTTGTTGGTGTCTGGCTAAATAGTGTTAATTGTTATGACTTTCAATTATGTGTTTGTGATGTAGTTATATTCTCATCAGTCTTGATGTTTTTATTGTTCCATCATCTTAACCGCTTTAGTCCTATTGATGAAGCAAAAGGAAGGTGATTATTATCAGTTTATTTATACTTGTATAAATTAGTCCTTTTTTATTGTTACTTGGGAATTTTTTTGCTATGAATTCCAGTTTCTTGGCTAGTTTTGGATCCCTGGGCCTTAGGCAATTTATTAGCCTGCTCTTTGTTAATTTTAGAAAGGTTCATGGCTCTTTGTCACTGGAATACATTGCCGTTTAAGAATCTGTATTCATCATCCTTTTCTACTTGGTACCTGTAATTCGTTTTTTTTCCTGGCTTCTAACATCCTTGTGATATTTCAATAGATTACAGTGGTCTTTAAAGTGGGTTGGACTATGGCTAAGTGATGACAGTCCTCCACCATCTCAATTTGACCAAATGATATGTTTATGCTCTTATTGATAGTGTAGTTCGCTGGCTAATACAATCGCTGGATCCTACGACATCTATTGGTGCTAATGACACAACTGATTCTGGCATCCATTGTTGGATCAGTGCATATAGCACATTCATTGGATGCTGCATTTATTGCAAGATGTGCTTAGGATCAAAGTCATCTCTTTGTGTTTATGCATCTTCTTTTCCTCTCTCTTTCTCCACCTCCTCCCTCCCTCTCCTTTTGTTCTTTCCTTGCAGAACTTTTCAAATTTATGACCACTGCAGGCTAAAGGCTATCGTGTTGGACCAGTATATGATGATGTATTGGCAATGGCATGGTTTTTCCTTGAGCTTATTGTCAAGTCAATGGCATTGGAGCAAGCTCGTCTTTTCTATCATAGTCTTCCATTGGGTATATTAATTAAATGCCATGGGATTCCTGCCATTTCAATACAAAATGATCTTGCTTGAAATTACAATTGACGTAGATTTTATATTCGCAGTATTTAGCTTATGTTTCTTTTCTTTTATTGTAATTCCTTTTGTGCTGTAGGTGAAGATGTTCCACCGATGCAATTGAAAGAAGGTGTGTTCAGATGCATCATGCAGTTATATGATTGCCTTCTTACAGAGGTGCATGAGCGTTGTAAGAAGGGTTTAAGCTTGGCAAAACGTTTGAATAGCAGTTTGGCCTTCTTCTGCTATGATCTTTTGTCAATCATTGAACCTCGTCAAGTTTTTGAATTGGTATGCTTTCAGCTGAAATATAATATCTAAATCAGCATATTGACATTAATTGTACTTTTTAACACTAACTGCTCTGGAATTTATGTATATCTAGTTTCAGTTATAAAATGTGGATCACTGAGCATGCACTTAACATGACGACTTGTATGCTGGAAGGGTGTCATGTGAATGACAAAATGCCATAATCATATTTCTGCTAAACTTTGTTCATGAAGGTGGACAAGCAGAATGAAACTGAAATATTGGCATAGGGTAATGGGAGAATAAGAAAGTTTAATTAAATTATATGCTAAGACACAAGGGTGTAATGTTGAAAAACTTTTGGGACATGGTCCCCTCAAAAGTACTCTACATGCCACCCCTGACAAGACAGACAATTTGTCGAGTAGTTCTGTATGCATATAACATACTAGGAATGGCATCATGTGCCCAGGAAGTAGGGATCTAAATCTTCTGCTATCTTGAGTGTGGGCAGAGTATAAGGTAGGTTAAAATTTTGCTGATGTTATAACTCGCTATACCTCTAACTATCTGCAATCTGCTACAGGTGTCCTTGTACCTGGACAAGTTTTCTGGGGTATGCCAATCAGTTCTTCATGACTGCAAGCTTACCTTTTTGCAAATCATATGTGATCATGATCTTTTTGTGGAGATGCCGGGGAGGGACCCTTCAGATAGGTATTCATCAATCTAATTGTTCTTGATTGATTACCTTGGTACATCATGCAAGATAAATTGAGTGAAGTCTGCATCTCATTAGCTCACTTTTTTTTCGTGTTGTGTTGTCATTTTCTTTCAGTTCATTCAATTACCTATCTACTTTCTAGAACCAAATTTTCTTATTTTTTAACATATAAATACCTTATTACTTTATACGCACACACGTACACGCACACGCACACGCACACGCACACATATAAGCAAATACGTGGGCAAGCTTATCTGGGGATGCTGATCAGTTCGTGACTGCATGCTTACCATTTTGCAAATAATGCGATCTTGATCTTTTTTGTGGAAATGCTGGGGAGAGGCCCCTCAGGTATTTTGTTAATCAAATTCTTGTTGATTGATTGCTTTGATGCTTTATACAAAACAAATTAGGTGAACTCTGTATTACATAGGCTTGTTTTCTTTTCATATAATTTTATCGTTGTTCAGCCGCTTCATTTGTCAATTTCCTTGTAAGTGTAGATGTCTGTCAGTGTCAAGTTGCACCTAGGATTGTGACATACATTTTAACACATAATATGGATGTAATCTTCATTCTCTGAAAAGAAAAAAGGGTAGATGCTATCTAGTGACCGATTAGGGATTTGTAGTAATGGATGTCTGATTGTGTTCTTGTTTGTATTGTAGAAACTACCTTGCATCTGTTTTAATACAAGAGCTTTTCCTTACTTGGGATCATGACGAGCTATCTCAACGGTCAAAGGTGAGTTTAGTGCAGATGAACCAAGTTCCCTCTACTTCATCTGAATATTATATCTTATGTGCGTACTTTCTTCAAGAGTACCTTTTTGCAGAATTGGTATTTTACTTATCGTGGCCATTTCCACCTCTATATATTCTCATGGCACTGAGTTTTGGTGCATGCAGGCAGCCAGAATCTTAGTAGTACTGCTTTGCAAGCATGAATTTGATGCTCGATACCAAAAGCCTGAAGATAAACTATATATCGCACAGCTATATTTTCCACTTGTTGGCCAGGTTTTTACCCATTATAAAATTCTTGCTTATGTATAGAACAGCCAATCACTTCTGCCTTACCTCAAGTTCATAGTCAAATTTAATTTCTCTTCTAGTGCTATCATGTGGGAATCTTGGTTGCTCATCATAGTTCTGTATAACTTTGTGATTACACTTTTCGATTGCTTTAATTTTTTTCTTTTTAATGTTTGGTGGAACTGAAGTATTCTAATTAAGAGTCAGAAAAGGAGAATTGTGTTCTTATGTTTGCCTGCTTGTGTTTGTAGCATTATCACCATGAACTGTATATTTAAGTGTTTATATGCTAGTATTTGTTAGGGACTTGGGGTTCTTCTGTACTCCTATCAATTGGCATGGACTATGAATTGTTCAACTTAGCTTTGGATGTCAGGAAATCTTACTATATTATTAGTTAAGTTTCTGTTCAGAATCTGCTTGGCTACTGATTATTGAGGTTGGTGCCTGAGTTCATGTAATAAGAAATCAAAGTGTTTGTCTCTTACCTTAATGGGCTATTTCAAAATAACACATGGCAACTCTTTAAAGGACCAGTAGTTCATTTACTAAGAAAGATCTTTAAATGCGAAGTTTCTTGAAGAGAATTTGTCAGAGGCAATGAAACATTCTTTGTTGATAATGGTGAGAGATGGAGTTATATGGTATAGCTACAGGTGCTTCAATTTACTTTCACAAGTGAACTGAGTGGCTGAAGCAAGAATTTGCCTTGGTCCAATTAAGAGAAGTTAAAGCATGCTTCTCTCAATACACTTCATGGTTAAATCATAATTATATGTCCAGAATTGAACACGTTCCCACAATTGCTATGTGTAGAGTAAAATAAAACAGATCACTAAAAAATCATCACACATGAGAATTGCAAACTAGGTAAAGGAAATCCAGTGACACACGGCATCAGGGAAAGGTCTCATAAAACTTTATTTCTGGCATGCGGGTAAGAACAATAAATGTGCAGGTCTCTTACTAAAGGATTTGAAAACAGTTCTCCTTGTGGAAATAAGAGATGGCGTAAAAAGTAAGAAATGAAAAAGATATCATGTTTTAAATTCTCTCTTATGAATTAAATTCACTGGTCAAGAATATATTGTTACCTATTCATAGAGGCATTCAGGAATTATAATGACCACTTCATTCATTGATAATGTAACTGATTAAAATTGCCCTGATGAAGATTTATGACAAGCAGAGCCGCTTGATGAGATGGATATTCTGATGCCAGAATATTAATAACTATGCAGATAATAGCCTAAGCCAATATGTATCTAATATCTCAGAAGTTAGTTATTCAAAACAAGGTAGATGATGCTCATTAATGAAGGAAAGGTAAAGCATGTTGACAATCAAAAGTTTCGAAACAAATATCACAATTTTGTTCTGGTTCTGCGCACAACACTTAGACTGCCATCTATATTTATTTTCTGCATCCACAAATTAATGAATATATGGAGGCTTGACCAACTTCAGCAGTTTGTGTATCACTATGGTATTCTGTAGCCATATATGGAGTCTGATAGACATTATCATCCAAGTAAGAAGTCAAAAACCCACCTATACAGACATGCTTTTCTGGACACATTTAAAATGTCTAGTAATATTGAAAAAAATTTGCTTTCTCCCCTAAGAAAGGCTAAGAAACTGCCTTCAGCTGAAGATGTAATGGTTATGTTCCTAATTGCACCGATAAACCAGTGATTGAAACTCTTTCATGTAAATGTAATGGATCAATTTTTTCTTAACTGAGTTTACTTCTAATTCTTTTGATGGAAGTTGGGTTCAAGTGTTGGCTTCATATAGTGCCTTGCAAATTTGTAGAAATTCATGATTATTGAGCTTGTCTGCCTTGTTAACATCCTAATCTTAATTAGTAACTGCAAGTATATATAGTATCATAATGATGTAGAAGAGGTGATATGGGATAAGATGTATTTTATAGGCTTTACTGTTCTGCCAACTGATATTTGCTCTAACTACCCCATGGATCGCTGAATTAATAATCTGTCGTTTATGCAGATCCTGGATGAGATGCCTGTCTTCTACAACCTGAATGCTGTTGAAAAGCGTGAAGTTTTAATTGTTATTTTGCAAATCATGCGCAATTTGGATGATACATCGCTTGTCAAGGCGTGGCAGCAAAGCATTGCTCGGACTAGATTATTTTTCAAACTCATGGAGGAATGCCTTGTTCTTTTTGAGGTTGCTATTTATCTGAACTCCCGTCTCTTTTCTTCTCATTTTTCTAGACATTGGTATTTGTGTTTGGTAGCTGAACATATTTGTTGGTCTAGGTATGGAGAATTATCTAGTTTAAGTTAAGAGTTTATTCGTCTTGGTGCCTCTAAACATTATCTAGTTTGAATTAGGGCAACATGCACCACATGCAAAAACAAGTGAGATCACTAAGATCATGCTGGTAATGCACTCTTTGGCCATCGGCATAGATGGGGAGAAAATATAAATCCTTGAAAGGAAAATTGACTTGGGGAAAATAAAGTGGAGTGTCTTGACTATTTTTGCCCTCACGTATCACATTTTGAGGAGTTAGAGCATCCAGTCCAAAAGCTTTTCTTGATTTGTTAAGGGCCCAATGCACTTTATGCACCTTATTAGGGAAGGCTCAGTAGTCAAAAAAGGTTAAAATTATAGAAGGATAAGGCAAAACCTAGCCTTAGAGGAAAATCCATAGGGCTAAGTAGCAACTATTATTGGGCTAACAATTACTCAAATAAGGATCACTCCCAATCTAGCATGAAAACTTTAAATTGATCTGCTAGGCAAGGACTATAGTTTAGGTTATCAAGTTTAAAAATGTTAGGGTTTGCATGCGACCCCTTGGGGTTTGCTTCTCTTTAGCATTGTTTCTCTGTTCTTCTATGTATGATGCTGATTCTGCACAATGTGTTTACAGCACAGAAAACCTGCTGATGGCATTCTTATGGGATCTAGTTCTCGCAGTCCTGTTGGGGATGGACCTGCTTCTCCCAAGTACTCCGATAGGCTCTCTCCAGCAATCAACAATTATCTGTCTGAGGCATCACGGCAAGAAGTCAGGGTAGGTTAAATTTTATCTGTTCTTGGTTCAAAAGTTGGCACTTTTGCATGCTTTAGAAGTTTTAGAAGTCAAAATTTATATATCCTACTAAGTTTTTTATTTTTTCTTGTGCAGCCTCAGGGTAAAACTGATAATGGATATTTGTGGCAGAGAGTGAATTCCCAATTAAGCTCCCCCAGCCAGCCATATTCCTTGAGAGAAGCACTTGCTCAGGCACAATCTTCCAGGATTGGAGCTTCAGCCCAAGCACTTAGAGAATCCTTGCATCCAATATTGAGACAAAAACTGGTATATTCTTGTGGAGAATTCATGTGCTTGTTCTCATACTGCAATGGGCCGTATTGTTTTGCAAAATATTATATTTCTGTATATGACCAATAATTTAGGTAGCTGATAGCTTTGGCATTTACTTCAGGAGCTTTGGGAAGAAAACTTGAGTGCTGCTGTGAGTCTTCAGGTTCTGGAAATAACTGAGAAGTTTTCTATGATGGCAGCTTCCCATAGCATTGCTACTGATTATGGGAAACTTGATTGCCTCACAGCCATATTTACGAGCTTCTTCTCTCGAAATCAACCATTGTCTTTCTGGAAAGCTCTATTTCCTGTCTTTAACAATGTGTTTGATCTTCATGGGGCAACATTAATGGCCAGGGAGAACGATCGTTTCTTAAAGCAGGTTGCTTTCCATCTTCTTCGGCTTGCAGTTTTTAGAAACGAAAGTGTCAAGAAAAGAGCTGTTATTGGCCTCCAGATTCTTGTCAGGGTATGCTTTTTTACATGCTCTGGTTTGCCGCATATGTTGTAATTTTCAACTTATATAACATCAATTGTCATTTTCTTCTGTTTTTGCAGAGCGCTTTCTATTACTTCATGCAAACAGCAAGGTTGAGGGTCATGCTGACTATCACACTGTCAGAGCTGATGTCTGATGTGCAAGTGACTCAGATGAAGTCTGATGGAATGCTAGAGGAGAGTGGTGAAGCAAAGCGTCTTCGCAAGTCTTTGGAGGAGGTGGCAGATGAATTGAAGACTCCTGACCTACTACGGGAATGTGGAGTTCCTGAAAGTGCTCTGGTGGCAGTTCCAAAAAAGTTGGCAGACAATAGGTGGTCCTGGAGTGAGGTGAAATATCTCTCAGACTGCCTTATCCTGGCCCTTGATGCTAGCCTTGAACATGCACTCTTGGTAAGTTAATATCTGCATCAGCTTTTTATTTCAGAGACTGGTCATTTAATACGGACATAATGGATTGGTGGGATTGGGCATATAAGCAAGTAGTGTTGGCAACGTTTTCCTCCCAATCCTCCTTGTTGTAACCCCTAGCACATTCTTGCGTAAGCTGTTTTCCTGAATTAGGAAAGGGCATTTCTGTAATTATCATGGATTATGTGGTTCTTTTCCCAATGAATTGGGATGAGTTTTACCCTATCTTGTGTGTTAGAGAGTAATATAAAACCATTCTTTGGGCTTCACCTAATAATTCAATCTTTTGGGTTGAAATAGTTCTTTAACATGATATCATATTGATGATCAAACTGTCACGAGTTTGAATCTGAACAACCCTATTCTAATTAATTAAATTAAGCACAAGGTAATGATGAACATGTGCAAGTTTCAAGTCCAAAGGACACTTGAGGGAGTGTGTTAGAGAGATATAAAACCGTTCTTGGAACTTCACCTGATTGCTTAAGCTTTTAGGTTGAACTGGTTCTTTGACATCACTAATGCATGCTAGATTTACGACTAAATGCTGGTGCTCTGACAGAATCATCTGTTCTCAACTTTCTTAACAGGGTTCTGTAATGACTGTGGATAGATATGCGGCTGCAGAGAGCTTCTATAAACTAGCAATGGCATTTGCTCCTGTTCCTGATCTTCACATAATGTGGTTACTGCATTTATGCGATGCGCATCAGGAAATGCAGTCTTGGGCTGAAGCTGCACAGTGTGCTGTGGCTGTTGCTGGTGTTGTAATGCAGGTAAATTACTAATATGTGTGGTTGCAACTGAATGAATTAATTAGATTGCCCTTTCATTTTGTTGTACACCAACCGAGAGAAATTCTTCACGATATGCTTAAACAGTATCCTGTCCTCGTAAATATCTTCTAAGCTGCCAACACCCAAAACTTGCAAATGACTTAAATTGTTGCTGCTTTGTCATATTCTGAATTTATCTTTTGCATCTTTTACACTTTTTTCCCACTGTTCTCTGTTGAAGGTGAGTTGCCATCAACTGGAAGGTGAAATTGTTGGAGACTGTCATATTGCTCCTTAAAATGTCGAGTCTGTCAGAACTGTACCTGAAGCTAAATGCTTACTGATTGTTCCAAATCCATTGTCACAAAATAGTTGCTTTTTGGAGAAGCCAATTCAACTGATGAGAGTTTTTCTAGCCACTTAAAATTTGAGTAAAAGTATTTATATTTTGGTGTAATTTTCTTCAACTTATCAATATTCTCATTATTTGTTATACAGAAAACATTGATTATGGAGGTTAAAATGAGATTTGAATTCTCACTTAGAGAGATCATCTTTTTGGAGAAGCGAATTGAATCTAATTCTGAACTGTTGGAGTTAGAGATCTTTTGGATATAGTAAAAGATGAACACCTAAATTATGTAGCCTGTCTATGATTGATTGATTGAACCTGTTAAATGACATGACTAACTTCCCATTGATATGAACTTTAGCATAATGTAAGAAATGCAGGTTCAAATCTCACCGCGAACGACTGTCTTGTTAAAAACTCTTGCAGACTATGACATGTTTTCTTATCAACTATCATTTAATCATAAAATGTCTATTTCTCACTCTTGTTCTATTTCACCCACTCTGCCTTGTGTTTTTATGTTTTCAGGGCTTCCTTGAACTCAAAGTGTTAGAAAGTTAAAATAAGACTCCCAAACTGTTTCTCTTTTCGCTTTTCTCGGGGTTGGTTTTCTATTGGTTTCAATAAAATAAGATGAAAAAGGAAAGAACTGCAAAGATCTTGTCTAATTGTCCAGGCAGTACTAACATCTTTGGTTTATGTGGTGTTGAATGTTATTAACTCTTGTGATCTCTGGAGAAATCAATTTGCAATTAGCACAAATCCTCTCGAACCATCTATTTCATATTTATTTATTTATTTGCTTGTGTTGAATCATGCAATTCAACAATTTGAGTCTAATGGAATTGTATTTAAACCAAAGCGAATTATGTAACTTGATTCAAGATTCTTCCATGATTTGTAGTTTATGACTGATATTTTCTAGCTGTGTAGTGGACAACTGGAAAGATGAGTTTGTGATCATGGAGTGATGGTTGCCTACATTTTATCCTTTTTCAACTGATATATTTACTTTAATTATCGTAGGCTCTTGTGGCTAGGAATGATGGTGTGTGGAGCAAAGATCACGTGATCTCTCTACGTAAAATTTGCCCAATGGTCAGCAGTGAGATCACTGCTGAGGCATCTGCAGCTGAGGTAGAGGGGTATGGTTCTTCAAAGCTCACAGTGGACTCTGCTGTAAAATATCTACAGCTTGCTAATAGGCTTTTCTCTCAAGCTGAGCTTTTTCATTTCTGTGCAAACATTCTGGAGCTTGTAATACCAGTTCATAAAAGTAGGAGGGCATATGGGCAGCTGGCTAAATGTCACACCATGCTTACTGATATCTATGAATCAATTCTGGAGCAGGAATCAAGCCCAATTCCGTTCACTGATGCCACATACTATAGGGTGGGATTCTATGGTGAAAGGTTTGGGAAACTAGATAGGAAGGAATATGTATACCGAGAGCCCCGTGATGTACGGCTAGGTGACATAATGGAGAAACTTAGTCATATTTATGAGTCTAGGATGGACGACAATCACACTTTGCATATTATTCCAGATTCTAGGCAAGTAAAGGCTGACGAGCTGCAGCCCGGAGTCTGCTACCTGCAGATAACTGCTGTTGATCCGGTCATGGAAGATGAAGATTTAGGAAGCAGAAGGGAAAGGATCTTTTCTCTTTCCACTGGAACTGTCCGGGCACGTGTCTTTGACCGCTTCTTGTTTGACACTCCATTTACAAAAAATGGTAAAACCCAAGGTGGATTGGAAGACCAATGGAAGAGGAGGACAGTTCTTCAGACTGAAGGCTCATTCCCTGCTCTGGTGAACAGGCTTTTGGTAATGAAATCTGAATCTCTTGAGTTCTCACCAGTCGAGAATGCAATTGGAATGATTGAAACTCGAACAGCTGCCTTACGAAACGAGCTTGAGGAGCCCCGCAGCTCTGAAGGCGATCAGCTTCCACGTCTCCAAAGTTTGCAGAGAATTCTCCAAGGCAGTGTTGCCGTTCAAGTGAGTTGCTTGTTGGGTTTCTTAACGAAGTTCCTCCATATTTTCAATTAAAATCGAAATAAAATTGTTCTTTTTATCATGTTCTCCAACCATTGGTCACCATGGCCAAGCGAAGTTCACTTTTCTTACGGCTATCTGCTTTGTTACAGGTAAACAGCGGCGTTTTGAGTGTCTGCACGGCCTTCCTGTCGGGTGAGCCTGCTACAAGGTTGCGTTCTCAAGAACTGCAGCAACTCATTGCTGCCTTGCTTGAATTCATGGCTGTTTGCAAGCGCGCCATTCGTGTACATTTTAGATTGATTGGAGAGGAAGATCAAGATTTCCACACGCAGCTTGTGAACGGATTTCAATCGCTCACTGCAGAGTTATCTCATTACATCCCAGCCATTCTTGCAGAACTATGACGTTGTTGTAACATTATCTGATTCTACTACTCCGATGGTATGTTCATATATCATTAGTTG